>NC_041397.2:283869428-284224199 GCF_900747795.2 Erpetoichthys calabaricus | reverse complement strand
ATTTTATGATACTTTTGGGTAACACCAGTTATTCTCCGAAACGTTGATAGGTAAGTTATTCTAAATGTTCAAAAAAATTGGAACTACGTGGGATCGTGCGTGTCAGATTTGAGTAGAAATTTAATTGAGTCCTTTCTAAACGGAACCGTTTTTGGACAATATCCGTTACAAAACAATATACAACGCCATTGCAGAAGTTTCATTGCTTCTTCTGAGGAACGTACTGAAAACGCTCCATGGCTAGAGAAAGATGGTGTCAGGAGTGGGAATTGAAACCACGCTTCCATAGGGAGACCAGAACATCCGACAGTGGGTGTAAAACCTTAACTCTTTGACTGTGGCACCTTAGAAAACTCCCCCATCATCAAATGACAAAAAATTGGCGCCTTAGACCCGTCGGCCAACCTGACCTGACGACCTGCAAGTTCCAATTAAGATCTGTTAAGATAATTTTGGGTCACAGCAGCTATTCTCTGACACATTGACAGGTAAGTTATTCTAAATGTTCAAGAAAACCGGAACTATGAGATGTTGTGCACGTCAGACTAGAGCGGAAAATTCACTGAGTCAGTTATCAAATGACCCGTTTTTGGACAACACCCACTGCCAAACTATCAACAACACCATTGCAAAAGTTGCAATGCTGCCTTCTGAAGAAAGTTCCAGAAACACTTCAAGGAGAGAGAAAAATGGTACCAGAAGTAGGGATTGAAGCATCCCCTCCATAGGGAGACCATAAAACCCTAAATGTTCTTAAACACCTAAAGTCTGCCAACTTAGACCACGACTCCATCCTGACATGACTATGAGATGGCAAAGGAAGGGTGTATTAAGGTACTTTCACGAAAAACCAGGAATTATCAGACACATGGAAAGTAACATTATACCCGATCAAATCGCTATATCCAAGGATTATGTAAATCAGATTCAAGGAGCAAAATTTCTTTAGTCACAGAGAAATAAAATCTATGTGCAGGTCATTCAGTACCACGCGATCTACAACCTCATTCAAGAACTTTCATTATTTGCATCTAATGAACTGACTTAAAGCACTTGATGGGGTGAGAACAAAACTGTCAGGAGTGGGATTTGAACCCACGCCTCCATAGGGAGACCAGAACACCCAGAGAATGGGGAAAGACCTGAAATCCTTGAGTCTGGCGCCTTAGACCACTCGGCCATCCTGACTTGACCATTTGCTCAGTCAAAACAGTTAATTTTATGATACTTTTGGGTAACACCAGTTATTCTCCGAAACGTTGATAGGTAAGTTATTCTAAATGTTCAAAAAAATTGGAACTACGTGGGATCGTGCGTGTCAGATTTGAGTAGAAATTTAATTGAGTCCTTTCTAAACGGAACCGTTTTTGGACAATATCCGTTACAAAACAATATACAACGCCATTGCAGAAGTTTCATTGCTTCTTCTGAGGAACGTACTGAAAACGCTCCATGGCTAGAGAAAGATGGTGTCAGGAGTGGGAATTGAAACCACGCTTCCATAGGGAGACCAGAACATCCGACAGTGGGTGTAAAACCTTAACTCTTTGACTGTGGCACCTTAGAAAACTCCCCCATCATCAAATGACAAAAAATTGGCGCCTTAGACCCGTCGGCCAACCTGACCTGACGACCTGCAAGTTCCAATTAAGATCTGTTAAGATAATTTTGGGTCACAGCAGCTATTCTCTGACACATTGACAGGTAAGTTATTCTAAATGTTCAAGAAAACCGGAACTATGAGATGTTGTGCACGTCAGACTAGAGCGGAAAATTCACTGAGTCAGTTATCAAATGACCCGTTTTTGGACAACACCCACTGCCAAACTATCAACAACACCATTGCAAAAGTTGCAATGCTGCCTTCTGAAGAAAGTTCCAGAAACACTTCAAGGAGAGAGAAAAATGGTACCAGAAGTAGGGATTGAAGCATCCCCTCCATAGGGAGACCATAAAACCCTAAATGTTCTTAAACACCTAAAGTCTGCCAACTTAGACCACGACTCCATCCTGACATGACTATGAGATGGCAAAGGAAGGGTGTATTAAGGTACTTTCACGAAAAACCAGGAATTATCAGACACATGGAAAGTAACATTATACCCGATCAAATCGCTATATCCAAGGATTATGTAAATCAGATTCAAGGAGCAAAATTTCTTTAGTCACAGAGAAATAAAATCTATGTGCAGGTCATTCAGTACCACGCGATCTACAACCTCATTCAAGAACTTTCATTATTTGCATCTAATGAACTGACTTAAAGCACTTGATGGGGTGAGAACAAAACTGTCAGGAGTGGGATTTGAACCCACGCCTCCATAGGGAGACCAGAAGACCCAGAGAATGGGGAAAGACCTGAAATCCTTGAGTCTGGCGCCTTAGACCACTCGGCCATCCTGACTTGACCATTTGCTCAGTCAAAACAGTTAATTTTATGATACTTTTGGGTAACACCAGTTATTCTCCGAAACGTTGATAGGTAAGTTATTCTAAATGTTCAAAAAAATTGGAACTACGTGGGATCGTGCGTGTCAGATTTGAGTAGAAATTTAATTGAGTCCTTTCTAAACGGAACCGTTTTTGGACAATATCCGTTACAAAACAATATACAACGCCATTGCAGAAGTTTCATTGCTTCTTCTGAGGAACGTACTGAAAACGCTCCATGGCTAGAGAAAGATGGTGTCAGGAGTGGGAATTGAAACCACGCTTCCATAGGGAGACCAGAACATCCGACAGTGGGTGTAAAACCTTAACTCTTTGACTGTGGCACCTTAGAAAACTCCCCCATCATCAAATGACAAAAAATTGGCGCCTTAGACCCGTCGGCCAACCTGACCTGACGACCTGCAAGTTCCAATTAAGATCTGTTAAGATAATTTTGGGTCACAGCAGCTATTCTCTGACACATTGACAGGTAAGTTATTCTAAATGTTCAAGAAAACCGGAACTATGAGATGTTGTGCACGTCAGACTAGAGCGGAAAATTCACTGAGTCAGTTATCAAATGACCCGTTTTTGGACAACACCCACTGCCAAACTATCAACAACACCATTGCAGAAGTTGCAATGCTGCCTTCTGAAGAAAGTTCCAGAAACACTTCAAGGAGAGAGAAAAATGGTACCAGAAGTAGGGATTGAAGCATCCCCTCCATAGGGAGACCAGAACAGCCGGCAGTGTGTGAAAAACCTAAACTCTTTGACTGTGGCACCTTAGAAAACTCCCCAATCTTGAAACGAGAAACAATTGAACGAAAAATAGTCCTATGTAGGTATTTTCGGGAAACACCAGCAATTTGTAGACACTTGCATAGGAAAATTTGTCAGCATGTTCGATAACATTGGTTCTTCCATATAGTGTGCAAATTAGACTCCTGGAGAAAAGTATCCGAGTTATCGAAAAAGTAACTGTTTTAGGGGATCATTCCGTATCAAATGATCAACAACCTCATTTCAGAAGTTTCTTTTCCTCCTTCTGAAAGACGTAATGACAACACTTCATGGGGCGTGAAAAATAGTGTCAGGAGTGGGATTTGTTCACACACCTCCATAGGGACACCAGAACACCCAGAGAATGGGGACAGACCTGACGTCCTTGAGTCTGGCACCTTAGACTACTCAGCCATCCTGACTTGACTGTCTGCTACATTCAATGAAGATCTATTAAGATAATTTTTGGTCACAGCAGCTATTCTCTGACAGATTAACAGGCAAGTTATTCTAAATGTTCAAGATAATCTGAACTATGGGATGTTGTGCATGTCAGAGTCAAGCGGAAAATTAATTGAGTCAGGTATAAAATTATCCATTTTTGGAGAACATCCATTGCCAAACTATCAACAACACCATTGCAGAAGTTGCAATGCTGCCTTCTGAAGAATGTTCTAAAAAAGCTTCAAGGATAGTGAAAAATTTTACCAGAAGTAGGGATTGAAGCATCCCCTCAATAGGGAGACCATAAGCCAGGAAGCACTTATTTATGCAAAGAGTTGTGGGAATCTGAAACAAAGTACCAAGACATCCAGTTGAAACTGAAATTTTTCCGAACCTTTAAGATCTCTCTGGATGAGATTATGGGTCAGCTTAGCTATTTGCTAAACAAATGAGCTTGATGGAGTGAAAGGTCTCCTGTTGTCTGCCAAATTTCTTATGTTCTTATTATTTGCATGTATGCACCGAAGAAACCAATAAATATTCAGCCTTTTTAGAAATATTATATGTAGTGTGTGAAAGGGTGCAGATTCTTTAGTCCTACTGAGAGATCTCAACACTTATGTCAAAGATGATGGGTATACGTGATAAGTGTGAGTAGGAGATACGGCTGCCATCACGCAAATACAAGAACTAATAACATTAATAATGGATTCCTAACTAACCTGTAAGATTTTATAGGTTTGTTGAGCCAGCTGTTATTTTGGTTTTGGATCACTTAAATCTTCATTTTTCATGTTTATTTAGATGTAATCTTGGTGATGGTGCTGTGAGATATATATATATATATATATATTCACGGCATTCGAAGTCTGTGTCACAATCTGATTTAATGGGTGGTTACCTACCAGGTAACGCTTGTGGTTGGCCAGCAATCTGCTAACATTCGCCACGGTGCCCTCAGTTTGTGAAGAGCAGATCATAGAATGGTTGAAATAGTTTACTGTCAAATAAATGCAAAGAGTACACGACACGTGTTTTCGCCCTCATTCTGGTCTCATCAGGTGTACACACTCCACTGCACTCCCTCTCAGGAATCGAACCTCGGACGTCAGCGGCGATGCCCCTAACGTTGCACCACGGCGTGTGGTTCGTTTATATATATATATATATATATATATATATATATATATATTTATATATATATATATATATATATATATATATATATATATGTATATATATATATATATATATATATATATATATATATATATATTTATCCTTTGCAGATGTTCCCATTAGGGCAGTTTTTTTATGGCAGTGGGCAGTATTGTTGCTTCCCCATTGCTACCATGTGCCATCAAGAAGTTGAACTATATAACATCAAGGCTTAATCAGTATATACGATAGTGGTTCACTGTTCCCTGATTTTCAAGTTTGAGGATAAAAATTCACTGAATTTTTGTGTGTGGTATCTAGAAACAAAACACTTTTACGGAGTTTGGACTTTGGCTGCGTTGTTCTTATGTGTGAGTGGACGTTTCTTGAGGGAAGGGCTTCTGTTCTCTTTCTCCGATGTAGAACACTCATTCTCATCTTAGTTCACCTCTGTTATAGCACATCTTTATTTGAAAACTAACAGTGTCAGATTGAAGCAAGCTTGGAACACAACTGAGAGAATAAAACTGAATTAAAAAAAACGCTAACCTTTACAAATACCATACATTTACACCGTCTGTTACAGACTCAAATCAAATGTATGTTTTTATTGTATAATATTAACAATAAGAGCAGCTCACTACTCAAAACTGTAAATTTGCGAGAAAGCTGGTTTCGAACTCGGAACCTCTGGATTACATGTCAGCAGTTCTTATCTCTTCACCATGGAAGCTGATGTATTAGACTTGAACCTTTTGTGAAAGTGTTTATTTGATATTTGGACATCAGTCTTCACACATTATACAGTTCATGTCTACATTTTGTCATTAATTACTAAAACATGAAAAACATTTCTGTTTTAACAATGTGTTTACATAGATTGTTGTAGACATGGAAAACACATGAAATTATTTACCCTCTACAACTCTAGGTAGCTCACTCCCAAATAATCAAGGCTTGAACTGGGAGAACTTCTTTCTTTTCTGTGGTGGTGGGGATGATGTATAGCAGGCTGCTTGCTGCTTGTGCTTATCAACACATTTACAAGACGAAAGACCATGACGGAGAGGTGCGAGCGAATTTAAGGTGGGCTGGATTTACATGTTTTTTCATAAGCTTTGGTAATTTTCGTCTTAAGAACATTGTGGGAGGTCAAATTTTTGGATTACCCTTTGTCTGGTTCCTGATTTAGGACCAGTTTTTCATAAGTGATCCTGTCAGGATTACACAACATGCAATTACATGGTTCCAAGGATTGATAATGTATATTCATACCTCCACCATGCCAAAGTTACAGTCATAAGAAGGTCTGCCACTTTAAATTATTATTTTATTCTGAAGTAGTACTTTTTGAAATAATATAAAATAGTCTGCATTTGTCCTTCTCATACTTCTTATTTTCATTTAATAAAGTCATAATTGGCAGCCGGATTTTGAAGCAAAGCCTTGCAATTTGACATTTGAAGAGGCAAAATGTCTTCGAATCAAGACTTCCAAAGATGTTATTTATGCATGCCAAAGAGCAGAAGCTGTAAACAAGAGGTTACTAATTTAACATATTGTATCTGAAATAGATATTAAAGACCATGGAGAACACAGAAGGAGAAAATATTAAACATGACAGCTCTCTTGTATTCTGCCTCTTCAATAGTACAAGCATACAGCTTTTTAGCAGTTCAGACTGTAATATATATTCACACGGTTGAAGGGGACAGCTAACTGTGTGTTTATTTTGGACAAAAGTAACTATGAACACACAGCTGGAGCCCATATGAACTTGAAGCATTCCTGAGTTCTCTTCCCTTATTTACTTGTACACTTACTCAAATTTATGTTATGTAGTTATGCCTCCTCAATATTTGTCATCCAGTAACGGTGCACTGCATAATAACGTACAGTGAATACACTTGACTTGAGCACTCATAGCTTTCATACTCTTTTTCGTTTGCTTCCTGAGCAGCTCTACTTTTCTCAGTCTAGCGGTTCGCTTCTTCTCTTCTTTCATCGTCATCTATTCACGTTAAAACTGATTAAGTCAGTGTTTGTGTTGCAATTACTTAGTACGTTTTCTTTAATTTTTCACTTAAGCTGGCACTTAAGTCTTCAATCTGCCTCAAGAATAATTTAAGATATGAAGAGGTAGGGGAAGTGACGGCAAAGGTGGTAGAGATGAGAACGGCGCCCATACGTATGTGCCGCACAGCTGCCCAGCTGGCTGCTGCCAAGAGTTGATTCTACTATAAAATAAAATAAAAATAAAAAGAGGAATAACCTTGAAGGTCAATCATCACCCCGAAAGCAGATAGTAGACATCACATAGTATATGTGTACCAAATATCAGGTCAATAGGTCAAACGGTTTGCGAGCTACAGGGGATTTAAAATCCTGGGGAGACAAACGAAGAGCCACTGTAACTTATATATAAAGATTGGTTGTCTGTCACCTACCTGGTGTTTAATTAAATGCAGAATTTTCAAAGAATGGTGTTTTATTGTGAATGGGTTTTGGGGTGACCAAGTCTAAAAACATAAATTCTTTTATTTCCACACTCATATTCTTTGTATTGTAGCCCTACACATATGTCCTCCACCCCAACTTTTGTTCATTGCACTCTACTGTCTGTGAAGGAGACACTTCTGGCAGCTGCAGTGCACTTGCTTCCGGGACTACAGTTCAACTTTACTGAGACTTGACTGCTACTGCAACTTCGCCTCCTCCTATTTTTCTAGATCCCAGTTAGCAAGATAGCGCAAAATGGCAACAGAGGAGGAGGTTTAAAGTTTTCTTCACTCATTGTACATGATAGATTTAACATTGTCAATACACCAAAAGCAGAACTAAAGCTACTAACTGTGACAATCACACCATACACCCTGGATGTTTCAGCGGCTGTTACCACAGGCACTGGTCAACACTTCCAATCTGTGGCAGCATTCCGTGTGGCTTTTTCCTTGAATTTATGCCAACTTAGCTCAAGGCATGGATATTCTGACCCATGTTCTTTTTTTTCCTACTTTCACTTAAAGCTGCTTGTCAGGTCAAAGGTGAAACACCATTATCCCTTCTCTGTCCAGTGTCACTTTGAAAGATCATATCAGTACATGTTAACTAGTTAAAAGTATCCAATGGTTCAAAAGCATTTCTTTTCATGCATCCAGCATGTTTAGTGCTTGACCCTTTGATGGTCACAGTATGCAGCAAAAGAAAACATACTCATTTGCACCAGCACTTGCTGTTTTGTATGGTTTAGACAATCTGCTATTACAGAGATCAAACGTTCAAATAAAAACAAAAAAGTCTTTTTAATATTTTTACCATGAACTGTTGTCTATAATACGTTTAACACTTTAGTTAAATTCTTTATTAACTCTACAACAATAATAAAGCCATACTCGCTTACAAATGGTTCAAACTGGACAACAACCAGTTATCGATTATGGATGAAATATTTGAATCTTGTGCATTCTTTGTCCACAAATGTTTATTTTTAATGCAAAAAAATTCTTTTTGCCCTTATTATAATTTTTCACTTAAATAGTGTTTTAACTATCACCCTTACCTACTCATGGGTCAGTGTTAGCCACGCCATATGGTTTCTTTGTAGATGCAGCCAATCCTGTCCTGCTTTCTCCACCCATCACCACCTTTTCCAGACTACTTCATCTTTGCCCTCCATATTTCCAACCACACAGGTATATATAAGTATCAGGTTTGGCATCTCACTCCACCTTTTATATGCTGCCCGGAAGACCCTCTTATTACATTGCAGGGCAATAAAAACTATGTAGTACTAATGTGATGATAGAAATGGAGGAAGGAATAGGAAAAAAATGTGTTCAAGCATTGTGTTTTCTGTCCTGTTTTGACTGTTTGTTTTTGACTATTATTTAGGGTAATAGACAAGAAGACAGTTATTTAGCTGATTTTGTTATCTTTTCTTCATCATGTCTTCTTTTTAGGTGTACCATCTACTTATTTTTAGCTAAAAAGGTTTAACTAGTGTTATGATAGTTACATAAATGGCCTGAAACATCCACAGCTCAAGCACCTACTGCTCCTTTTTTCCCCAAAGCCACAGTCCCGGTGTTACTCCTGGCACTGTGTGTTGGTGAGCACTGCTCAGATGTTAAAGAAAGGTATCTAGGAGATGTGTCCTTCCTTCTGGAATGAGAAAGAAGATTTATTTCTTGCAAAATAAGAATAACATTGGAAACCAAAACTAAAATTTTCTTAACACTTAAATTTGATTTTCTAAATTTGCGAGCTAAACTGGAATTTTGTCAGAAGAAGACTGCAAGGAGCCATTCATTACAAATCTACTGAACAACCATAGCGAAAAAGACTGAGTGGAAACAAAAGAGCAAGAGTCAAAACCAGAATACCGAAAATGAGACTTTATAAAGGAACTGGTTTACTAACTGAATCCATATTTCAGACAAATGAGCTCACACCACTCATTGTAATTTATCAGATCACATCAGGAAGGTGGACCCAAACAGGCATCCATAACAATCATCTTCTCATGGCAGCTTTCAAAATGATCATGAGAAATTGTTAAAATTTGAAGAAAAACAATTAAAAACTTATACATAACAATGAAGCTTCCAAATTAAACTTTCAGAATATAACATTCTCCTAAACTAAATAAATTATTTAGGGCACAATACATTCTCTAAAAAGTCAAAATGGGATTCCCAGTTCTCAACAGTTAGCCGTTTTCATCGGTGCTTTCATGTTTCTTCCATGCATTTGCTACAGCTTTCATATTTTCTAAATTTTTTAATTTTGTATTTTATAAAACAATGTTTTAAATCATGAACTATTATCAGTTAAAATAAAGACACAACTGCAGCATCTACAAATTTTTTTAAGTTAAATATTTTGTTTTGGTAGAATATTCTAGCATACATACAATTCTATACATGAATTTGCATTTATATGTTTTTTCATATAGAATTGTAAATTTATACATTTTAATAACTTTTTGAATTGAAATTGATAATGTTATAGTATTTTTATACCATCTTAATTTTGGTTATTTACACAATAGCTTAGCACTGGTCACGTGACCACGTTATCATCCTTGTAACGTCATAAGGGACCATGTATAAATATGGTGGTAATTGTGTATTCTGGGTATCCCTCAGTTGATACAAAATGCCTCTCTTATTAGTGTAGTTAGTTTCTAAACAAATAGGCTCTAGTGTCAGACTTTTACTTTCTGATTTTGTACACTTAGCTCTTTGAATCATGATCAATGCTTTGCACATTGTTTTTCATTACTCGGAATTCATTTTGCTTCTCAGTATTTTTGGCCCTCTCTTTTCAATTTTAAATTTGATTCTTGACACCTATACAGTACAGATAGTCCCCAGGTTACGGACATTTGACCTACGACATACGAACGGGGCCGCAGCTGCGATACATTCGCCTCAGTAACTGCCACTCCGTCATCTTCGGCCTGCGATGCTGCAAGCGGTGGCTGGACGGAGGCTGGAGGGGGGCGATTTCGCTGCTTGCTCAGTGTAGTGTCCCTCCGGTGGCTCCCGGCAGCAAGCGGTTTCACTGCCCGGCCACCACACACGGCTGCCCCGTTCGTTCTAGGTGTGCGGCTGGTAATGCTGCATGCGGTGATCCAGTTGTGGCTGAACGGGGCGGTGGGGGGTAGCATTGTAGTGTGCCTCAGGTGGCTGCGTGTTGAATGGCGGTGGTGTTGTGTACGCTGCAGGCAGCATACTGTAGTGGAGGTGACTGTGAGGTGGGTTGGTGATGAACCTCCCCTCGCTGCCCCCATTCATTCTCAATAGCAAGCCTGCTTGTACTGTTACGCACATAGCAAGAAGTTGTCTCTTGTCAGTACAGGGTGGTCCAGATCTAATTATGCAGATCCAGATTGTCTGGATGACTTTAATTTATGCAGGGATGATTCCAGTTTGGCGCAAAGACGATTCTTCATGTTGTCAGTTCGCACACTTCTCAATGGTCCGGGATTTTTTGGGTGATTTTCTATGTAATAAACTGAATAAATTATAGCGTAATGAAAATTGCATAATTAGATCTGGACTGCCCTATACATCAGATGTGTTGACGACTGGTGCCTTCCTGCTGTGACAGCTGTACAGTGCTGTGCAGAAGAGCACATCTTAACCTTTTGTCTTCACCCTTCAATAATGTCTCTGAAACAAAAACCTGATGCAAGTGCTGGTGATATAGTAAAGAAGAGAAAAACCATCACCATGGAAAATAAAATAGAAATAATAAAAAGGTCAGAAAGAGGTGAAACTCCATCATTCATTGGCAGAGCACTTGGTTACAGTTGGTCAACAATAACATTTATTAAAGTAGTGTACCTGTTCCGACTTATGTACAAATTCAACTTAAGTACAAACCTACAGTCCCTATCTCGTATGTAACCCGGGGACTGCCTGTATATGCCTGCTTTCACAATTGCTTTTTAGAAAGCTGATAGTTTTAGCCTGAACAGGTTCCTGCAAAGTTCAGCGAAAGGAAACTTGCACCAGACAGTGCCATATATTGGGTTCTTTTTGTTAATTTTTAAAAATGACTATTTTGTGTATTATATTTTTGTTATGTTTTGAATATTTGTTTGGTTATGTATTCCTTATGTACCTATTTTTGTGTTAATATATTTAGCTATGTGCCCTGTCCCCTTTATATAGAGTTTCAGGGGGGGCCACAATGATATTTAAGTTGGAGGGCTGCCCTCTGCCTATATATTCTGAGCAGGTTCTTCAGATGGGCACTGAGAGTAGCCTGTGAAGTTCTTGAATTATAAGTGCCATTAAGTAAGGAGACTGTGGAAGATTGTGGTTTCGCTTCCCGGTTCCTCCCTTTGTGGATAGCGCTTTGAGTACTGAGAAAAGCGCTATATAAATGTAATGAATTATTATTATTATTAATACATAAGGATTTTTCAATACATTTTCTTGCTGTTTTTTGCTGATTTTGATTATTGGAGTTTGGAATGGATTTGTCTGATCTGTGTTGTCTTTTTAGACAAACTCGTTTTGTTCCTTTTTGTGTAATTATAAACTCACTGACCAAATTATTAGGAACACTATACTAATACTGGGTAAGGCCTCCTTCTGCTCACAAAACAGCCTCAATTCTTCCTGACATGGATTCCACAAGAAGTTGGAAACTTTCCTTTGAGATTTTGGTCCATGTTGACATGATTACATAATTTCTGCACATTCACGCTGTGAATCTCCCATTCTACCACATCCCAAATTTGTTCTATAGGATTCAGATCCAGTGACTGGGAAGGCCACTGGAGAACACTGACCTCATTGAGACACCTTTTGATTTGTGACTTGGTGCATTATCATTCTGGAAGTAGCCATTACAAGATGTTTAAATTGTGTCCTGAACCAGCTCAAACAAGTGTGATGATTTTTCACTGAACTCTCTCATTAACAAGGCATTTCTGTCCACAGAATTCCCGCTCACTGGATGTTTTTTTATTTTTTACACCATTCTGAGTAAACTCTCAAAATTGTTTTGCATGAGAGATTAGCACTTACAAAAATACTCAAATCAACCTGTATGACATTAACAATCATGCTACAGCCCAAATCACCAAGATAACATTTTGTCTCCAATTCTGGTGTTTAATTTGAACATGAACAGAAGCTTCTGATTTGTATCCACATGATTTTATGCACCATGCTGCTGCCACAGGAATTACACGGATAACAAGGTATACAAGTGTTCCTAATAATTTGTATGGTGAGTCTATATTTTCTTTGTAATTAATGTTCATCATTTTTAAACAGCCAGAGCGTGTATGATTTTTCTCTCTTTATTAATTTTTGGTTTCCTGAAGATTCAAAATTATTTTGGTTCTAGGCTTTCCCCTTTCTGTGCCTGAGTAGTCCACAGCCTACTTATAGTTTGGAGAGAAGTCATACTAATGTCCATGTCTCAGTTAGGCCTGGAGCTAGATTTGTGAGGCAAAGCCTCATTTTCATATTTTAATGGTAGGAAAACACAATGGCCAGAGAGATTGGCTTTCTGTGTAGTAAAGTGCAACTGTACGCCACAATATTCGGATGCAGGTTTATGGGTTATGTTGTCTGGACTTACTGTATATGTTACTGCTTTTGTTACTTGTGTAATAATCCATGCAAACAGAAGGACCATACGGAGAATAATTCAAAAAATGATAGTTCTAAATAAATCCATGTGAATCTTGCCTTAGGGTTATGCCTGGAACTGCCTAGTTGGCTACATTAGCCACATAGCTCACTTGTGCTAAATCTGAAATAGCCACAATATGAGAAGAAAGTGTTTTTAAAAATGTCAGTCTGGTGAGAGGCAGCAGATGGACAATTCACTATCTGTGAGTTCTTTTAACAGTTTATTATTTTTGTGCAATTGTTCAAAACATTTTTTTAATTCATATACAAATGTCAGAAGTTTGGTTTCCTCATGTTATGAATGTAAGTCACTTTGAATCAGCAAGCTGGCCTTTTTCTGAATGTATATAAATAAGGTCTGTATCATAATTGGTCAATTCAGCTTATTTTTTAGAGAAGCAAACTTCCACTTAGAAGACCAGCAAAAAATAATAATAATAATAATTAATAATAATAATTCTTTGCATTTATATAGCGCTTTTCTCACTACTCAAAGCAGGTTGTGCAGGTTACACAAGTACAAATAAGGTATAGTTAAACTAAAGCACAAAATCACATATAAAAATAAACAAAATATTCTACTGAACAGAAAAATACTCTTCAAATACTCAACCCTTTTAATTTGGTCTGAAGGTTGGGTCGGGATGTCCCACTGTATTATCGTGAAATTTGCAAGGCTTACCAGGAACATTTAACATTAAGCTTATTAGTATACACACACATTGTGATTCTATCCAGACAAAGTCTTATGTGGTGCCAACTGCCAGTCACTCTGCAATATTCCACATAGGATACAGCTACACACACATACACAGAGATCCCATCCAGACAAAAGTTTGAGTGGGCTAATTGCCAGGCACTCCACAATATTCTTAGGTTGTATTCACACTGGCAATTTGTTCCGTGCCTGAGCATGTTTGTCCGCATGCAACCCCACAAAGTGTAGTTCATTTGACTAGTTTGAATGCTCCGTGCCGGGCCAACCATATCGTGTCCCGGCATGCTTGGAAGAGGTCAGCCTGAGCACGGTTAAAGTAGCATTCGGGAACAGTGTGTTTGCTAAACGTGTCCGAACACAAAAAACAGATATGACGTCAATGATTTGACAAGTCAGATAGTGCAATTCTCATTTCATTCAATATCTTTTGAGTTAAAAACAGGTTTTTATTCTCACCTTACACATGAACGTTAATTGAAGTTGTCAAGAAAAGCTGCATATTCCTCCCTTAATATCATTTGTCACCATAAAAATCTTCTCGTACGTGCAGCACAATTAACAGCAAAACTCTGTGCTGCATATTCAATAAATCTGTAAGAGGGTAGAGCGTTATTGTGCCTTGTACGACTCCAAAACAACCACAAAATATGTAAAATCATTTTTGACTTGTATGCTGTCACTCTGTGTTCGGATCTTGTTTTGGCTTTACACAAAGTCGCATGGTCATAACGAAAGTGTGTCCAGGCCCAGAACATTAAGTGCAGTGTTAATGCAGGCCAGAGAAGGAATAGGGAGAGGGGACAATTGCGCTTGGGCACAGTACGGAACAAATGTGCTTAGTGTGGGTACACCCTTAGTAAAATATTCGATATAGGGATTCACTATCACCAGCTTTAACAAACATGCAACATACAGAAAAGCACAACTCTTGTGGTCATATGCCTATTACTAACCACCAATGTCTTGCTTTTACCACAGTTCTAATTATTGAGGAATTACCTCAATACCCATAATAAACCCTGTGAATATGACAGTAGCCATCAGACTCACAATTGGTACCCTTTTCAATCATTTTAGATAAAATATGCAAGATATAAAATATAAGCAATGTGATATTGATTAATGTATAACAATACCAATTAAAAGAAAATATAATCAAAAAACAGAAGAGATAGCAAAGTATAGATATATACAGGGGTGGGTGTTCTGGGCTTCTTTTGGTTTAGTGATTGGTGTTGTTGATGGCTATTTTTTCTGACTTCCAAAAAAGATAATTTCTTGATCTCTGTCATTGCTTTTCTTTGTCTTCTATTATCCTCTTTTTTGGTCCATCATATTAAGTTAATATGTACACATAGGGTTTTCGGACATATGACATTATACTTACTTGATTGTCCATCTTGTCCTGATGATGAATGACTCTGCTCAAAGTGTTTGATCTTTTAAGTACCTCCACACTCCTTCCTTTCACAAGCTGTAAACTAATTTGGTAATTCCTAGTCCTATGTAATCCCTAGTCCTATGTCATCCATCTGTTCGTAGGTTATAAATTAATTAAAACAGGTTCTGTAGAATACACTTATTTGCCATTTCCATGTAATAAAGTAATTGAAAAAGAAACTGACTTAATCAAATGCATAAATTACTAGTACAATACAATACAATTTATTTTTGTATAGCCCAAACTCACACAAGAAGTGTCGCAATAGGTTTTAACAGGGTTTAACAATACAAAAGGATGCTTGCAATGGCTGTCCTGTAAATTCAGCTCATCCTGGTTACTTTGAGCAAAATAATTAAAATGTAATATAAACAGTTTGTAGTTGAAATTTAAAGATTCTCCACAAAAGAACACTCGCTTTGTTTGTTCTTTTCATTAAGTTATTGAAGAATCCAAATCACAGAAAACTGAAAACAAAATTCCAGACCAACATAATAACAGTTCTAGGTGAGGTAGCCTCCTAGCTCCACTACAGACACAACTGGCAATACCAGTGAAAATGAACTCCCAAAAACAAGTCCATCACATCCACTTCAAGATCTGATCCCATGAGATTGAAGTAAAATTTGATTAAAATAGAAGTGGCACCAAGAGCCACTGCTGGATACTGAGAACAGAAAGAGAATTCAGAGGTCAGGGAAAATGGTCAGAGTGCTTGCTGCAGTAACAGTATGAACAATAATGAATATAAATGTGACATTTTCAAACCCACTTAATCCAGGTTGGCTGAAAGACACAGTGGACAGTGAGGCAGGAGCGTGTTCTAATAGCACTAGATGCAAGGCAGGAAACAGCCTTGATATGTGTGCAGCAGGGCCCAGCCCTGTCAAAACACATATCGTCATACAGAGCCAATTTGGAATTGCTAGCCACCTTAACACACTTCTCTGTTGGTACAGTATGTGGGAGGAAAAAAAGGAATAAAAGATACAATCTCAATGCAAACAGGTAGGTTCTCTGAACCCAGAATACCACACTAGCCACTATCCCACTGTGTTGCCATATGCTATGCTAAAATAATGTCTTGTGCTTTCATTTAAATGGCAAGTACAGTCAATCCTCAACTTTTGCAGGGGTAACATTGCTAGAAAACAGCGTGAAAATCAAAGATCCTAATGTAAATACATTGAACCTTTGGGAAATAGGGGGTTAGGTTCCAGAAACCAACAAAAAGTGTAATCTTTCTTTAGAGGTTGCTCTAAATGCACTTTTCTGCCAAGAATTTTTAAAACAAAACATTATTTCTGATAACACACACTTTTAATAACACAGTAAGCATGAAATAACCCATATAATGCAGTACACAAAATAAAATTTGTAATAATAATAATAATAATACATTTTATTTATATAGCGCCTTTCCCATGCTCAAGGCACTTACAGAATATAATAAAGAACAGCAGGGTATACAGTATATTGTACAAATAAGATAAATAAATAAAGAAGATTAAGACAGTGAATTCTGAAAAAAAAAACAGACAACATAATTGATGGTCTAGCACACACACACACAGGTTACATTAGCATCTTGACAGAGAAGTAAACTGAGAGAAAGGTAATAAAGTCAAGTAGAGCTAAAAGCCTTCCTGAACAGATGAGTTTTGAGTTGTTTTTTAAAAGAATTCATTGAGTCAGCTGACCTGATTAATTTCGGTAGGTCATTCCAGAGTCTGGGCGCTATACAGTTGAAGGCCCTGTCACCCATGGAGTGTAGATTAGTGTGAGGTACAACAAGATTGCCAGAATCAGAGGACCTTAGTGGGCGGGAAGGCACATAGTGATGGAGAAGGTCACCGATGTAGTTTGGCGCAAGGTTATTTAAGGCTTTATAGGTTATTAGTAGGATTTTATATTCGATTCTTTATGACACAGGGAGCCAGTGAAGACGGAGCAGGATGGGTGTGATGTGCTCGCTGCTGCTGGTTCGAGTCAGGACTCTTGCAGCTGAGTTTTGAATAAGCTGGAGCTGTGATATAAGATTAGAAGGGGCACCTGCCAGTAGGGAATTACAATAATCGATACGGGATGTGATAAAAGCATGGACAAGTTTCTCAGCATTAGAGAAGGAGCGAACATGGGATATGTTACGGAGGTGAAAGTAAGAACATTTCTTAATGTGATTTATGTGGGCGGAATAGGAGAGGGAGGAATCAAAAATGACACCAAGATTTTTTACAGTAGAGGCAGGTCTGATGAGATCACCGCCAAGATAGACTGGGAAGGAGCTCATTTTATTAAGTTGCATTTTAGTCCCAATTTGCAGGAGTTCAGTTTTATTGCAATTTAATTTTAAAGTGTTCTGCTCCATCCAGGTTTTAATTTCACTAAGGCAGGTTGTGAGCTGAGAAAGCTCTGATGAAGTTTCACTTTTAACATTGAAGTAGAGCTGAGTATCATCTGCATAAAAATGATAACCCAGTCCATAGATATGGATAATATGGCCAAGGGGAAGCATGTAAATACAGAAAAGAAGAGGACCAAGGACAGAGCCTTGAGGGACTCCTTGTGTGACTGGCACTGAGCTGAATCTGCTGTTGCCAAGACTAACAAACTCTTGCCTATCAGTCAGATATCATGAAAAAACATTCTTTCTCGCAAATCATTCTCTAGAATTCTGTGACCTTTTGCATTACCATTTCAATAACAAACTTTAGTCACTACTGTCAGAAGACCAAGCGACTGGTGGGGTCTTGATGTCATCTCCCACACTCTTTCCTTCACAGCCTGACAGATGGTGATGAAGATAGTGAAGGACACACTGGCTTGAAATTACCAGTCAATGATGTCTGCTTTGCGTGCCCCTTGAGATCCTTAAGGGTCTTGAAATATGGGAGTAGAACAGAGGAGAGTTGATGTGTAATGATGGGATCAACAGCCTCAATGTCTCTACCCAGCTGGTCATGGCTGACAATAGATAAACTTTGGGCTGTAATGTCAGCTGCTAAGACCTTTATTTTCTCACTAAGCCACATCACTGACTTTGCACACCTGGGCTTAGAGCCAAAGGGACTTATACTATGATTTGGGGGCATAATTGCAGCAGACAACTTGATTGTGTTAAGTGAAACAATGAAAATATGAAACCAATGCACTTGGAGCTCCTTACTCTACAATGATAGGATAGACTGCTGAAGGACCTAATAGGATACTAACTGCTCCCCAAACTTGTGTGCATCACGCCTCTCTTTTTTTTTTTCTACTTCACATAGCCATGAAGCCCACAAATATGAACGGCTGCCAACACAAAAGATAAAATTAGGTCACTAATAAGTCGAGAAAGTTACATGCTCAAATAAAGTGAACTGAGTATATATCATTCTAGAATTTAGGAATACTGTTACTAAAGGTTTTGTCTGTTACTATAGTTTTATTTATCCTTGCAATTCTAAGAAGAGAATAAATACATTTATTATCATATCGTTTCCTTTGTAGTGTAATCATTTCCAGTATCTGTAAGTTAAGGGGCTAGTAAGACTTTGTATGTGAAAAAGAAGACTTTAAAATTAGATTTCTACTTTGTACTTCTGTAGGGCAATGAAATAAAAGAGGGTTAGAGTTAAGCACATGTCAGAGGTAGATTCTGAAAAGGTCCTACAGGAACAAGTCTTCTTCTGAGGCTTCTGGCATACCCATACAGGTATGACAACTGTAAGTTAATTAAAGCAATTTAAGCAATTAAAGTACTTGAGGCAGTCACATCTTTATTGTAATTGTGATCTTTATTGTCGTGTACTGAACTGACTTTAGGGCAGGAAGAAGTCAATATATATATATAGTTTAATAATCAAGCATTACTGAGCACATTTCATAAAGTTTAGCATTGTTACATTGATTACCTGTGTCAGTTTAAACTAAAAAGATTACAATATGGAAGCTTTCGAGGCAACTCAGGTCCCTTCTTCAGGCAAGATGTCATCAGAAGAAGAGGCCCAAGTTGCCTCAAAAGCTTGCATATTGTAATCTTTTTAGTTAGCCAATAAAAGGTGTCATTTTGCTTGACTTTTCACTACATTCATAATGGCTAACTCGGTACAACACCCTAGTACTAATGGTTTACAAAGCCTTAAATAATCTTGCCCTGCCCTATATTTTGGAATGTCTGTCCCCTTACACTGCAAGTCGTAAGCTCAGATCTTCAAATGAAGGTCTGCTTATAATTCCAAGAGCCTACCTGAAAAGAACTGGTGAGGCAACCTTTTGCTGTTATGCACCTACAATTTGGAATACTTTACTAATTGAAACTCACCAGGCTAATACTGTGGAACATTTTAAAAAATTGCTAAAAACCCATTATTTTAAAATGGCTGTTTCATAGCTAATTTTAGTTGTATCCCTATTTGTCTATGTGGGCCCTGAATTGTCATTTTCCTCAGGGTTCTGCAAGTCTGTACTAATCTGTACTATTCTCTGCTGTCTTTTCTGGTTCGCCACCACCACTTGATCAAGGTATCATGCTGCCCCCTGCATTTATGGATTGAATGGTGGGTGTTCCAGATGTCCACATGACCATCATCATCAAATTCTTCCATGTGAAGCCTGAAAACCATGAGGACTGATTTAGACCATCTATGTTAGGTAGAATGCCTAGTTGGGGATGGGTGGTCTTTTGGCCTTGCAACCCCTGCAGATTTAGTTTTTTTCTCCAGCCTAACTGGAGCTTTTTCTTTTTTTTTTTTGTCCTCCTGGCCATCCGACCTTACCTTTTTCTTTGTTACATACTGTATAACATTATTGAGTAATCTTGTTTATGTTTTATATTAACTTCCTTTTTATTTCATCTTGTGAAGAACATTGAGCTACATTGTTTATATGAAAATGTGCCATATAAATACATGTTGTTGTTGTTGTATTAGAAACTTCAGTTCAACCTCCTGGGTGGTACACAAGCACAATGATTAGTGCTTCTGAGTCATAGGTCCTGGGTTTGAATCCCTGCCATATATCTGTATGAGTATTCTCACACACCTCAAATCCATATGTGCTAGTCTAATTGGACAACACAGAATAGGCCTTGGACTAATATTGTGGGTGTGTGAGTGTGCCCTGTGATAGGCTGGTACCCTACCTAGGTTTGGCCCATGTTTTGCACAAGATTCCAGTAAGGGAGGCTCTGACCTCTTAAAACCCCACACCAGATTAGATAGATTAAAATATGAATGGATGTAATTCTGCTGGATTCAATAAATGACTAACTTTGCCAGATCTTACACCTTAAGAAACAGGCTCATTTTTCAGCTAGCAGAAGAAAGCAGATTTCATTGTGACAATAAGGATTAAATGAGTCACTGTCAGATAATATAACGCATGGAATTTATTTTCTATGGAGGACTATGTTGGACAAAATTAAACAAACAAACAAACAAGAGTACTGTGAAATGTGACAATAAACAAAAAAGAGAATAAAATGTGAGTGTAAATAAATAAATTTGTCACAGAATAGGTTTTGTGTTGCTTATTTATTTATTTATTTAATTTTGTCTGCGATATTCCTCCAAATGCAACATGAAATGTGGCTTGAATTTAAAACTGTGAATTTCACTTGTCGAAGCTGAGAGGTGGTTGGCCTGTAGCAAGTGCTATGCCTTAAATGGTGAATCATTGGTACACCAGACTTAAAACTTCAGCCATCAAATGCCACATTTACAGCATACACTTCAGTTGCAGGCTACTAATGCATGGGAAAGGTGCTATATAAATAAAATGTATTATTATTATTATTAATGATAAATTCAGAGTTAATGGAATTAGACTAGATGCTTCACACAGTAATTCTCCCCAACGTTTTGTTGCACTAGCAGTCAACGTAGACAGTCACAACTTTGAGCATCACATGAGCCATAGGATTCCCCAAGTCAAGGAAAGCATGTACTGTACGTTCACTCTCTGGACAATCCACCATTCAAAAAAGCAGTAGTCGCTACAGCGTTTGATGAGTGAAGGTGAAAGTTGTAAATTCAAGCCATGTTTCATGCTGCATTTGGAAGACTAGTACATTGAAAATAAAATAAATAAATAAGCAAAAAAACATTTTGAGACACATTTTTTTATTTGCACTCAGATTTCACACTCTTTTTTGAATTTATTGTCTCATTTCAGAGTAAATTTATTTATTTATATATTGATTTAATTTTGTCCAACATATTCCTACAAAATGTTCAGGCTGAGCTGAACTAATTTATAATCCACTAGATGAGAGGCTTCGAAGATCAAGACTGTCTTGGCACTCTTTCAGTTGAATCTTTAGAAGAGAAATCAGCTTTGGCGTAGATAATTTTACTGATTAGTTATATGCCAGTTTTCAATATATTTAAGGTTTATCCAAAGGATTTTGAAACACTTAAAATTAGAGAATTAGTAGATATTTGCATATGTACTGTGTTATTTTACGACTGGCCTGATTGTTGGGGCTGAGTCAGGGGTCTTTGCTTGTTCTCTTTGATCTTCACCATTACAAGTTTTAATTTATTTTCATTATTAATGTTTTATATTAGACTAGCCAAAGTTCCCAGCATTGTTCAGGTATATTTGTATAATGGGTTAAGGTAAGAAAGCAAATATTTTTGTTTTTTTAATCAGTGTCCATGTGTGGAATTCATTCAGTCATGACTTCGCCGTTCATGAATGAGCGACCAATTGATATCGGTACACAAATTATAAGAAGAGAATTTCATATAGAGAGGGGTTTGCGTGATCGGCAAGATCCTTTATTACTCCCGGAGGAAATTCTTTTCGAAAGATACTGCTTTAGCCAAGGGGGAATATTGTACCTCAAAGATTTATTAGCTCCGTATATTCGAAGTCAAACTTGGCGAAGTCAGGCTCTCACAACCACACAGACAGTATGCATTGCTTTGAGGTTTTTTACAAGCGGCACTTTTTTATATACTGAAGGCGATGTGGAAAATCTATCTAAAAGTGCAGCTTGCCAGGCAATTCGTAAAGTCTGTCTGGCTCTGAAAGATTTCTTTCGGGTTTTCATTGTGTTTCCTGGACACCTGCGCGTGCAGACAATAAAAGAGGCGTTTCATGCCATTGCAGGTAGGTAATGCACAGGTAAAAACACCCACAGTTCCATAAAGAATCACACAATCAGCCTAACATTCTCATTACCCAGGATTTCCAAATGTGATTGGGGCACATGGGACTGATCACAGTGGAGTTTGATCAAACATTATTTCGAAAATGTACCTCTCCTCCTGATGAATAATCAGACGCAGTGTCTACATCAAATATTTGACCTTTGTCAATATCTCATTGGTCAGACACAGGTTCTTGGGATATGACATTCCCTGCAACTGACCCAACAAAAAAAAGAGGGCTATATGGAACATACCTATGGCACACATTAAGGACAAATATATGCAATGACCATCCTTTACCTGAAATGAAGTGACCACTGCACCCTGCCGCTGGTTCTGAGGAGGAGCTTCCCCCTGGAATGCCCTCAGAAACAGGGCGATGGGCATTTTGCTGGAGATCCAAATCTTCTGCAGGAGTTAGGTCTGGACCGTGTGGACCTCCACCTGTTTTTTGCTTGTCTGCCTTCTTATTAGCTTTAAAATTAATGTTCTTTACATTATATATGATTCTTTATGTCAACAATTCTTTAAATAGTTATATACCAATATTTACCAGTTTGAAGTATATTCTTGTACTTCACTTTAACCTGTTCCTGTGTTCTCCTTGTGCTTACGTTTAATCTGGAATTATGACATATTAAATAGTAATTAATCTGATACATAGGAAATGAAACGCTGCTTTCAGTAAGTACAATGCACACGCATTTAATTTGTCGGCCACTTTTTGCCAGCCATCTTTTCTGGTTTGGGCTGCTTTTGCAGTGTTACCCCTTGTGCATATTAAATCTTGAAATTCATCATGTCTTTCGAATGAAAGGTCTTGCTCCGCTTGTGTGAAAAAAAAAATGCACCCATTCTTTCGTCATTTTGTTACAGCCTATCAAAGACTTGCTGATCATGTTTTCTAGACTCAGGTCTGGACTGCGTGGACCTCCACCTGTTTTTTGCTTGTCTGCCTTCTTATTAGCTTTAAAATTAATGTTCTTTACATTATATATGATTCTTTATGTCAACAGTTCTTTAAATAGTTATATACCAATATTTACCAGGTTGAAGTATATTCTTGTCTACTGATCATGTTTTCTAGACTCAATATATATGGGCTTTTCAATCAGCGCGCGCATTCATCTTGGATGATTAGATCCAGCTAGACTAGGGGTGGGCAAATTCATTCCTGGAGGGCCGCAGTGGCTGTGGGTTTTTGTTCCAACCCAGTTGCTTAATTAGAAAACAATCCTTGCCAATAATTACATTTCATGGCTTGTTAGTGCTTTAACTCTGCTATGTCAAGTCATTCTCATATCCTAGATTTTTTTCCATTCTAAGGATATCATCCAAATACTTTGAAGTGTAAAACGGATGGGTAATTCTCAATCCTTCACTTCTTTCTCTTCTTTCCTTCCAAGTATTTAATTAAACCAAATAGTGCACGATAAATACACACAGGTGTAAAGGGTAACAAGCAAAATGGATAACTGCTGGTTTCTTTTGTCATTTGCATCTTATTGATAATAAGGAGCAATTAAAAACCAAGAATGCAGCTGTTTAAAACTTAAATAAGCAATAAGGGTTCATAATCTTAACGAGGGAGATAACTAAAATGAAGCAGAAGTGTTTCTAGAGCAATAAGTGCTTCTTATTAAGCAATTGGGTTGGAACAAAAACCTGCAGCCACTGCGGCCCTCCAGGAATGAATTTGCCCACCCCTGAGCTAGACTAATCTACTACACGGCTGCGTTTGAAAAACCGACTTATCCTGGATGAGTTTCACTGGCATTAACTCATCCAAGATATGAGGCATCTGATCTCGGATGATTTAAGCGACGTATGGAAAATACCCCCCAGGTTAGAGACTATGAAACCAGGGAAATTAGAAAGGCTCAAAAAAAAAACAAAAAAAAAAACGTTGGCACTATACACATGTGGACAAAGTTAAAGGATATGAAAGTAGGAAAATTAGAAAATATGAAAAAAGAAAGTAAAGATTGCAGTAGTGCAAACAAACAAACTGCCTCATTTAACTATGCACCAGTCTAACTTTGGTTTTGCACAATACTACACTATTGCACCTTAACACTTAATTCTACTTTATTCACATAATTGTACTTATTTATTATGTTCTACTATACTGTTACATTTCAATCTATAACTTTTTGTTAATCTAACTGATATTCTTCTAACTTTGCACAGTTTTTGATAAGCGGATCAGGATGCATTTCACTGAGTGTTGTCCTATATAACTATGCATGTGACAAATAAAGAATCTTGAGAATTTCAAAAACAGGTTTACCACACATGCATTTATTGGTTACTTTGTTCATTATATTATATATATATATATATATATATATATATATATATATATATATATATATATATATATATATATATATATATATATATAGCCCTGCTGCCCGGGGTTTATTTCCTGCCTTGCACCCTGTGTTGGCTGGGATTGGCTCCAGCAGACCCCCCGTGACCCTGTAGTTAGGATAATGGATGGATGGAGATTATATACATATATATATATATATATACAGTATATATATTCCAGTGAATCCCTATCCTGTTTTCCCTGTATAACTGAGGCAATGAATACAGGCAGAAGAAAGTGTCGATCAGACAACTTTATTATCTAAGTCTTGCAAGAGGTAACCCGTACAGGAACTCAAGCATCTTATTAGCAAGTGTTACAAAGAAGGAGCACCTGGCGCACTTAATTTATATGTTACCAGCAATGTCTGAAATGCGGGCCAGTTTGTCTTTTGGCATTACATAGAATGCCTAGGAAATGTGTGAAATGTTAATCGTTTCATACTTTGACGTCCAATTTTCGGCATTCTATATATTACCTAGGCATTCTATACAATGCCTGTGTTTCATACATTGCCGGTAACATACACACTTCATTGAATAGATCACAATTCCATGGAATTCATTACATAATCAGAAGACCTTTAACATCATTGGTTACATCCAGTTGCTAACAGGATATGGTAGAACTTTGATACCTTAAATGGTCACAATTTACCAGGTCCACTAGGTTGATTGACAGTCCTGTTAACATCCATTCTGTTCTGAACCCTTTGCGTGACCATATGTTTCCTTCTTAGCTCGGCTATATCCATCAACAGGAAACTTAGCCTGAGCGTAACAATAGAGCAACTACTGCTATGAAGTCACTTAAAATGCCTTTTCTTAATTCAAACCTTTATCATAGTGAATATTAAATTAACATCTTTAACCTTTAAGCATAAATTCAGAAGAACAGGAGACAGCACAAACCTAACAAGTAAATGAAGCTGGTTCCTTTTTAATAACGCACCTGCATCACATATTAGGTGAACATTGAACCAGGGTTAAAATTCAATTTCTACAAATGTCATTCATCTGGAATTCCAAATGGTCACACATCCCTGTGATGCTGTACTCGAGAAGCTCCTGGCTACAAGGTAGCTTTAAAAAAAACAATTCCCAGGGTCATCCCCTTCCAGCTGAGAAATGGCCTACTGTTTGCTCCAAAGACACCAGGCTAGAACTTCCTTTAGTGAGTCCTGTTATCAGTGTGCCAAGTGGGCCAGTGTGCTATGTTAAGTAAGTCAGCATGATACCATACAGACCTATATATTTCCATAGGAATCTCCTTCAATTATAACTAGGGGGCTTTGCCCCCTGCCCGTTTCGCTCTCCCATCCCCTTCCCCCGTAGGGGGGGTGCTACACACCAGCCATTTTGCATCTCTGCCGCTCGCGTTGTGACGGGGGTGGGGAACGCATGCTAAGGAGATGCGGACTTGCTGCTCCTACTACTGAGTTGCGTGTTCTGCTTGTTGCGCTGTGTGTCGATCATTTAAAAGCCTGTACAGAAGCTGTCCTTGCTTCGCTCGCCACCCCGGGGCGCGCTATGCACCAGCCCCTTCGCGTCTCTGCTGCTCACGTTGTTAAGCGGGAGGGCTGAATGCACGCTAATGAGATGCGGATGGATCAGCTGCTGGCTTGCTGCTGTGTGTCGATCATTCAAAAGCCTGTACAGCAGCTATCCTTTTGTCTCACTGCCTTGTCTCGCGGGACATCAAAGTGTCTACCGAGAAGATCAAGTCTCAACCCAAGATTTTTTATTATAATAGAGAAATATATACAACATCCTATTGTAAAGGCAATTTACAGTAATGAGTCATAGGAAATCTCCCCACTATTTAGGCACAGCCTAGTATTAAATCTACAGTACCTATAAAACAGTGCTTCCCGATTAATTTTACCCTCGCACCCCCTGTGACGGACGAGGCCGATTTCGCACCCCCTTGGGAAATGTTCTCTGAGCTTTGATGGCTTCAAGTTGGAATTGGAAAATATTGCATTGCAAAGCACGCACTACGGTCTGTCTACTCCATCAATAATTGTTTTGGTAAAGCCATACTCAGTGTAATCCTCCTTCCATTTTCTAATTTTTTCGTGACTAGCCATGATTAAATGAACGGTAAAAAAGTAAGAGTGAAGCAACAGTGACTTATTGAGGCAGGCAGAGAAGAGCACAATAGCACACGGGCTCAATGTAGTGCGCGTCAAGTCGATCTAAAATGAGCAGTCAGATTTGAAAAATATATCTTTTCAAGTTCTATTTGGATATAAGTAGATTCTATTTAGTCAACAGAAATATCTTGCACAGGAATGCAAGTTGAATTTAGTCTTTAAATTTCTATGGTGAAGAAAAATTTATGCAATGATGACTAAATTTAACTTACACTCCTACCAAAGATATTTCTGTCGACTAAATAAAACTTACTTATATTTAAAATTTAAATAGAACTTGAACAGATACGATAGTTCATAATACCCACGCAGCACTAAGTGCGCGTAAGAGTGAAAGTCATCAATTTTAACAAGCAGCGTATTGCACTGATACGAAATAGCCTGCCCATTTAATTATTTAGGAATTGATAGATAAATTAAGATTTTGTACAAATAATGTTTTTCATTTTTATTCCTCGATGGATTCTGGCACCCCCAGCAACAGTTGCTCGCACCCGCACCCCCAATCGGGAAGCGCTGCTATAAAAGAATTCTCACTCTTGGAAGAGTTCACATTTGTTTGTTGTACAACATTGAATCAGTGAGGATTTAATTTGGCTTTTTTAACACTGATCTACAAAAAACAGACTCTAATGTCTAATTGAGAACATATCTCTGCAAAGAGGTCTAAACTACAATTGTAAAACACAAAACAATTGATTGCAAATAATATGTACCCACTTCAAGTCAAGATTTAGTAGATGCAATTTTGGTATCCATGATGGCCTTGATTGCGTGTGCGCAGGTCTCTCTATCCACCTTGTAGACACTGACATTTTTCGCCATCCTTCTTTGCAATACTGCTGAAGATCTGTCAAGTTGTATGGGGACTGTGAGTGAGCAGTCTTTTTCAAGTCCAGCCACAAATCCTCAACTGGATTGAGATCTGGACTCTGAATCAGCCACTCCAGGACATTAACATTTCTGTTTTCAAGGCATTACTGTGCAGCTTTAACTTTATGCTTGCAATTCTCTTTGATGGTAAAGAAATCTTCATCTAAGTCACAGAATTCTTATAGGCTGCATCAGGTTTTCTTCCAGCAGTTCCCCGTATTTTGCTGCCTTTATTTTACCCTCATAAACCTTCTATAGCCTGTTACAGAGAAGCATCCCCACAGCAGGTTGCATTTTTGATAATGTGCAGTGTTCAAAAATTGCTTTTAGTGTGATTGCCAAAAGGGTTGATTTTATTCTTATCACAGCATAGAACTTTGTTCAAACTTCAGAATCTTCTGGGAAACTGTAGCTGAGATGTCATGTGAAATTTTTTAACAGTGTTTTTCTCTTTGCCAGTCTCCCATAAAGCTGTGACTGGTCAAGCAACAAATGTTGTCTGCACAATCTTTCCAACTTCATCCACTGAAACTTGAAACTCTGTTAGACTTCACATAGGTCTCTTGGTGGATTCCCAAGTTTTCTTTGTACACGATCACAAAGTTATTGTGGACAGCCTGCTGTAGACAGATTTACAGATGCACCATACTCATTCCACTTCTTAATGACTGATTTAATTTGGACTCCAAGGAATATTCAGTGACTTGGATATTTTCATGTCTCCATCCCCTGTCTTGTTTTTTCAATCGCCGTTTCGTGAATTGTTCTCTGGTCTCCATCATGTAAGTTAGTCCTTTTTAGATAAAGTGCATTTATACTAAAGTGAAGTGACTACAGACAGGTGATCTCCATTGAACTAATGATGTAACTTCTAAAAGCAACTGGCTGCACCAAAGTTGATTTAGGTGTGTCATATTAAAGGGAGTGAATACTTATGAGATTAACTACTTTGAGTTTTTTTATATTTGTAATTAATTAGGATCACTTTGCAGAGATCCGTTTTGACTATGGCATTAAAGAGTCTTTTTCTGTTGATCAATGACAAGAAATCCAAATGAAGTCCACTGTAATTTAATGTTGTCACATAATTAAATTCCAATGGGGTGAATACTGTTTTATATTTGCAGTTAATTTAGGCTAATGTGTAGAAGTCCATTTTCAATTTGACAATAATTAGTGTTTTTATGTTGATCAGTGACAAAAAAGCCAAAATAAACCCACTGTGATCAATATTTTATCATAGTAGAATTCCAAGGGGGGGGGGGGGGGTTGTGGTTGAGGGTGAACACATCTTAAAGATATTATCACACGAAAACAATACACTGTAAGGTTGGAAGTCTTAGGTTAAGTTTTAGGTTTTACATCAAATTACTACCGATTAGCTTTGCAGTAAGTCCTTGTGTTTTTCTAAAGACATCACAAGAGAAAGAAAAAAAAATGCATTGCTTTTGGTGATAAAAAAAATTCTAGTTATCATCATATTACTTCAGGAGACAGTAATGTTAAAGGTGGAAGGGAAATGCATAAAACTGCTGAAACCCCATGATTTCTCTGTCTAAAACTGAAGGGCCTCATAATAACAGAAAAAGAATGCAACTTTAGATGCAATGCTAGGTAACACTCTCTGCTCTTTTGTCTGTCACACCAGTAGCAGCCCTGTTACGCTGTTAATCTGTCTTGCTGCCTCACGCTTCATACGATTTGCATTTCATATTTCCAAATCTCTGTCTAGCAGACACACTAAATATGGCAAATCAAATTTAATATATTCCATTAATCATGTCTATGTGTCTGCAAATTCAAAAGGACAAGGAATTTGCTTCTAAGTATTCTTCATAGAAAAATCTGTAAGATACTGAGGAAACTCATTCAGTAAGAGAAAGTGATGCTTATCCTGGGCACGACAGAAGGCACACGCTGAACTGATCTAATATGTATATCCCTACTTTCTAGGCAATGCTTTTTTTCAACAAATATAATAAAACAACCTCCATCCATTCATTATCCAACCCGCTGAATCCGAACACAGGGTCATGGGGGATAAAACAACCTAAAAATTTTAATAAGTCTTTAAATCTAATGTTTAATTGTTTACACTATAGTCCACATATTGAGAAATCTGTGATCTCTGAAATTTTGTCATCTGGTCCAAAATATCACAGTGCCACACTTAGCACACATGAGCATTAGGGTCTTGTAACCTGTGTTTCTCTAAAATGTGTTCACTAGATTCTTAAAAGTTAAAGCTAAACATAATTAATTAAAAAGCTCATTTAGCCAGCTACTTTTTGATCCTCCACTTGAGGTCATGTGCTTTCATCCATGTTTTCTTAGCACTAGAATCCCTGAAGCATACGAAAAAACACATAATCCTGGAACGCCTTAAATTCCTTCTCATCTCTCCTCATCAGCGTCTTTTGTTTTGCAAATGTGTCGATCAGCACAAGCAGCAAGAAGCGTGCTGTCCCATCGCCCCACCGATGGAGCTGAAGTCAGTCTCCCAGCTCAAGTCTGTTTATTTGGGTTTGAGGTGCCTGGAGCTGTATAGGGTAAATAATATATCGTTATTTGGAATACATATATTTCATGTGTGTTTTGTGTCTACAACAATCTGTGTAGGTGTAGGATGACACAAAATGTGAGGCAAGAAATGCTGAACACATACCTAAAACAGAGTTTTTCCATGTTATGACTTGAAGTGTATAATGTGTGAAGACTTTAGTCAAAATATCAAATAACCATGTGCGCTTTTATTCAAGAATATAACCAAAGAAAAAAAAAATCATTCAATTTACCTGTTGCTGTCAATGGGTTAAAAACCTAAGCTCAAATGTCAATTGACAGAAAGTTGATATGTATTCTTGGATGGTGCAGAGGTAAGAACTGCTGCCTTAAAACCAAAAGGTTCTGGGTGTGAGTCCAGGATTCCATTTTTTTAGTAGTGAGCTTCTATTATTTTACTATAATATAATAAAAACATTAATTTGAATTGAGTCTGTATCACCCTGTGTAAATTTGGCCTACTTGTAAAAGCTAGCGCTTTTTTTATTATTCAGTTTTATTCTGTTAGTGACGTTCATGTGGTACAACGGACTTGCCTCTCCCTCTCTGAGTTGACTGTGTTTATCTCCATTCTTTTCACAAGAGCAATGATGACCACAGTTGGAGCTGTGGTTGATGCCTGCTCAGAACTATTTCTTGTACCAGCAATCAAAGATACGATGTCCCATGACCGCAAAGGCAGGACCGTAACAACAGATAGCTTCTTCACAGCGCTTTCGATGGATAATATACTGCTGAATCACAATGCAACTCTGCTTGGCACCATAAGTAAAATGGGACTTCCTCCTGTAGCTAAAGTCACTTTAGTATGAGAGCAATTTGCCCCACTAGTGTTTAGATCTGCCAGTGCCATGCTGATGATATATGTACACAAAAAGAAGAAACATGTCTGCATTTTCAATACCATGCACCATAACGTGCAGTACAGGCAAGAAAAAAAAATGTTCAAATGACAACTCATGTTCAAATGGCATAGTGTTTTCAAATAGTGACATTTTGTTAGCATCTTTTTGAATCAGTTCTTGATTTTTACTCCTTAAAGTCAAGGTAAGTCAAATATGTCAAGTCATGTCAAGTGACTTTATTGTCATACCATCCGTACACCATATTGCAGCATACAGTGGCACGTAAAAACGTTCTCCAGGACCATGGATCAACATATAAACATGGGAAAAGTGCAAGATAGGTAAAGAGCTATACTATACAAAAATAATAATAATAATAATAATAATAATACATTGTATTTATATAGCGCCTTTCCCATGCTCAAGGCATTTCACAGAGTTTAAGAAAGAACGGCAGGGTATACAGTATATAGCATTGTACTAAACCAGATAAATAAATAAAGAAGAGTATGATAGTAAATTCAGAGACAAAAAGCCTAATAGACAACATAATTGATGGTCTAGCACACACACCCATACAGGTTACATGAGCATCTTGACATAGAGGTAAACTGTGAGAAGGGTAATAAAGTCAAGTAGAGCTAAAAGCCTTCCTGAACAGATGAGTTTTGAGTTGCTTTTTAAAAGAATTCATGGAGTCAGCTAACCTGATTAATTTTGGTAGGTCATTCCAGAGTCTGGGCGCTATACAGCTGAAGGCCTGTCACCCATGGAGTGTAGATTAGTGTGGGGTACAACAAGATTACCAGAATCAGAGGACCTTAGTGGGTGGACAGGCACATAGTGATGGAGAAGGTCACTGATGTAGTCTGGTGCAAGGTCATTTAAGGCTTTGTAGGTTATTAGTAGAATTTTATATTCAATTCTGTAAGACACAGGGAGCCAGTGAAGATGGAGCAGGATGGGTGTGATGTGCTCGCTGCTGCTGGTTCGTGTAAGGACTCTTGCAGCCGAGTTTTGAATAAGCTAGAGCTGTGATATAAGATTAGAAGGGGCACCTGCCAGTAGGGAATTACAATAATCGATGCGGGATGTGATAAAAGCATGCACAAGTTTCTCAGCATTAGAAAAGGATAGGAAGGAGCGAACACAGGATATGTTACAGAGGTGAAAGTAAGAAAGTTTCTTAATGTGATTTATGTGGGCTGAATAATAAAGGGGGGAATCAAAAATGACACCAAGATTTTTTGCAGTAGAGGCAAGTCTGATGAGATAACCGCCAAGGTGAACTGGAAAGGAGCTCATTTTATTAAGTTGCACTTTAGTCCCAATTTGTAAGAGTTCAGTTTTGTTGCAACATAATTTTAAAGACTTCTGCTCCATCCAGGTTTTAATTTCACTGAGGCAAGTTGTGAGCTGAGAAAGCTCTGATGAAGTTCCACTTTTAACATTGAAATAGAGTTGAGTATCGTCTGCATAAAAATGATAACCCAGTCCAAAACTACGAATAATATGGCCAAGGGGAAGCATATAAATACAGAAGAGCAGAGGACTGAGGACAGAGCCCTGAGGAAATCCTTGTGTGACTGGCGCTGTGCTGGACCTGCTGTTGCCAAGACTAACAAACTCTTGTCTATCAGTCAGATAGGACTTGAACCACTGGAGGGCAGTGCCAGAGATACCCAGCATGTTTTCCATTCTGGACAGTAGAACGTCATGTCTGACAGTGTCAAATGCTGCACTGAGGTTATCAGAATTAATATGCTGGCTTGTCCAGAGTCTGCTGCCATAAGCAAATCATTGGTTACCTGTAGCAGAGCAGTTTCACAGCTGTGCTGCGCCTTGAAACCAGACTGAAAGGGTTTCATCAAATTATTAGAAGTTAAGTACTTGGTGAGTTGGGAAGCTAGAACACGCTCAAGAACTTTTGACAGAAAAGGTAAGTGGGAAATAGGCCAAAAATTATTAAGATTGTCAGCATCAAGGCCAGACTTTTTTAACATTGGGGTTACAGAAGCGATTTTAAAAGTGAGCGGCACAAAGCCAGTGTCAAGGGATGAGTTTATTATTGTTGTAACAGTCGGGATTATGGCATAAAGGCTGGATTTAAGTAGTGTGCTGGGGATGGGGTTCCAGTACATAAGTAGTCGGCCTCATCTTACAAAGCAGGTCATTAACAAAAGCAGATGTGACTGGTGAGAACTTAGAGAAGGAGCTGGATGGAGTGGGAAAACAGGGAAAGATATAAACAGATGATGTATTTATGTTAGTTAAGTTATTTAGATCTTTAATTTTGTTACGGGAAAAGTGGAGGAATTTCTTACAGACTTCAGTAGAAGAGGTAGTTGAGCCAGATGCGGGTTCGAATAGTTTATTAACTACAGAGAACAAAACCCTTGGGTTGTCATGGCCACTTTCTATTATTCTGCCATAATGGGTGTTCCTGGCAGCAGTTAGTGCTTCTCTGTAAGCTCTTTGGTAGTAAGGGAAGGGCTGGATGTGCACAGTGAGGCCATACTTACATAACATTCTCTCAAGGCGTCGGCCAGCTACGTTCATAAATCACAATTCTGAATTATACCAAGGAGCTGAAGGCTTAAAGGAAAACTCCTTATGTTTTAAAGGAGCTGTTTTATCTAATGCTGAATGAAGGGCTGCGTTATAGTGGTCAACAAGACTATCTAGTGTTGATGGAATAGGTGAAGACCGTCAAAGATCAGAAATGGGTCCAGAAAGAACAAAGGGACAGATATTTTTAAAGTTTCTGTAAAAAAATTGTTGTTTACAGGTAAGAGGAGGGAGAGGTAACGAGACAGTGAAAAGTACTACTTTATGGTCAGAGAGTCCCAAATCATTGCTGTAAATGTTAGCAACAGATAGTCCAGATGTACAGCTCAGATCCAATATATGACCACCAACATGGGTGGGAAAATCAACATGTTGTATCAAGTCAAAACAGTCCAGTAAGGATAGGAATTCATTTCTCAGTTTAGATGTGGGGATGTCAATATGGATGTTGAAATCACCAAGAAAGATGACTCTCTGGGAAAAGGAACTTAAGTGGGTTAATAGTTCAGTCAGATCAGATAAGAAAGATACATTGTATTTTGGAGGACAATAAAGAACAACGAGTGAGACCGGGCCTGATTCCGTTATTACTTTAAGAGCCAGACACTCGAAAGACAATGGACAATCAATTGGGATTCTTTTTTTTATATATTTAAATACACTCTGACAATTACTGCAACTCCACCGCCTTGTCTTGAGCTACGAGATTCTGTGAAGAAAGTGTAGCCAGGAAGTGTCGCCTCCGTGAGAGACGTAAATTGCCAAGTCTTTTTGCACAGAGCCGTGACCGGAGTTTATTTTCAATTACTGTAAATTTGGCACACTGACACTTCTATTTCCAGGGCCATGAGCAGGACGGCGTATTCCTGAGCAAATGCCACTGGTGATCTTTTCATTCGCAACCCGGCAGTGGCAGCGACCTGACCTGTGATGTACATACTGTATTTCGGGCGCCGCAAAACACCGGTGTCTTTTAGAACAGGGGTGGGCAAAGTCATTCCTGAAGGGCCACAGTGGCTGCAGGTTTTTATTCCAACCCAATTGCTTAATAAAAAGCACTTATTGCTCAAGTAACACTCCTGCTTCATTTTGTTTGTCTCGCTCATTAACATTTCAAACCCTTATTGCTTATTTTAGTCTTAAACAGCTGTATTCTTGGTTTTTAATTGCTCCTTATCAGAAATAAGATGCAAATGACAAAAGAGACCGGCATTTCTCCATTTAGCTTGTTTCCATTTGTATGTATTTATTGTGCACTATTTCGTTTAATTAAATACTTGGAAGGAAAGTGAAAAGAAAAAAGTGAAGCACTGAGAATTACTCATCAGTTTTAGACTTCAAATCATTTGGATAATATCCTTAGAAAGGAAAAATAAGTAGGATATGAGAATTACTTGACATGGCAGTGTTAAAGCACTAACAAGCTATGAAATTAAATGATTGACAAGGATTGTTTTTTAATTAAGCAACTGGGTTGGAACAAAAACCTGTAGCCACTGCGGATCTCAAGGACTGACTTTGCCCACCCCTGTTTTAGAATATTCCTGTCAGACCATTTTCTTTAGACAAACTGTTTAATATGAAGGAGTTTGTCACAAGAGTATTTTAGCATGATACTGAGCAATACTTATCTGATAGCAGTAGAGAAACAGCACAGCACAGTGGCGCTGCTGGGATGGGCGGGTGCGGTAGCGTAGATAGCATAGCAGGATGAAGTAGCAGGATTTGGAAGTTCCAACATACAGCCACAAACAAGTAGCGCTGGGTATTACAGGCGTGATCACCCCAGAGCCCCAAGCCAGGTGGGTGTGAACATCAGATCAGTTCTTAGTCTTAAAGCACAATAAAATGAATCGAGAGCAGACCAGCAGAGCAAATATAATCAAGGAGACAGATCATCCCAGGCTCCTAGATCGCCAGGTACAAAGAAATGTTTGTAGCTCTTGTCCTGCGATCCACAGATTCAGTTGTTCCCAGTCAAAGTAAAGTCTATAAAATATGTAAAAATTAAACCAAATCCATACAATTCGAGTCAGCTGCATCCATGAACTATACGTACAATTAAGAAAACAAAACAAGCGTAAGAAAGTGCAGGATTAAGGCGAATTTTGCAAAAAGTGTTGTTAACAGGGAGGAGTGGCAACAGCATGTGTGCGCCAGCGTCCCCACCTCTGAATATAATACATTTTAATCTTTCCTACACCACTGCTGGGGGGGGGGGAGGGTGTTTTATTTTGGATGTGCTCTGACTCTGGAATGTCAGAGGACTGGGACTTTGTGAAGTGTTGTTTGGCCTCAGTTGGGAAGGCAAAATGGGGTTGGAGTTGGGGTTGGTGGGGCGGGAAAGCAAGTAGGTTATTATTTATACTTTCTACCCTAACAACTGTACAGTAATTGTCAACGTAACAATAGGTTTTGTAGCCATATTACCTCCTACTATTATGAAATCAAGGTCAAAGCTATCTTATGTAACAATGCATTGCCTTAACTTAAAACTACAAAATGCCAATGAAAGTTCATTAGCAAAATCTGTATAACCAAGCAGTGAACTTTGTGAGCTAGAATGTCAAAAGTCTCAATCACGAATTAAAGAGAAAGAAAGTATTCTCTCACCCAAAAGGTCTAAATGCCAAGATAGTATTTTTACAGGAGATTCACTTATTAAGCAAGGATCAGTTTTGGTTGCAAAGAGTTTGGACTGGCCAAAAATACCACTCCAGTTGTATAAAGAAAACTAGAGGGTGGGAATCTTAATACATAGATCAATTTCATTTGTAGTATCAGATGCAGTATCTAATTCTGAAGGGCAAAATGTGTTTGTTATGGGTAATTTGTTAAATTGTAACGTGATTTTGATAAATATCTATGCACCCAATGTGGATTACCGAGACTTCATCCAAAATGTATTTGCATCCATTCCAAATGTGAACACTCATATAATGATAATGGCCAGGATCTTTGTGTTTTAAGTCCAGACCTGGATAGGTCTTCAGCTACAGGAGCAATAACATCTAACACTGCAAAAACAATTACAGTTTGCAGTATTGTAATAACTTATCAGACCCTTGGAGATGTCAATTTTTTGCCAGCGATCAAATCTGGCAAGTACAACGCTGTTGTTATCTTCAACCAAGCCCTCTGATCATGGAGCTCAAATCATTAGGCTCACATACTCATCTTGCAGCTGGCATCTTAACCCCTTGTCATTAGCTGTTGACAACTGTATAGAATTTATATTTAAAAGACAAATACATTCTCAAAGGTTTCTGAAGGAATACTCTGGGAAACTCTGAAGGCATTTTTAAGAGGACAGATTATTTCATATGTCTACCACAAAAATAAATTGGAAAACAAGAAGGCATCAGAGTTAATCAGTGAGAACAGACCAAGAATACACCAGGGGCCTCATGTATAAACGGTGCATACGCACAAAAATGTTGCGTACGAACCTTGCCACGCTCAAATCGCGATGTATAAAACCTAAACTTGGCGTAAAGCCACGCACATTTCCACGGTAACTCATACCTTGGCGTACGCAATTTCTCCGCTCGGTTTTGCAGACTGGCGGCACCCAGCGTCAAAGCAATGCTACTGTTCCTGTGTAGTTACCCTTTCTTAGATCCACATCCACGGCGGCGGCTTTATCAAATACACTGAAATTAACCGCATATCATTCATAAATTTAATGCATCTGATTGTAATTAACCTGTAACAATATAATGGTCCACAGAATGGTCAAACTACTGTTCCTGTGTGCTCATCCTTTCTTTCTTAGCTCCATTCCTGACGCGGCTTTATAAATACACTGAAATTAAATGCATATTGTTTATTAGTGTAATGCATCTGATTGTAATTAACCTGTAGCAATATAATGGGCCAGGGAATAGCCATAGTATTCCAAATACCATAACTGCTTTAGCGTTGTTACACTCACTGCATCTTGTTCTTCTTTTTGCTGCTCCCGTTAAGGGTTGCCACTGCGGATCATCTTTTTCTATATTACTCTCACTGCACCACTCGGAGTATTTATATCACTGTATCTGAGTGTGAATCACAGCAGCAGATGACCTGAAAGAGAATTATCGGTATACAGTTTCAAGTACACACGACCTCAACCACGGCAAAAAGCTTCAAAGCCTTTCCTGTACGGATCTCGCGTTTCAGAAACAGTTTCATCCCAAGAACTATAAACACACTCAATCAGTCCATCAAGTGCTCCTTGTAGAACTGTTTCTACTTATAAGTACAATTACCTCACTGTAAACTTACACTACAGTTATAATATTGCACAACCTGCGCTACTTTATAAAGCGCGTATGATGACAATATCATTTTTAAGATGAAATGCAGCAAAATATGTTGCTTATAGTATACAGATAAAACTTTAACTTCATTTAAATAATCTGTATTGTTAATAATTAAACATGTGAGGACATGGTGCCGCAGCGTATAGCTAGTTCAAGGATAGCTCCTGCCTTGCGCTGTATTCTTGCTGGTGCTGACGCGACACTGGAAGGATAGACGAATAGAATAATTAAACATGTACAGTGGAACCTCTAGATACGAGTTTAATTCGTTCCAGAACTGAGCTTGTATAGCGAATTTCTCGTATCTAGAACAAACTTCCCCATTGAAAATAATGGAAATCCAGTTAATCCGTTCTGCACCCCAAATATATTAACATAAAAATCAATTTTCCTAACAAATAACACTGATAAATTATATATACTGTAGTCTACCTTTAATAAATAACACTGGTAAATAATATAACTGATTATTAAAAGAATCAAAACAGGTGTCCAAAGTGCAGTAGAGCATTCAATAAATCTTTAAATAAATAATCCTTAAAACAGTTGTGAAGTGGAGGTTTAAAATACACAAGAATAACAATCCTTTAACACGAGGTTAAAACGTCAACAAGAAGCAGTCTTTAAAAACAGATGACAATCCCCGGTGCTTCTTCTCTGTTAGCATCTCACCTGCTTCTCCCATGCGGGCTCTGCAACAGGCGAGACACTCTTAATGCAGCTGACCTTCTCTACACCGTCCTGCTTCAGCTGTTTGGCTCGCCTGTTCAGCTACACGCGAGCCTGCACTTGCCTGCCTGCCTGCCTGCCTGCCTTCTCTCTCTCTCTCTCTCTCTCTCTCTCTCTCTCTCTCTCTCTCTCTCTCTCTCTCTCTCTTTTTCTTTTACTTTTTCTCCCCCTTAACCGGCTCGCGCTTCTCTATATATGCGGGGAGGACATGGCAGCTGCAGCCCATCAGCCACAGGAACAATCATGGATGTGGGCAGTTTCCCACCTGTGCACTTAGGTGAGAAACGCAGACACCGCAGATCACCCTGCGGCTCGCTACAGCTACCACGCCCCCTCGCTAAGCCGCGAGCTATACCCACAGCCTGGCTCGTGGCTCGTTACACGAACCAATGCTCGTATTTAGAGCTGAATTTTTCGCTCATACTTTCCTCGTATTTTGAATTTCTCGTATACAGAGGTGCTCGTATCTCGAGGTTCCACTGTACTACGAAGATATTTCAATGTTCCTTAAAAGTTTTGAAGAATCGGCGTTCTAAGCTTACAAATGGCTTAACGTCTATTACAGAGCTGATTGTGTGGCGATTGGAGAAAGAAAAGTATGGACAGGAATTGGAGGTTAGTACGTTTGAAAGAGACAGTACTTCTGTAATAAATTATTTCATCGAAGGTCGCACATGGCGCAGCAAGCCTCTTGCATGAGACAAGCACTGCGCCACCATGTTCCCATGTTTAATAACATGCTTTCATTCCTATCATCATGAAAATGATATCACGTATACATCTCAGTATTTTAATTATTCAGAGAGCTGTAATATCTCGAATGTAATGCATTCTGTGTCCTATCGGAGAAAGAGAAAGAACAGAAGCACGTAGTGATTCACACACATAGAGCACATAGAAGATCAAACACAGAACAAAGCATTTAACGTGCTACTTGAGAAACTAGTAAAATAAACGATTTTAAGATGAAGTTTATGATGTTCTACTTTAACGGCAAAATAAACTACGTGATTAAAGTGGAAATTTCGAGATTAAAGTTGACATTTCGTGCTTTTTTCCCCACTGTGTGCCTATGTTTTTTGTTTGTACCCTAATACGCTGTCATATGACACTCAGACGGTGGGCTATGACTTGCCTTTTCACGGCGACTTTGATGTGTGATTTCTTTTTTATTTTGGGCACTGTGCGACTTTGTGAATTTGATCTTTCGAGTTTCTCCGACACTCTGTCAGTTGATCAACTTTCTTTTGTTGATTATATCACTGTTTAAACCAACAAATAGTACGTTTTCCTTTGCCTCCACTTGGTATTCGCTGAAATTCTTATATTTTCCCCTGTGCTTTTCCCATTGTCTTTTCACAGAAGGCTATTTATATTGATTTGCATATTCAAAGAGGCGTAATTCTGGGAGGAGTTGGGGTGGGACAGAAGGCACGTGCACGTGCGTTACTTTTCATGCTGATTGGGTTTATGTAGTGGAAGAACGTGAAAGTATGCGTGCGCACAGATTCCTGCATCTGGATTTTTCTGTGCGTACGCTCATTCCCGCTTTTGTGCTTACGCCATGTTATAGTGTGAGTTCTACGCACGGCGTTATACATGAGGCCCCTGGTCTCCAAATGGAGGCACTTTATAGGAAAAAACAGGCTTTGCTATCAGACTCAACTTCTTGACAACAAAAGAAATGGAGCACCTCATAATTACTATGAACACAGAGAGAAGACTAATAAGATCTTAGCTCAACAAATCCACAAGCAGGAAGTTCACAATGCAATACCAGTAATTACCAACACAGACAAAATCATTGACCATCAAAATATAATGCACACAGTTAGAGACTACTATTAAGTGTATTCTACTCAGTTTAGGGAGGACAAGACACAATCTAATGCATTTTTCATTACATTACAGATACCATAGATAGATACTCTCAGTGAGGAGGAATTGTATAAATCTCTTACATTCTCAGAATTACTAGACGCTATAATTTCACTTGAGAAAGGGAAAGCAGCATCCTGGCAACCCTGCTGAATTTTATTAAACAAATTCAATTAAGTTAACTCCCCTTTAATCAGCAACATTTATAGAAGCCAGAGACAATAAAATTCTACCTCAAACTTTTCGGCAAGCATTAATTACCGCCTTTCCTAAGAAAAATAAGGGCTTATTACAATGTGTATCATACAGACCAATCTCACTTCTGAATAATAAATGATGTTAAGATATTCTCCCAAGTTCTAGCTAGTAGGATGGTGAAAGCGCTTCCTTCGATAATATCACAAGACCAAACCACATTTACTAAAGACAGACACTTGGTTTCCAATCTTCGACACCTGTTTAGTGTTATATATTCACCCATAAACAGTCTAACACCCGGGACATCTTATTATCTTAGGATGCAGAAAAAGCATTCAATATGGTTGAATGGGATCAGCTATTTACTATATTGCACAAATTTAGGTTTGGCCCAAACATATGTGCATGGATCAAACTACTGTATATCAGTCCAGAAGCTTCAGTTTGTATTAACAACATTATTTCAGAGTCCTTCAAACTAGAATGTGGTACTAGACAAGGATGCTCCTTGTCACCACTGTTATTTGTAATTGCCATTGAGCCATTGGCTGTTCACTTTTGAAATGCATCTGAGATAAAGGGGATTATCAGACAAGGACTTAAACAGAACATATCACTATATGCAGATGATATATACTGTATATCAGATCCACAAAATACTGTGCCTGCAGTCCTAACAGCACTAGCAGAATTTCAAAAAATATCTGGCCTCAAATTTAATTTGAATAAAAGTGTGCTTTTTCCAGTGAACTCTCTAGCACACAACATTAGATTGGACACCTTCCCTTTTATCATCACAGATCAGTTTAAATACGTAGGGTATAAACATCACAAGTAAACATAAAGCTCTTTTCAACAAAATTTTGCTGTCTACATGGAAAAACAATATGTACATTGATATGTCTACCCTCCATATCATCTTAGCAGGGAATTAACACTGCCAAGATGAATATCCATCCTAAGCTTCTTTTTCTATTTCAAAGCATACCCAAAATACATTAACAAATAATTTTTTAAGAAATTAGATTCAATCTTAACCTCATTTGTTTGGAATTCAAAACATACACATATCCAAAGGGTGACCCTACAATGACCTAAAGCAGAAGGTGGCATGGTTTTACCTAACTTTCAATTTTATTACTAGGTGGCAAATATACAAGCTATAAAAACCTGGATATTGACACAAATAGATCTCACACAAGCTTAGTCTGCAATAGAAATAAATTCCTGCAGTACTTTTTTATATTCCTTGCTTTGTACCCCAGTAAATACAAGTTATCGTCACTATACTAACAACACAATTGTCCTTCATTCACTCAGAATATGGAAGCAATGTAGGAAGCAGTTCAAGATAGTGAAGCCTTTAAATGTTGCACCTCTACATGATAAACACTTTTTTCCACCCTTTAAAAACTACACAGTTTTTAATGTTTGTAAAATGTACAGGATTAAATAATTTAGAGATTTGTATATTGGTCGTTGAATCCTACGAACAATTACACTCAAAAATTAGCATCCCATCAACACAATTTTTCCACTACCTTCAAATTAGAAAATTTTCCAAACAAAATATTCCCAATTTTCCTCATCTCCCACCTATTTCTATTCCAGAAGAAACATTGATCAGTCTTGAGGATTCAGACAGCATATGATATTTCTATAATATACAGTATAAAAACATTTTAAAGTTCCTTTCTTTCAAAGATCCCAGAGTACAGTAGGAAAAGTATCTCTTATTCAATATTTCAGAAAAGGAGTGGAAGGCAGCCATGCGCAGAATTCACTCTAGCTCCATATGTACAAAGTATACAATCATTTAACTTAAAATCTCTTATTGATCACACCTGTCTCATTTAAAAGTGTCCAAAATGTTTCCAGGGCAAGATCCAACTTGCGAAAGTTGCAATCGCGTTTCAACCTTATTGGGCCACGTGTTTTGGTTGTGTACCAGATTATCATTCTGAACCAAAATCTTTAGATGCCTATCAGATAGCATTGGTGTCACAATTACTTCTGTCCTCACATGTTTAATTATTAACAATATAGATTATTTAAATGAAGTTAAAGTTTTATCTGTATAATATAATCAACATATTTTGCTGCATTTCATCTTAAAAATGATATCATCATCATATGTAAATACGCGCTTTATAAAGTGGCGCAGGTTGTACAATATTATAACTGTAATGCAAGTTTACAGTGAGGTAATTGTACGTATAAGTACAAACAGTTCTACAAAGAGCACTTGATGGACTGATTGAGTGCGTTTAAAGTTCTTGGGATGAAACTGTTTCTGAACCGCGAGGTCCATACAGGAAAGGCTCTGAAGCATTTTGCCGTGGCTGTGGCAGCGTGTGCTTGATGCTGTATACCGATAATTCTTTTTCCGATCAGCTGCTGATGTGATTCCAAACTCAGATACAATGATATAAATACTCTGAGTGGTGCAGTGAGAGTAATATGGAAAAAGATGATCTGCTGTGGCAACCCTTAACAGGAACAGCTGAAAGAAGAAGATGCAGTGAGAGTAACAACGCTAAAGCAGTTATGGTATTTGGAATACTATGGCTATTCCCTGGACCATTATATTGCTGCAGGTTAATTACAATCAGATGCATTACACTAATAAACAATATGCAGTTAGTTTCAGTGTATTTATAAAGTCGTGTCAGGAATGTGGATCTAAGAAAGAAAGAGTAACCACACAGGAACAGTAGCACTGCTTTGACGCTGGGTGCCGCCAGTCTGCAAAACCGAGCGGAGAATTTGCGTACGCCAGGGTATGAGGTACCGTGGAAATGTGCGTGGCTTTATGCCAAGTTTAGGTTTTATACATCGCGATTTGAGCATGGAAACGTTCGTACGCAACATTTCTGTGCGTACGCACCGTTTATACATGAGCCTCCTGGTGCTTCCTGTTTTGCTATATGGTTGTGAGACATGGATGCTATCAAGTGACCTGAGACGAAGACTGGACTCCTTTGGCACTGTGTCACTTCAGAGAATCCTTGGGTACAGCTGGTCTGACTTTGTGTCAAATGAGCGGTTGCTCATGGAGTCCTGAATGAGGCACATTACCTGCATTGTGAGTGTGCGTCAGTTACGGCACTATGGCCATGTGGTGTGGTTCCCTGAGTGTGATCCGGCTGTCAGGATCCTCATTTTTGAGAACCCAAGTGGCTGGACCAAGCCAAGGGGACACCCACATAACACCAGATGGTCATTTCCAGAAGATGGGACTGGACCGCATGTCTACCTGGGTGGTTTTAATTTATCTTAGCACAAATAAATATTTTTACTATACTAAGTTTTTAAGGATGATGTTGGATGTGGTGCGGAGTTGTTGCTTTTGTTTCTGCTCCGGGTTCAAGTGTTGGATTCTTTTTGCATTGGAGTGCACTCTTTCTCTTTGGTGCATGATCCTTTGCATGTGGCACTCTGTAATACTGCTTTCTCAGCTTGCTGTCTACTGTTAGGTCCTTTGCTGTGTTGTTTGCAATTTCATAGGGAAATATTTTTCTTTTTACGACAAGAGTTTAAATGTTGAAAATCACTTCTTGAAGTAATTGCTACTTCTCAGTCTTTTCAAACTACTGGCACACATGCTTTTTTCTTTTTTAAAGAAAACATGCTGGAGAGCTGAGTGTAAATGAAGAAAAACTAAATTGGTAGTTTACTATGAAATATTGAAGGCTAAAATAACAGAATACAAGAACATAGTCCATCTGAAAAGATGGTGTTACTTCTCTAAAATTATAAATAATAATGCTGGTAATCCAAGAGTTTTATTCTCTACTATGTTTGCTAAACACAGGTCACTCAATTGAATGCCTCCAAAATACTTCCAGGGAAACTTGTGGGGCTTTTGCTATATTTTTTAATCACAAAATTAATGATATTAGAAATAATATAGTATATGCCCCCAATACTGATCCTATTAAACACTGGTATTTCATTTTAAGCTAATTAAACACTTTTGCCAGGATAGATTTATCCGATCTATACAGAATAATTTCTCAAATGAATCCCTCCACTTGCATCCTTGACCCAATACCAACAAGCTTTTTCAAAGAAGTATCCGGCGTGCTAATTTATAGTGTTCTTGACATAATAAACTCATCATTAGATGCAGGAGTCTTCCCTGACTGTCTTAAGACTACTGTTGTTAAAACCCTGCTCAAGAAAAATAATCTCAACTCCTCTGCTTTTGACAGTGTTATATCTATTTCTAACCTGCCTTTCTTAAGCAAAATTCTACAAAAAGCAGTCATTACGCAGCTAAATTGTCACTTGAATAAATATTCTATTCCTGACACGTTTCTGTCAGGTTTTAGAACAAATCACAGTAAAGAAAGTGAACTCATTAAAGTAGTAAATGACTTGCTGGTTAATGCAGACAGAGGCTGTTTATCTGTTCTCATCCTTTTAGATCGGAGTGCTGCATTTGACACCTTTGGTCACAATATTCTTATAATTTGCCTTAGTCAATGGGTGGGCCTTTCTGGTAAAATCTTAAATTGGTTTTAGTCTTACTTAATGGGTAGAAAATTCTTTGTTAGTTATAATTATACTTTGATGACACATGATATTCTGTATGGTGTTCCACAAGGCCCCATCCTGGGTCCACTGATCTTTTCGATCTACATGCTTCCATTAGGTCAGATTATGTCAAAGCATGACATGAGCTACCACAAGTATGCTGCTGACACACAACTGTATTTATCAATAGCACCTGATGATCCCAACTCTCTTGGTTCACTGACCCAATGTCTTACTTGTGTTTCTGAATGGATGAGTAGTAATTTTCTCGAACTAAATAAGGAGAAAACAGAAATCTTAGTGATTGGCACAAATAGATATAGTGAGGGTGTTAGAAATAAATTTAATCCTAAATTTTTTCACTTAAGGAATATAGCAAAAGTTAGATCCCTTCTAACTTTGCAAGATGCTGAAAAATTAGTTCACGCTTCTGTTTTAAGTCAACTAGATTACTATAACTCACTCCTCTCAGGACTACACAAAAAAGATATCAATTGACTGCAACTAGTGCAGAATGCCGCTGCCAGAAAATCTGAGCATATCTCTCCAGTTTTAATGTCATTGCATTGCTTACCTGTGTCATTTAGAATTGACATTAAAAAACTGCTTATGGTGTACAAAGCCTTAAATAATCTCACTCCAATCCTATATTCCGGAATGCCTGTCACCTCACACTTCAAATTGTAACCTTAGATCTTCAAATGAGTGTCTGCTTATAATTCCACGAGCTAAACTTAAAAGAAGTGGTGCAGGAAGCCTTCTGCTGTTATGCACCTAAAATCTGGAATAACTTACTGATAGAAATTCGCCAGGGTAATATGGTGGAGCACTTTAAAAAACTGCCAAAATCCCATTATTTTTCCATGGCTTTCTCATAGCTACATTTTAGTGTAACTCTGATATACTGTATATGCACTGAATTATCATTTTTATCATGGCTCCGCAAACCGTACTAACCCCTACTTTCTCTGTGTTCTTTTTCCGGTTTGAAGGCACCATGCAGTCACAACATTGATGGATCGAAGTCCAGATGTGCACATGACACATCATCATCAAATTCTTTTACGTGAAGCCTGAAAACCATGAGGACTCTTCTACATCATTTATGTTAGGTAGAATGCCCAGTGGGGGCTGGGTGGCATCATGGCCTTGGAACCCCTGCAGATTTTGTTTTTGTTTTTTTATCTTCTCCATCACTCTGGAGTTTTTTTTTTGTTTGTTTTTTTCTGTCCTCCTGGCCATCAGATCTTACTTTATTCTTTATTATTTAGTATTGCTTAATCTTTTTTAGAAAATTTAATTTCATCATCTTGTAAAGCATTTTGAGCTACATCATTTTACGGAAATGTGTTATATAAATAAATAAATGTTGTTGTTGGCAGACTGGATCTCAGCTGTATGGTACACAAAGACAAAATATTAACAGTTTCAGTTACAAAAAGAAATAGTGGCTCATCAGCTTTTGGTTTCAGAGAGACAGTTTAGAAGGTTATTTAAAAGAAAGTGAAAGAAGAGTGCTCCAATGAGAGTTTCCTCTGAGTGCTTTCCAAATTTCCCTGAAAGATCACTCCAAAATCCATACCATCCCCTACGTTCTCTCCTGTTGTTTTTCTGGTTTTCTGTGGTGGTTGTACGCCACCACCACCCGATCAAAGCACAGTGCTGTTTCTACATTGATGTATTGAAGACCAGAGGTCCACCTGACCATCATCATCAAATTCTTCCATGTGAAGCCTGAAAACCATGAGGACTGATTGAGATCATTTATATTAGACAGAATGCCTAGAGGGGGCTGAGCAATCTTGTGGCCTGGAACCCCTGCAGATTTTATTTTTTTTTCTCTAGCCATCTGGAGTTTTTTTTTTTTTTTTTTTTGTATTTTCTGTCCTTCCTGGCCATTGGAGCTTAGTTTTATTCTATGTTAATTAGTATTACCTAATTTTATTTTTATATTTGTCTTTTTTCTCTTTCTTCATCCTGTAAAGCACTTTGAGCTACATCATTTGTATGAAAATGTGCTATATAAATAAATATTGTTGTTGTTGTGTATTCATTTTTTGAGAGTATGTGTGGGTACAGCTAGTTTTTAAGAAGGAATCCTGACCTCTTCTGATCAGATTAAAGTCACTTCCAGTTACAAAATCTAATACATTTGTCCATCCCAGTTGTCATTCCTTGTAATATAGGTCATTGCTCTTGCTTGAGTCCATTTTACACCTTCTCGCTTAATAAGTCTGCAGAGGGGCTTCTGAAGAGGTCAGTTCAACATCCGATTTACACCTTTGCTATCAAATGTGGTACAAGCTGGTCCTGGTTCAAAGACCATTCATCTACTTTGAAATGCAACCTAAGGGAAGGTGAAGCTGCATCCCTATTAATCTACCTTTTTAGAAAGGCCTGTTATGCCACAAAAGCCTAGCAGAATGGGCAAAGCCAACTTGTAGAATAACTGCAAAAGGCAATATAGGCTTTAACCAGGTGTGGGACTTGACAGGACACTGGAGCACTAGAGCTGCGAGGCACCAGTGTTAACTACTGTACCGCCATGCTGCATGAGAATGAAAACATAAAATTCACCAAGTATAACTGCAAGTTTGTCATAACATGGATTTATTTGTCAAAGTTGAAAAACCAAACAATGACCAAGTGAAATAAATGTTGTCCAGGATTTGGTTTTCGACTTGCAGTCAATTCTATTGTGACAGGCTTCAATTTTCCATGACCTTTTACTGAAAACAACTGGGTTAAAAAAATCAATACCTGATATGTACTTAAACAAATAAAGAGAATGAATTATTTAAGTTAACGTATTGTGTTAATGTGCTGTCAAAAATTTGACCCTGTGGATTACTAAGATGCAGTCATTTCTATCATTTCATTGGTAAAGCTCAGTAGGCATCTCCCCTGTACTGGATTTAAACTTTTGCAATTTGACCTTGACTATTAGAACGTCAAAGAGCATGTTGACTTGTCCATTCAGTGTATAGCCATGCGCCTTGCCTTTTATTTCAGTACAGAGCAACTGTCTAAAAGCCACATCTCTTTTGAGTGATCTATTTACATTATTTGATTTTTTTTTTTTGAAAAAGATGTCATGCTTTCCAAATGCTAGGCTCTCGTCACCTTGGAGACTGCTCTTCAGAAGAGTGGAGTAGATTCATGTAGGAAGGGAGGCACCTGCTTGTGAATTGATTGCAGAAGACTCACTTAGGCTTGCTGCTGACCACTTGCTTGTTTAAGAAAAGAATGAGTTTCAAAAGGAACCTCTCACATAAAGAATCCAATTATTACCTGTATGATTTAGAGCTTTCCATTTATTTAAATAAATAGCGTAAGGAGGTGCCCAGGTACTAAGTGGTTGCAAAGGATTACATCACCAATAGATTAATGAAGCTCAAAGAGGCCATCTACAAGTAAGACTCTCAAGTCAGAGGCCACTAGGAAGCAATAGTTCCTGTATTTGTACTGGATGACTGTGAGGGCAGCAATACAGGGCAAAGGTCCACAAAGAGAATGGGGCCAGGTAGGAATAGTAAGATATTCTGATTGTTACAGGGCACACAGTGCACAATCGAAAGAAATGGGACAATACAGTCCATTTTGGAAGTCGTGGTCCTTTAAGAGCAGTTGAGGGTTCAAGGATTGCAGGGACACTGAAGTTGCTGGAAGAAGTTCTAGCCTTGAGCACTGAGCAAATGTAGGTTCACCCTGATTCTAGAAGTAATTTTGAAGTTCATGTAGAAGTGACTACAGCAGAGGATGTAAAGCTATGTCATTTGAAAGTCCTGGAATGAATAAGAGCAAAGGTGCAACTGGCAGTTAAGCCATGTGGTGAAATGTGAACAGATATGGAGAAAATATTTGGATGGTGAGAAAGAGCGAATATTGTGGTGCTTCTGACCATGTGCTTTGGATGCATCTCCAAGTGGCAAGTCATCCTGCCTCATTGTTTTCTTGTGTGTTATTCAGTTGAGGACATTTCACAGTGTTTTGGAAAATGAACAGATGATTATGGAAGCATTAGAAAATTACCAGTTCGATAAAACCAAATGTTTCTAATCATTTCCATTTATTGCATCTGTCAGCTACTCTCAGGTGCAGGTGAACATCTAAAGCTAATGTCACATTACAAGACTTATAGTCAGAGAAGATATCAACTTTTATGACTTAGTTGCTGAGAATGTCAAATTACATGACCAGCACGGTTTTGCATTTCCACTTTATCACGAGCTTGCAACTTTTTTAACAGCCAATAATGTGTTGCCTGACGGAGGTGGTTCTTGTGCATGTATATATATTGTGAGCTGCGGAGCTGATCGCACCTCCAGAGAATACAGACGCCCCTAGGAATACCCCTGAAAAACATTGACAGACTACCTTCACATTCCTCCTTACCTTTCTGGCGGCTCTGTTGCGCGGTGCTCCACCTACTTAAAAAGCCTGTACGGGCTTCTTTCAGTTTGTTAAATTGATTGTTTGCTTCTCCTTCTCTCTCTCAGACTTCTCCTGCTCTTGGCTCATATTCCTTCAAAGAAGTAGAACCCCGTGCTTACTTTTAATTGACAAACAAAGGTGTCAACTCTTTCCTTTCAAGGAGCACGTTTGAAACCCTTTAAAGAGACAAATGTTTGTTTGCAGTGTTTGAATAAAATTCCAGTCTCTTCAACCTCCTCTGTTTTCTGTGCAATTCTGTGACCCAAGCGTGACAAGTGGTACCAGGAGTGGTTGCACAGATGGATGCACAGTTGGATGCCGAATACATTTTTCAAATCGCCCGTAATATGTGATCGAAGCGTAATATGCATCTCGAGCGGTGCTCCGCCAACTGAAAGAATCCCGTACAGGCTTTTTAAGTAGGCGGAGCACCGTGCGAGAGGCATATTACGCGACAGAGCTGCCAGAAAGGTAAGAAGGTAGTCTGTCAATGTTTTTCAGGGGTTTTCCCAGAGGCGTCTGTATTCTCTGGAGGTGCGATCAGCTCCGCAGCTCACAATATATAATGTCCCATAATTCACACTGCATGTCAGGACAAAAAACAAGCCATTAAATCCAAGGAACTCTCTGTAGACCTTCATGATCAAATTATGGCAAAGAAGGCATAGATCAGGGTAAGAGGATAAAAACCTTTCTAAAGCTTTGAGTGTTCCTAGTAGCACAGTGGCTCAATAATTGTGAAATTGAAGAAGCCTAGAACCCCCAAGAATCGTCCTAAAGGTGTTTGTTTGGCAATCAGGCAATTATGGTAGACTGGCTAGCTCCTGCTTGGAGTTTGCCAAATGATATTTAAAGGACCCTGAGAACATGAGGATACAATTCTCTGGTTTTCATGTGACAACAAATGAACTCTTTGGGCAGAAGCAAAAGCACTATGTCTGATGAAGACCAGGCACTTCTCATCACCTACCTAGTGGCATCCATGTGGTGGTGGTTGTATCATACTATGAGGGCAGACTGGTCAGAATTGAGATGAATACAGTCAAATACAGAGGGTTTTTAAGAAAACCTGCTCCAGAGTGCATGTGACCTCAGAATGCCAAGACAGTTCATCTTTCAGCAACAGAATGACCCAAAGCATACAGTCAACACAGTCCTGGAGTTGTGTCTGGACAAGTCTCTGACTGTCCTTGAGTGGCCCAGCCAAAGCCAAGACTTAAACCCCATAGATCATCTGTGAAAAGACACGAAGATGGCACATTACAGACTATTCCTAAGCTTGAAAAAACCTGCCAGGATGAATAGGTTGAACTGCCCATTTCTAGGAGTGTAATGCTTGTAGAAACTTGCAGAGACTGCAGACCATCATTTTGGCCCCAGGTTATTTTCCTGCCATATTTTGTAAGATTAATCTTTCCATTATTGTCTTATATACTTTACTTTAACTCAGTATTTTAATTAACAGTGTATGTACTAGCACCAGCGTTCAACTACCGTATATACTCGTGGATAAGTTCTCCCGCGGATAAGTAGGGACTTGATTTTACAGTATAATTTCTGTTTTTTTATAATGTCGGTCGTATAAGTCGAATGTGGAAAACTCATGCTATTGGTACAAGAGATTATGATATGCTAATGTCCACCTGAGAGAGTAACCATGGCACACACGGCCTTTTTTTCTATGTGTGTGTGGCAATGCACTGTATCAGCGTGTGCTCCTAACCTCTCTCTCTCTATTGTGCCTACGTGACCACACAGTAATACCAGAACTATTCCAAAGCAACATTTGTACTGATTTGTGTTTTTTGTATTTTACACCCCCATACACCTTTATCGTAAGAGCATCTCTTATATACGATGAAGCGTTCAATCAGATAAAAATATGAAGCTGGTTTTAAATTAAATGTCGTTGAAGTAGCGAAAGAAATTGGTAACTGCGCTGCTGCAACAAAATTCGATGCATCTGAGAAACTGGAGCGAGATCGGAGGAGGCAAGAAGATGTTAAAAAAAAAATGAAATGTCATTTTTTTGAACGGGGGTATAAGTTGGGGTCTGATTTTATGATCGATTTTTCGGGTTTCAAGACCCAACTTATACGTGAGTATATACAGTATGTAGATTGCTTGGTGTGTTTTATTTGTAAATTTGGCTATTTTAACATATTCAATACATTTTATATTAGATAGTGATCTTCATCCTGAAAAAAGCTACATTCATATTAACATTAGAGCACAGATTTTCCTTTCCTAATAATTAGCATACAGACAGATTTAGTGTCAAGTCCAAAGCCACACAATGCATTAACAACTTAGTCTTTTAACCAGCACATTTTCGTCTTTTGGTCATGCTCCTTGGTCACAGCTTGAACAGATAGCAATCCAAGTGCATACTGTTTTTTTTCTTTAACTTTCTTCAGATGAACTGAGTGAGCTTTCACAACAGGCAGCTCTTAAAATATAAGAGTTTGACAGTTTTGATATGCATTTTGAGTCTACTTTGAAAACCCTTTGTTCCATTCCTTCAGTTTGTATTCTGTCTGTTGAAATAGGTGAATAACACTTCCCACAGAACAGCTGCAGTACAATTCAGAGCCAAGACCAAAATAACCTAATTTGTGAGCATGCCTCAAACCCCAAGAGGCTTACCTGACCTACCAAAGCATTGCTTGGTTCCACACTAGAGAGCTCTTTTCTTTAGTTTTCAAATAAAAGTATTTCCAAATATAGCATAATAGGGAAACAGGTGATACAGAAAACAGATAGGATAATTTGATTCTTAGACTATGTCAAATAATTTATTAAGAATGCATATAGTATTGCCAGTTCAGCTGTATAATATTTATCATACTGTATACAGTATACATTATACCTAATTTAAATGCAATTGCTCTTAAATACGTAAACCCAACTTAAACAGATAAATTCAAAGGTTGAAATTGATCAGCATTATACCCATAGCTTTCATGAAATGAAAAAGTACCTTTATTTGCATTCAGGTTTGTGTTTTTTTCAGTTTAAAAGTATATTAAATGGGTATTACAGATGCCTCACTGTGGCTTGGACTCAAAGGCTGATTAAGTGCTTGTCATTATTAAATTTTCACATTCTTGCAGCGACTCCACTGTTTTTCTCTCTCTGTCATATTCAGCCACCCCAAAGATGTGTGTGTTAGCTAGACTGGTATCTCTAAAGTGTTCTGATACAAGTGAGTGTTTCCTGTGGTGAACAGGTATGTTATCCTGGGCTGTTTCTTACCTTGCCAATGATTCTGCATCCACATTTTTGTTTTTTCACATCATACTGCATCTAACTGAAGCATAGATCAGACGGAGGTTTTGAATATGTCCTAGCAAGAGTGAATGTATCCAGTGATAGATTGGTATCCCATCCAAACTTGATTCCTTCCTTGCACACAGTTGTGGTTTTGCTGGGTTTAGATTGTTTCTTTGGGGCAAAGTAAAGATAATGTTGGGTATCAGTTGGCGTCATGAAATTAAGCCTCGTTGAAAATGTCTTAATTTTCACTGCATTGATAAGCAGTTTTGAGACAAGGTTGTATGGTTCAGTACTAAACATGTTGATTATTGCATGCAAGTAAGAGAACTTCACCATACTCTGTACATTTAACAATAGTGACCTTATAAATCAATGTGCATTACATGCACTGAATACCTTTTGTCTTTCTCTTTTTTCTTTTGCACGAAGCAATTACTGCTCCATTGGTTGAGGAAATAAAGAAATTAATGTATTTAATCCATAGAGGCAGAAAGCAATTTTGAAACTGCAGTTAGAGATTTTTGGCTGTAAGGCATTTTTAATATATCACAGGCAAATAAATGTGTATGTGTGAAGCAAAGTCTTGTTTAAATATTATTCTTTCAATGGTACTTATACCTAAATAACATCTAACAGACATACATTAACTGGCGTATGCTGACCTAGGTAGGCATATCGTACATTATTTGCCTCAAAGGGAAAATTTAGCTCTTTACAGAAGCTCAAGAAATAATGGGAACATTATAACAAACAACAACTCCCCTCAAGCATATGCAAGAATAACAAAAAATGAAGAATTAAAACTTTTGACTTGCTGGGGTGACCTGATTCTCCTAGAAGGAACATGGTAGGCTCATCTAGGGAAGTGGAGAGTTATAGGCAATTGGGGACTGGGGATATCGTAGTTTTACAGTGCTATGTACTGTACATACACGTTTACACTGCTCATACACATGACAACTCTAAAGAATAAAACCAAACAAATGCAGGATTAAAAGACACTCATAAGACATGGCTAAAGATAAAAAGAGTAGAGCCATTGAAGGACATATTGCTGTTGGTATAAAGGACCCCCCCCAGTCATATTTCTTCACACACTTGTCCTTATATATAACTAGCAAAATACCCACGCTTCGCAGCGGAGAAGTAGTGTGTTAAAGAGGTTATGTAAACATATATATACATAAACATATATACTTATATACATATCTACATATACACATATCTACATATATATATATATATATATATATATATATATATATATATAAATATACATATAGACATCCACATATATATACATATATCAACATATATACAGTATACACATACATATACACACATACATACATACACACATATATATATATATAAATATATATATATATATACACATACTGACACATATATATATACATATAGCAAAATACCCGCGCTTTGCAGCGGAGAAGTAGTGTGTTAAAGAGGTTATGTAACCATATATATACATAAACATATATACTTATATACATATCTACATATACACATATCTACATATACATATATATACACATCCACATATACATATATATATATATATATATATATATATATATATATATATATATATATATATATACATATACAAATTTACATATCTACATATATATATATATATATAAATATAGACATACATATATACATACATACATTCATATATATATATATATATATAGCAAAATACCTGCGCTTCGCAGTGGCGAAGTACTGCTTTAAAATTTTAAATAATAAACTGAGGGAAATTATACCAATAATTATTTGTTAAGGATCTCTTTGTATACCATGTTGTCAGTTCGCCCCTCCAGTTGTAATATGACCAAGTTGTGCGCTGAGCTTACTCTTGAGCATGCAACGTATACTTGGCCATGTGAAAAGCAAATCAAGAACAGCAAGACCGCGCCAGCTGCGGAGCTGAGCTCGGAGCGAAATGAAGTGAATGAAATGAGGTGAATGGGAGGGGAGATGATCACGTGAGTCCAACACCCGCCTTAACTCTCCATCCCTCCACAAACACACAAACACAGTCTGTCGGATCGCAACTCTCCTTTATATATATAGATAAATAGCAAAATACCCGCGCTTCGCAGCGGAGAAGTAGTGTGTTAAAGAGGTTATGAAAAAGAAAAGAAAACATTTTAAAAATAACATAACATGACTGTCAATGTAATTGTGTTGTCATTGTTATGAGTGTTGCTGTCTTTTATATATATAATATACACACACACACATATAAACATATATATACATATACATATATACATATATATACATATCTACATATATATATATACATATACACATCCACATATCAACATATATATATACACATACATACACACACACACACACATATATATATACACATACAGATATATATATATATATATATATATATATATATATATATATATATATATATATATATATTTATATATATATATATATATATATATATATATATATATATATATATATATATATATATACAGTAATCCCTCGCTATATCGCGCTTCGCCCTTCGCGGCTTCACTCCATCGCGGATTTTATATGTAAGCATATTTAAATATATATCGCGGATTTTTCGCTGCTTCGCGGGTTTTTGAGGACAATGGGTCTTTTAATTTCTGGTACATGCTTCCTCAGTTGGTTTGCCCAGTTGATTTCATACAAGGGATGCTATTGGCAGATGGCTGAGAAGCTACCCAGCTTACTTTTCTCTGTCTCTTGCGCTGACTATCTGTGATCCTGACATAGGGGGTGTGAGCAGGGGGGCTGTTTGCACACCTAGACGATACGGACGCTCGTCTAAAATGCTGAAAGATTATCTTCACTTTGCTACCTTCTGTGTGCAGCTTTTAAGTATGCTGCACGGTGCTTCGTATACTTAAAAGCTCAAAGGGCACGTATTGATTTTTTAATCTGTCTCTCTCTATCTCTCTCTAACTCTCTCTCTCTCTCTCTGCTCCTGACGGAGGGGGTGTGAGCTGCCGCCTTCAACAGCTTTGTGCCGCGGTGCTTCGCATACTTAAAAGCAAACAGCCCTATTGATTTATTTGCTCCTTTGAAGAGGAAGATATGTTTGCATTCTTTTAATTGTGAGACTGAACTGTCATCTCTGTCTTGTTATGGAGCACAGTTTAAACTTTTGAAAAAGAGACAAATGTTTGTTTTGCAGTGTTTGAATAACGTTCCTGTCTCTCTACAACCTCTTGTGTTTCTGCGCAAATCTGTGACCCAAGCATGACAATATAAAAATAACCATATAAACATATGGTTTCTACTTCGCGGATTTTCTTATTTCGCGGGTGGCTCTGGAACGCAACCCCCGCGATGGAGGAGGGATTACTGTATAGCAAAATACCTGCGCTTCGCAGCGGAGAAGTAGTGTGTTAAAGAGGTTATGAAAAAAAAAAAAGGAAACATTTTAAAAATAACGTAACATGATTGTCAATGTAATTGTGTTGTCATTGTTATGAGTGTTGCTGTCTTTTATATATATAATATACACACACACACACATAAACATATATATATACATATCTACATATACACATATCTACATATACATACGTATATGCACATATACACATCCACATAAACATATATATGCATATACAAATTTACATATCTACATATATATATACATATATAGACATACATATATACATACATACATTCACATATATATATATATATATATATATATATATATATATATATACTGTATATATACATATCTACTTATTGGCTCCTGTATTTAGGATATAGCAGGTTGGATAATGGGCGGATGGACATTTGTATGCATAGCCCCATTTGCCCGTTTTCGTTTTTTTTCTTTCTTCAGTAATATTTCAGCAAACCCGGAGCTTGTCAGTTCAAATCCTGGTACTGACACCACTGTGTGACCCTGAGGTAGTCACTTCACCTGCCTGTGCTGCAAAAAACAAAAGTAATGTAACAAATTGTACCTCAGATGTTGTAAGTTGGTGGAATAAAGGCATAAGTAAAATAGATAAATATGTATTATACACATAGGAACTATTCATTTATTTTCAGTTAAGTCATCTGCAGCAAACTTTTATAAATGAGGGTTTCTGATTTTTAGATTTTTAGTGCAAACTGTTTCTTCTTCATTGACGTTTTCTCTTGGAGAGCTTTTTTCATTTCATTGAAAATGAAAGCAGCAGCTGCCAAAATACGTAGCTTTCTTATTAATTTTTCAACATTGTGTAAAATAAATGTATAAAGTAACATAAAAGGTTTAAATACTGGTTATCCTTTTACAGTAAAATATTACTAAAGAGATACAAAAAAAGTAAAATGGATATGTTCTTTTTCTTTAAGGAGATTAAATATTACTGAAGAAAGAAAAAAAAAATTAAACAGGCAAATGGGGCTATGCATACGAACTTAAAAGGTTTAAATAAAACAGAAATATATATTTTATTTTTACTTGCTTAACTTGTGGAGGGTGTATCCTGTAGCAAAGCCCTAACTTTTTTCGTGAAAGCCCGTTTCAGTCAATAAGTCTTAAAAAAACGTGTAAAGATATTGACAATAAGCTAAGTCATCTGCAGCAAAGTTTTATAAATGAGGGTTTCTCCTTTTTAGACAATAAGCTACGCAAACCCAGGAAGACATGGAATCGTTTAAATCAAGTATCATTACATCTTCCTTTCTTAAAGAGAAGTAAGGCAGTACTTATAAGCTTACATATTTATATATAGACATACATATATATATATATATATATCTGAAGCCGTGCAAGCACACTCTTGAGAATGCAACGTATAGTTGTACAGAAGAAAAGCAATCTTGCCTCAAATGAATGGCAACCTTTTGTAGGTGTATGAAGTTAATTTAAACTTTAGGTTTACACGGTGCTTTCTTTCCGAAGTACCTGCACTCATGAATATGTCTGTATGTGTCAGTCGGTCAAATCCACGCGCTTCGCACCGGCGAAGTACCGCTTTTAAATTTTTATTAAGAAGAAAATAAAACGTTTTTAAATTGAGGGAAAATATACTAATAACAGTTTGTTAAGGATCAGTTTTTTTGTGAAGCTGCCTTTACTCGAGTGATCACTTCGACCTGACTTGGTGGCCAAGTATAAGCGTTACCTGGAAGTAACCACCCATACAATCAGATTGTGAATCAGACTACGAATGCCGTGAATGTAATTACACACTCACTGCACTTGCTTACGGTAATCGAACCTCGGACGTCAGCGCTAGAGGGGCTTAGCAGCGGTGAAGTATTGCTTTTAAATTTTAATTAAGAACAAAAGAAAACCTCAGAGGTTCGATTCCCGAAAGGGAGTGAAGTGAGTGTCCGGTTACCTAGCAGGTAACGCTTATGATTGGACAGCAAGTGACGTAACATCAGCCACAGTGCCTTCAGTTGTGAGAAGCAGATCATAGAATGATTGAAAATAGTTTTGCATTTACCTTTTTAGTAAAAGGCGAGCTTTTAAGCCTGAGAAATCACCCCGTAAATGCACACGTTTAATTGCACATGTGTTAATATGTATGGTTACACAGTATTAAAAGACAGTGAACAACGTCAGTTACCTTTGTTCCCGCGTTTGATAAAAGGCGAGCTTTTAAGCCTGAGAAATCACCCCGTAAATGCACACGTTTAATTGCACATGTGTTAATATGTATGCTTACACAGTTTTAAAAGACAGTCAAAAATTAACGTCATTTACCTTCGTTCCCGCGTTTGACTCGTGCTGTAAATCTCTTCCTTGTTTTTAGTTCACGTGATTACGTAGGAGGCGTGATGACGCGATATGTGACTCCGCCTCCTCCATTACAGTATATGGACAAAAAATATGTTCCAGTTATGACCATTACGCGTAGAATTTCAAAATGAAACCTGCCTAACTTTTGTAAGTAAGCTGTAAGGAATGAGCCTGCCAAATTTCAGCCTTCCACCTACACGGGAAGTTCGAGAATTAGTGATGAGTGAGTCAGTCAGTCAGTCAGTTAGTCAGTGAGTCAGTGAGGGCTTTGCCTTTTATTAATATGTATAGATACACTGCCGTGGCTGTTCATTTGTCTGTCCAGGATTTTAAATCACCTGTAGCTCGCAAACCATTTGATCAATTGACCTGAAATTTGGTACATATATACTACATGACATATACTATCCGCTGTCGGAGTCATGACTGACTTCCAAGGTTATTCCTCTTTTTATTTTTATTTTATTTTATTGTAGAATCAACTCTTGGCAGCTGCCACCAGGGCGGCCGTGCGGTGCATGCATACGGGCGCCGTTCTCATTCTCGACCACCTTTGCTATTACTTCCCTGCCTCTTCATATCTTAAATCATTCTTGAGGCAGATTGAAGACTTAAGTGCCAGCTTCAGTGAAAAATTAAAGAAAACGTACTAAGTAATTGCAACACAAACACTGACTTAATCAGTTTTAACGTGAAAAGATGCAGACGAAAGAAGAGAAGAAACGGGCCGCTAGGGTAGAGAAAAGAAGAGCTGCTGAGGAAACAGCAAGCACATCAACCTCTGAGCAAATGAATGCTAAATGTACAGAGAAAGAGAATGAAAACTATGAATGCTCAAGTTAAGTGTATTCGATGCACGTTATCATGCTGTGCGTTGTTACTGGTGCTGAATAATTTGTTGGCTGAAAGTCCTCAGTGTTAGTGTGTCACAGAGAGAGGATGTGCAGCATTGTTCATAATGACACTGAGTTTTGTCTTCATTCTCAGCTCTGCTACTACCTTCATGGGGTCCACTAAACAGTATCATCTCCAGACAGAGGAGCAGCTTCAGCGACAGACTGCTGTCACTGTCCTGCTCCACTGACAGACTGAGGAGATCGTTCCTCCCCCACACTATGCGCCTCTTCAATTCCACTCGGGGGGCAAACGTTAACAATATATAAAGTTATTGTCTATTATACCTGCATTTTTATCACTCTTTAATTTAATATTGTTTTTTATCAATATGCTGCTGCTGGAGTATGTGAATTTCCCCTTGGGATTAATAAAGTTATCTATCTATCTATCTATCTATCTATCTATCTATCTATCTATCTATCTATCTATCTATCTATCTATCTATCTATCTATCTATCTATCTATCTATCTATCTATCTATCTCAGTGCATCCCATAACTGGGCATACTTTTTAATTATCTTGTTGAATGAATGTGCCAAATAAAATCCTTATATTATTTAAACAGTGGATGTTAAAATAACATTTAAAATTATCTTGATAGCCACATGACATACACACTTGCAAATCCATAATTTTTTTTTCAAAATATTTTTTACATGAATCACATTACAAGTGACTGTAATTGCTTAAGATTTCCATCCTATAAGTTAAACCTTTGCTGTAACCAAAAACAAATGTTACTCATGGCTTACACTATCTTGGTGCATATTTAATATTAACTGATATGAATTAATTTAATATTAATAAAGTTTAGCTAATCTAATTTGCCTACCTAATAAGACCTTTTCATCCTTTATCTAAATTAAATGTTTTTACAAGTGTCCAGGGTGAAGCAGCCACTTTTTTTTGCTCTACAGCTCGACTAGATTTATTACCCACCAGCTGCCTCTTCCCCTGTTATGGACGCTGTTTTTAAAATAGACATCGATACCAGCTGAACTACACATCTGACCCTATCTAAGCCATATTACTCCAGTGCCTTTGGCAATTGACAATTAAGAAATTAATTAGTGTCTGCCAAATGCAGCCACCCACTGCAACATGGCATTATAATAAAAAGTGCACACTTTATTTCAAATTTAATATCTCAAGCATTAGTCCACAATTACACAAATGTACTCACTTCTATAGTAACTGCTGTTTGCTTTCCTTAAGATTATAAGAGTGGAAACTGAGGCTACACTAGATAAAACCATCAAGAAAATCGGATAATTTCTCAACTCTTATACAGGTGAAATGATTTCTTATTTCCTTTAAAACTACTCAATCTACTGTACAGAAGGTATAATAGTTGCCAACAGAACCTTTCAACAACATGCAACAAGATGCAAACCCTTCTCAAATGTGCTTAATTTAATTCAGAGTCTCAGAGTAGTAGCATTGAGGTGAAATGCAAAAACGAACCCTGGATAGGATGAGCCATTCCATCACACGGTCTACCTACACACACACGACGAATTTGAAATCAGAAATCCATATAATTTACAGGCCAATATGGATGAGAAAAGAAATTAAGAGTACCAAGAGGAAAACTGATGTAGACATGTGTAGAATGTACAAACTGTGCACTGTAAGTCAGTCAGCCAGCCAGTCATTTTCCAACCTGCTATATCCTAACACAGGGTCATGAGGGTCTGCTGGAGCCAGTCTCAGCCAACACAGGGCGCAAGGCAGAAACAAATCCCGGGCAGGGTGCCAGCCCACTGCAGAACTGTACACTGACAACATCCAAATCTAAATTAGTAGAGCGCCCCCTGGCACCCTTGGCTTTTACTGAGGGTTCTAACCTGAGATCCTTTGAATATGCTTAGTCTAACTAGTTCTCAGCACTTTTGTAATCTTTCATTCAATTTTTTTCGCTAGACTGAATAGTACCAATGAGCTTACAATTTAAACATATTTAGTGACACCTTAGCAAAACACTAATGCTTCATTTACTTCTTATATCTATACCCAGTTAAAATCAAAAACACAGTTATTAAATTGATCAGTTTAAGTGCATGAATTTTATTTACAAACTAGACATTAAGTCCATTACAATAACGGGCGCTAGAACAGTAGTGCATAAAAATTAGTAGGAACAGTCTATATTAAATGGCAAGGGACCTTGACCTCATTCTGTTTATTGTCTTAATTTTTTTTTGTCAAAAATATTTTATTAAGTAAAATAATAATAAAAATAAAATAGAAATGTATATGACAATACAGTAAGTATAATTAGTATTACATTTATCCTCTCCTCTGTGGCTGTTGATTGATGTGTTGTGTCTGTTTGAAGATCTCTTACCCTGCCTCTCTTTATTTTAGCTTGTTGCTGACGCAGTGATTTTCGTTCACCCGCAGTAAGAGTTGCTCTCTTAGCTCTGTGTGTTTTGACATTTTTCTGATGCTCATTTTTCTCTTATTCAATAGATCTATTTGCTTGTCTTTGTCTTTCTCTTTGAGAATTTTTTTTGCGCTCATTTTCCTGTTCTTCTATAGATCTATTTGCTCTTCTGAGTCTTTCTCTTTTAGCGTTTTTCTGACGCTCATTTTCTTTTTCTTAAATCAATCTATTTGCTCGTATTTTTCTTTGTCTTTCAGCCTTTCTTTTATTGATGTTTACTCCCTGAGCTGACCGTTCTTCCAGGAGATGTTACTTATATAGGATTTGATTGTCTGTATCTTTTGTCCTACTTGACGTGTCCTTTTTATTGGGTGGCATGTTGTTAGTAGATAGTCAGAGTAATATAGGCTTGTACATCCATAATATTTTCTCTTACAGTAATACTGGCTTGCATGTGGCTGTAATACGCGTCACTGTATTGTGTGCCTTTAATTTTCTCTCGCAGTAATACTGGTTTGTATTTCCGTAAAATGCCTGTAATTTTCTCTGACAGAAATACTATCTTTGATGTCTGTAATATGTGTTTAATTTTCTGTCACAACAGTGGGCAATCAGCAGAGTCTCCCCAGCAAGTGATGTAATGTGTGGTGTGCAGCTGATAATCGTGCCTGTGGCATCTCTCCAGCAAGTACTGTGCAGTTCCCCAGCAAGTATTTTAATCTGTGCTGGCGTGCAGCTGATTATTGTATGTGTTTCCTCTCCCCAGCAACGGATTTCATGTGCGCGGCCGCGACTACCCAATCAGCACTCTCCCCAGCAATGATGTCCTTTATTTGCTTATCATGCGTGGCCGCGGCTAGGCCATTCACTGTGTGCCCAACTTCCAGTGTGTGTGTGTCCACGGTGCCGTGCGCATGCGCACTTCACCAGAAGACACACACACACGGACACCACTGACTCCTGGACCCCTGGATGCATCACAGGGGTTTTATTAAAGAGGATATGTAAATATATCAAAAACAACTATACTCACAATTATATATATATATATATATATGTATATGGGTGGCACGGTGGAGCAGTGGTAGCACTGCTGCCTCGCAGTTAGGAGACCTGGGTTCGCTTCCCGGGTCCACCCTGCGTGGAGTTTGCATGTTCTCCCCATGTCTGCGTGGGTTTCCTCCGGGCGCACCGGTTTCCTCCCACAGTCCAAAGACATGCAGGTTAGGTGGATTGGTGATTCTAAATTGGCCCTAGTGTGTGCTTGGTTTGTGTGTGTCCTGCGGTGGGTTGGCACCCTGCCCGGGATTGGTTCCCTGCCTTGTGCCCTGTGTTGGCTGGGATTGGCTCCAGCAGACCCCCGTGACCCTATGTTTGGATTCAGCGGGTTGGAAAATGGATGGATGGATGGATGGATATATGTATATACAGTGCTTTGATTGAAATTGTAAATACCCCATTCCTTAACATTGTAAAGGTTTGTCAGAGATTTAAATGCTGAGCACAAGCGATTTCAGCTGTTACACAGATTTTCTGTCACTTGCCTGGCAATGCCAAAGGTAAGTGCAAAGAAGATGACCACAACTCCTAAATAAAATACTACAAAACTTTAGTGCAAGATCAGAAGACAAATAGTATTCATTCAAAATGTACTCAGCAGGTACCACCCATGGTGCCTCCTGCAAAGAAAATGCTGTAGTCAGTACATCTCTGAGCCATATACAGTCTGCACTCATTCACGACCGCATTATGCTTTTGACCGTGGCTCACCTCTTTTGATGCCTTAGTTATCTGTTAATTATGAAATGTAGAAGATATGCATATTTAAGGTTTTTTGTTCTTGCTTCTTCAATGTATCTGACTACCTACAATCATTAATTGATTGTTCAGCAATTCTGTGATTTTTGACCCTATTTTTTTGATCATGCCTCATAATTTAGGTCTTCAAACTCTATCTGCATTTAGCCACTGACTCCAATGCATATATTCATGAACAATGATGGGCTGACACTATGAAACATGAGGAAGGCAAAACTCGTCCCAGGTTAGTGACAAGCTAGGATACAAGTAATAAAATAACCGAGCCTACTAAACTGGATTTATGTGATTCTGCACTGCAGTTGAAAGCTGCTCCTTTGTTCCCTTTTCCTGTTTTATAGATAACTTTTCTGTTCCTGCTCGCAGCATTTTTCTTCCTAAAGTCTTTGACTACAATTTGACTGCTAATAGCATGCTGCCTGCTGATGAGTCAGCCACTTTTCTGGTGAGATCTTTACCTGCAATTCTGCTGCTGTCAGCGTGGTGCCTGCTAATATGTCTGTTGTCTGCAGCACTGTTAGCTGGAGACTGTACTTGTGATTGTGCTGCCTCTGTTTGTGAAGTTTATTTACTTTTCATTTATTTTTTTTTGAAATTCTGATTGTATTTTTTATATATACTTTGTTTGGGAAGTATTGCATTTTAGTGTTATACTCTTGGTTGAATGTTTTGGTTGTGTCCTTAACTTTAGAAAGAAGTAATATCTGTGTTCACCTTTAGGTCCATCTCCCCTCGCTCTGTCTGTCTTTCATTTATTAGCCACATGCTGTTGACCACACCCATCTTGCTTTGGGCTACTTAATTACAGAAAGTATTTAGAAGCTTTCTCTTTTTTCAGATTTTGCTAGGTTACAATCTTATGATAAAATCATTTACATTATTTTGTCCCTTAGCAAACAACACTTGATATCCTAAATTAAAAAGAAATAACAGACTTTTAGGAATTCTTGCAAAATTATTAAAAATAATTGAAATATCACAAGCATTTAGACCCTTTGCTCAGTACTTTGTTTAAGCACTGCTATGCCTCTTTGACACACCATGGATTGTTAGGCAAAGCACCTACACCCACAAAGTATGTAAAGATTCTCAGAAGAACAGTAGTAAGACAGACAGGACAGAGAAAGAAGGACATAGACAATCGGGGAGAAAATCAAGGCAGAAAGGGCTGAAAGAATGAGGAATAGGATCAGAAGTGTGAGGCTGGTGCAGTGGATTGGAGGCATGGTAGTAAGAAGGCACTATAGTGAGTGAGAGGAATGGGGTGTGTAAGAGACAGTCTCAGAAAGTTAATGCTTTAAGTCAGTGGTTCCCAAACTTTTTCGTTTCTTAGCGCCCTTGCTGAATCCAGGTTTTCTCAAGGCGCACAACCCCCGACCACACACACACCCCACTAAACCCCAAACGGTCAAATTCTAATTTGCGAAGTGGCCAATATTTTTTTTTTAATTAAAGGGTTAAGTAAAAATAAATAAAACACGTATTTAAGATCACAAAAAAATGTAATTGAACACTATTGAGACGCTGCACCCACGGAGCCATACTGTATAAGAACGGACCAGCACAGAAGGAGAGGGAAAAAAAGAGATGAAAAGGAAAAGAAAAAGGCTTGGAGAGCGAGTACATGGCATTGGGGCAAAAGAAAGAGGATGAGCCAGCCAGCAAGCATGAATGAGAGAAGTCTCGATTCTATGTGCCACCTTGTAAGATGCTAGCAATGCATTGCTTGGTATTGATGCCTGCTTATAAAAACTACCTTTTTGTTGATTTAACTCTTTTAACTTTCTGGTAAAGAAGTCACGAGATTTAATAACCATGCTGGGATGATTGGTTTCTAATTGGCGTTTCAGCTTACTTGGTGGCATGCACTCTGATGCCAAAACTTTCATACACACTACACACTGTGCCCTCTCTTCACCATTGACTTCTGTCAACGTAAAACCAAAGTCCAAATAACTGTCATCATATTTTCGATAATTGTGCTTCTTCACACTCTGGTTGACGTTTAGTAAAAAACGATCCATTTTTAAAAATACATATGAGAAGAAATACTTCAAAAACTTCACTTGACTTAATCACAACAATATACAGTTGATACAATCTCCGAAAATTAATTCAACTGTAAGACCGCATGAAACCGTATATAAGAACACAAAGTACCGAAAAAGTTCGACAAACTAGTAAAACAATCGAGAAACTTAATTATTGTAGAGCACCATCTAGAAACCATTTGCAGAGGCTTCCACAAACAGTTATTACTAAGTGAGTTACTGGTTTGCACCAGGTCCACCAGATGTTGCTATCACAATTGAATTGAAAATGGAAATAAAATTATGAAAATTTTGCAATATTTCGTGGTGCCCTTGTGAGGAAGCACACTTTGGGAATCACTGCTTTAAGTTAAACTCGTATTAGTGTTTGCTTTATTTAAATAGAATATAACTTTCTTTCATAGATATAGATTATGGTATACCCTTTTATGCCCTGTAAGTTGATATAAGATAGAACTTTCTTAGCTATATCTGTAATACAGTGTGTTGATTGAGTCAGTGTGTGTTTGGAATAGGCACATAGATAGATAGATACTTTATTAATCCCAAGGGGAAATTCACATACTCCAGCAGCAGCATACTGATAAAAAAAAACAATATTAAATTAAAGATTGATAAAAATGTAGGTAAAAACAGACAATAACTTTGTATAATGTTAACGTTTTACCCCCCCTCCACCCCCGACTGGAATTAAAGAGTCGCACAGTGTGGGGGAGGAACGATCTCCTCAGTCTGTCAGTGGAGCAGGACATTGATACCGTTTAGTGAATGCGGTGGATTCTCCATTATTGACAGGAGCCTGCTCAGCACCTCTCAGTCTGCCACAGATGACAAACTATCCAGCTCCATGCCTACAATAGAGCCTGCCTTCCTCACCAGTTTGTCCAGGCGTGAGGTGTCCCTCTTCTTTATGCTGCCTCCCCAGCACACCACCGCGTAGAAGAGCATGCTCTCCACAACAGTCTGATAGAACATCTATAGCATCTTATTGCAGATGTTGAAAGACGCCAGCCTTCTAAGGAAGTATAGCCGGTTCTGTCCTCTCTTGCACAGAGTATCAGTATTGGCAGTCCAGTCCAATTTATCATCCAGCTGCACTCCTAGGTATTTATAGATCTGCACCTTCTGCACACAGTCACCTCTGATGATCACAGGGTCCATGAGGGGCCTGATCCTCCTAAAATCCACCACCATCTCCTTGGTTTTGCTGGTGTTCAGTTGTAGGTGGTTTGAGTCGCACCATTTAACAAAGTCCTTGATTAGGTTCCTATACTCCTCCTGCCCACTCCTGATGTAGCCCACGATAGCAGTGTCATAAGCGAACTTTTGCACGTGGCAGGACTTCGAGTTGTATTGGAAGTCCGATGTATATAGGCTGAACAGGACCGGAGAAAGTACAGTCCCCTGCGGCACTCCTGTGCTGCTGACCACAATGTCAGACCTGCAGTTCCTGAGACACACATTCTGAGGTCTGTCTTTAAGATAGTCCACGATCCATGCCACCAGGTATGAATCTACTCCCATCTCTGTCAGCTTGTCACTAAGGAGCAGAGGTTGGATGGTGTTGAAGGTGCTACAGAAGTCCAGAAACATAATTCTTACAGCTCCACTGCCTCTGTCCAAGTGGGAGATGGATCGGTGTAGCATATAGATGATGGCATCCTCCTCTCCCACCTTCTCCTGGCATGCGAACTGCAGAGGGTCGAGGGTGTGGCGGACCTGTGGCCTCAGGTGGTGAAGCAGCAGCAGCTCCATGGTCTTCATCACATGTGACGTAAGAACTAGCAATGGACTGAAAGACCCATTTGCTGTTTATAAATGGGAAGGGATACGGTTTTCTGAATGTTTAGAAATGGTTCAGCTGTATGAACAAATTTAAAGAATGAAACAAGAACCTTTCTTTTATTTGCTATATCAATTTTTCTCTATTTTTGTGTGAACTGTTTTGCCTTGAATTTTTACTAAAGCTTTTAAAACAAGATATTTTATCTGTGGAATCATTTCAATGTGCCAAGCTATTACCAGAATCCCATGAAGCAAACTAAAGCTGCAGAACTTTGGTAATTTTGGGTAAACAAGGTTGCTCATGTTGAGCATTTGGAGGAGCAGGAGAGGCTGTTGGTTGTGTGGATCATCCTATGTACTACTGGGGTGGTGGTGGGGCAACGAAGCCAGGCTCTAGGCATCCCAGTGGTGACTGGCTGTAATGGCTGTAATGAAAGCTAGTTAATGTTGACAGTGCTTGCTGGTGCCTTAGCCCCACTGAGAAGACCTGATGGGTGAGCAGAGGAGACAAGTGAGAGAGAAGTTCTGAAGCTAACAGCAGAATATTGAAAGGAAGAACCCCATTTTATCTTTATTTTTAAACCTATTTATTTATTCGCTGATTTCATCTTCTGCATTGATCACTGATTTCATGGATTATTTATGGGATTATTTATTTATGCATAGAAGACTTGCACTGCACTATTTATTTGGACACTGTTTGATTTGATTGTAGGAATAAAATGTACTATGCACTTTTTGCACCAGTCTTGCATGTTTGTATGTCCTCATTGCACTAATCCATCCTTGGTATGTGACTATCGATACCCAGGGAAATGGGTAATGCCAAGGATGCAGGCAACCCAGGCATCAAACTCAGTCTATGAAGGTAGATTAAAGCATACATGCATGCAGAAAAGTAGGCTCAATATGTTTTAATGTTTAAACAATTATCCAAAAAGGTAATGCCGTAACTGAAATCAAACAGAGTGTGGCAGTTCACACCATTCAACCTGGATTGTTCTGTAGTTTTGTAAAAAAGATAAAGATCAGCAACACATCTTGCTTGAAAGTTTGGTAGTAGCTCAAACATTCTGAGTATGGCCTTTCCCTATACAGTATATTCTGCTCCTCACCTGATTCTTTAAAGCTAATCTAAAGTGCGGTGTGATCCTATCCCCAAAACAGCTGACTCTCATTTAGAGGGCGTATAAATCTTGCCTGTCCCCTAGGTGTTGTTTTGCCTTTTATTTATGGGTGAACTGAGCTTCCTATCTAAGATGTGCCTGGCTTCACCATTCAGAGCTCTTTAAACTAACTTTATGCTTCTGACAGCAGAAATGATAGTGAGGTGTGCTTGTGTAAGTTTTGCTATGAAACTAGTTACTTTGCTTATCTGTTTTCCATAACCAAGTAACATTTTACACAGCATTCCTAAAACAACATAACTCTGTACTTATAGTGTCACAGAGTCTTTGACACCTTGTATTGAAAGTAATTATTAACATTTAGGTATCGACCCAGATCAGTTGAGGCCTGGGTTAACAACGACCACCACCAGTACTGTTAGCCAACTGGGTGCTGGCGAAAATTGGGCTGCTGTTGGCCGAAAAATAATATATTAACATTTAGGTAGTTCTAATCTATTATACAATAATATACAAGTTACAATTTAATTCATAACAAAATACTTTAGCATTGAAAAGGAATACTGTATCTTTGTAAAATTTCTTATTCACAGTTTTAAATAGTCCAAGAAAAGTTCTGCTCCTTCCTGAAATGTTCTGCTCCTTCTTATACCCTTCGCTATCTATGGTGCCAAAGAAAGGCTCTGGTTTCCTGTAACCCAACATTAGAATTAAAAGACTCGGCGTGAATGGATGTGCGATACACTCCATATTCATACACTTTTATCAAAATAATCTGCATCGGGTTTAGATGCTTTTATATTCATGGTTCTGTTATTATAGCATCTAACACTAAGAACACACATCATTCTATAATTTCGGACTGAAGCATGCCTTGCAATATTAGAGACACATTCTGCATTCTTATTTGCATGTTCGGCCAATACGCACACGTGGACACGTATTGGCCCCATGATAAACAAAAGTATAAAGGAAAAGAGGAATTAACTAAATATTATTTTAGGGATGTACAGACTTTCACAACCAAGGCCACAAAGGTTTGGTCTAGCCCTGGGTACATTTTGGACAAGACAAATGTGATTGATGAAACACTTTTAGTTGAATTATTGAATGCTTGGTGCCATAAATGTGATTGATGAAACACTTTTAGTTGAATTATTGAATGCTTGGTGCCATTTGAACTAGAATGTGCTCTATGCATGGCTGATTTCTACTCCTAGTCTAGGCTCTTTGAAGGGGAGATTCTTTGAAATATTTTTATGTATTGTTGAAATGCTGTCTGAGTCTTCTTCAAGACTAACCAGTATGAACTCTGAGATAGATATGGGTGTGACATGTGGAAAGTTGGTTAGATTTCCTTTAACAAAATTACTACTATAGGAAAAAAGTGTGTAGCTGGAAAGTTGAATTTGGAGCATAATTGTTCATAACATGTAAACACTTTGTCTAAATAAAAATCTCAAAGTGTTGTAACCCCAAGAGGCTTCCTCAAGTTAAATACTGAGTAGGTCTGAGAAGGTCAAAAAAGGTGCAAGTTAGGTTGGGGCGAATTTCTGAATTTCTGTCAGTTTCCAAGATTTTATTGTGCATATAACTGTTGCCCAGAAAGTTAGCAAATGCCATGCAACCTTCTGCTTTAGGTCTTTATTGAGTCACCTTTTGGATGTGTGAACATCTCAAATTCCAGATGAACAATGTTATGATTGAGTCTAACTTCTTAAGGAATGATTTATTGATGTATATAGGCATATGCTGGAAAGATGTTCATTTTGACAGTATTAATTTTCCGTGCTAAGGTGAGATGCCATCTGTTAACATCTTGCGTAATGTTTTCCATAGTACTTTGAAAATTGTATTAATAAAGATTTTTATATTTACTTGTGATGGTTATCCCCAGATATTTATAATGTTTTGATATTATGAACGGATAGCTATCCAATTGAATCTGATGTGCTAGAGAATTCACTTGGAAAAACACACTTTTATGCAAATTCATTTTTAATTCCAGAGATATGATGAAATGTTCCTAGCATGCTTAAGATTAATGGTAGAGGTAATTGTAGGTCTGATATATAAAGTACCATATTGTATGCATATAATGATACAGTATTTTCTGTTCTGATAATCCCCTTTATCTCTGGTTTCTTCTGGAGATGAACAGCCAGTGGCTAAATGGCTAGCACGAAAGGCATTGGTGATAGTGGACACCCTTGTCGATCCATCCATCCATCCATTTTCTAACCCGCTGAATCCGAACACAGGGTCACGGGGGTCTGCTGGAGCCAATCCCAGCCAACACAGGGCACAAGGCAGGAACCAATCCCGGGCAGGGTGCCAACCCACTGCAGGACACACACAAACACACCCACACATCAAGCACACACTAAGGCCAATTTAGAATCACCAATCCACCTAACCTGCATGTTTTTGGACTGTGGGAGGAAACCGGAGCGCCCGGAGAAAACCACCCTTGTCGAGTACCTTCTAATCTGAGTTTATATTATTAACACAGACTGAGGTTTAAAGTATAAAGTAGATTTACTTTATAACGTAAACATTGAGATTTTTATTAAATATGAAGCATTTCCAATGTGATCTGTTTTAAGTACCAAGGGCAACAAAAGTTGAAGCATCAATAAGGGTATGTAGACTTCTCATATTCACTATGGACAGTGACCTGAGCATAACTAGGATGCATCAGCACCACTTAATTTCTAATAGCAATGCCACCCAAAAAAAACTGTAATTCACATAGGGTTTTTTTTTTAAATGACAATCATTCTCACAATATTAAAAACACATGAAACAATAATTTACATAATGGAAATGTTAATTAAATGAAAACTCACAAATAATAAATACCCCTTATCTACAAGTGCCTACTTAAGCAGCCTGGCTGTTTATCTAAACATTGCATTTTTATATGTGAAGACATAATTCAGATAACAATCAGATTTATGCAGGTTTCATAATCAGAGTCCTCAGCACTGTCAAATAGTAAAACATGAGTACACTTAGATACATAATACCTTACTAAAAATATACATAAATGGCCACACTTGTTATATTATTACCTAAAATCATACTTAGATTTCAAGGAAGAATATTTAGTGGTTAGTAACGGTGGTTAGCATTTATTCTGAATAATGAAAATGCAGCTCTGACCCTTACACATGAATATGAATACCTGGCAGCTTCATAATGTTAAGTGAAAGGGTCTACCTGACTAATAAATCTCATTTTCTTTACTTTGTAATTGAGATTGCCATTCAGCTATCAAATGTTTTCCATCATTTTACCTGATTTGCTCTGACACTTATAAACCAAGTTGCTTTTACAAGACAAATGCAAGCAAGTGACATTTTATTGGTTTTGAGATCTCAAGAAGAACACTTTTTATAACCAGTCCTCGGAAGCTGAGCATGATTTCTTATGACCTTGTCATCTCTCATCTCTGCAGGCTCCTCTAGCCATAATCATGTGTGTAATATGTGTGACTTGCTTTTCTTGGACAAATCAAGCAAGGGAGAGTGGGAGGCAGACAGAGACTCACAAAGAGAGAGAGAGAGGAGAGAGAAAAATCAATTTATACTGTCTATATCCTTTAGACTTGGTGGCAAAATGGAAGGAAGGAGAAATCCAGTTAAAAGTATTTTATATTCAATTAAGTTATCACACAGATAAGACAAATTTTGCTTTTGTCCATTTTCTTTTACTATTCCATAACTCATTCATTTGTTTGTTTACTTTGCATTACTGTTACTAACAAGCACCTTTACAGTGGAAGAATCATTTCAACTTTAGATTAAGTACTTGAAAAAGATCTACAAATGATGAATAAATGATCTGTAAAGGGATAAAGAATCAAGGTAATATTTGTTCATGACTTATTAATGAAAGTTGTGGTAAATTAAGTTACTTTCAAGTTAATTACTTGGAAGAGCCTCCTTGTACTTTGTCTCTGCAGTCTCAGTTGCCTTTTTGCGTGATTTGCCGTTGTGATCCTTTCAGAATTGTTCTCTACAATTGTTGTTTTATTTGCATGGTTATTAGCTTCTACATTAATGCATTAATTGTGATGAACAACAGTGAGTTATGCTCCTTTGGTTGTCTCCCCATGACTTGCTCATCATGCATGCCAGTAGATCAGTACAGACTGGAATTACTGCAGCATCAGCCTGCTCCTCAGTGTAGCTCAGCCGTTGTAAGACTAAATCTTGGGGAGCCCATGTGTCTGCAGGTTTTTGCTCTGACTAGTTTCATTATAATTAATAATAACTGATCTCATTCTTTATTTACTGCATTCAGAAAGCACAGCAGTGTGATTTTTACTTTTAATAGACATTTTTAAATATTTTTATTTTAGTGAAATCTCTAAAAGCTTAACTCTCTTTTGCTGTTGTCCTGTTATTCTGCTTTTATCCATGTGGTTTGCTCCCTTAATCATATCCAAACGATGACAATTACAAACAAGCAGAGTAGACACCCAGTCAAACAACACTAAATGATGAAAGGCTACAGCTGCTACAGCATCAGCCCCACTGATGTGCTCATTAGTAAATAATGAGTTAACAGACTAGAACACCTAGTAAAGCAGAATGAAAATCATGACAAATATCTTGTTAAAAAATAGAAACTAAACAAGTAAATTATCATCATGTAAATGCTTGGTCATTCTAATAATAATGTACCAAATGGAGGTTTTGTAATTTCTACATTGACACCAAAACACAGAAACTGTGAAATAACAGCTTGATGAATTAGGCCAGGAGTCCAATTAAAAACTGAAGATGGTTGGAACAAAAACCTGCAGCAATAGAAGGCCCCAAGGTACAGATGTCAAACTCCGGGACTGGAAGGCCGCAGTGGCTGCAGGATTTCATTCTAACCCTTTTCCTAATCAATGACCAGTTTTCACTGCTAATTAACTTTTTTCTTTCATTTTAATAACCTTGTTTTTAAGGATTCAGTCTTCTAAATTGATTCTTTTAATCATTAAATGATTTATGTAGCAGAAGAACGTGGAAGTTGTTGTACGCATAGATTTATGCATCTGGATTTTTTTGTGTGTACGCACATTTCTGCTTTTGTCCGTACACCATATTTTAGTGTGAATTCTACACACAGCGTTATATATGAGGCCCCAGATCTCCTCAGTTCCCTGATGTTTGTGGACTGTTGTTAAAAGTAGAGAGGATGCTGCACAGTGGTAAATATGGCCCTGTTCCAACTTTTTTGAGACAAAATGACCTTATTCTTTTATTAAAATGGAAAATTTTCTCAGTTTAAACATTTGATATGTTTTCTATCTTCTATTTTGAATAAAATATCGGTTTATGACATTTGCAAATCATTGCATTCTGTTTTTATTTACATTTTACCCAGTGTCTCAATTTTTTTGAATTGGGGTTGTACTTTATCAGTGCCTTGGAGGATTTTAAATACTTGGATTGGGTCCCCATGCAGTCTCCTCTGCTCACACTCAACAGGTTTAATTCTCTGAGTTTGTCTGAGTAAGACATATCCATAAGTCCTGAGGTGCACCTGCTCCCCTCTACACAGCTTCAACTGCTGCTATATCTTTTTTATACCGTGGTGAACAGATATGCACACAGCACTCCAGACATAGTCTTATTAGTGCATTCATTCAAAATTCAACAGGTTTTATGATAAAACCTATCATTTTATTTACTGATGCACTGCTTTGTCAATGAAAATGTGTCAACATAAACCCTAAAACCTTTTAAGAGGTTGCTTCCTGCATGACAGTGTCTCTAGTCTTGTATTTACTGTATAACTGATGCTCCTTTTGCCCACGTGTATCACTTTGCACTTTTCTACTCTAAATTGCATTGACTGCAGTCAACATTCCAGGTGTTTGCCAAGTTCTAAAGCTTCTCCAGGTCTTTTTGTGTTGTTTTTGCTGCCTCCTCAGTGTCTGGCATCCTTCCAATTCAAGTATCGCTGTGAATTTCACAAGTTACTAATTATACCAGAATTAATGCGATTAATATAAATCAGAAAAATTAACTGAGGATCTAAGGACAGACCCCTGATTGACTCCAGTGATGACCTCGCTCCATGTGGAGCATTCTCCTGTTATCTGTATTCTCTGTCTGCTGACGGTTAACCAACCTCAAGAGATCCAGTTTTGTAGGTTACCCCTGATGTCTACAGCTTCTGTGGCCTGTTCTTGTTACCATTGTTCTAATGTTCTAATAAACGCTATCCCAGAACATACTGTATACTAAAACTGGTACACTATATACTGGTATGCATATGAGAGTTCCTTCTCAAATACTTTATATTTGTACATTTAATAGTGATCTTTTATTCAATTAACTGAAGCAGACATGTGGCGTGTTTAGAATTACTTAATTTGCCAGTTATTGGCAGTTAAATTCACAGCTGAAAAATCAAGGAAATTATGTACTTATGTACATTTTTATGAGCAACTTTGCTATGCAATATTTATGGTGCCTCGTGAGCTTTTTTCCATAGTTTTTTTGCAACTACCTGATGCCACCTTCTTAACCTTTTATGTTTTGAGTATCTGGAGATATTTTTGCTCTTCCTTACACCTTCTGGTTGTCTTTTGTCTTTTAGTCAATGGGTGAGCCTCTCTGGCAGTGTCTTAAATTGGTTTGAATCCTGTGTGACAGGTAGAAAATTCTTTGTTAGTTGTGGTAATTATACTTCAAAGGCACACGATATTCTATATGGTGTTCCACAAGGCTCTATCCTGGGTCCGCTGCTCTTTTCGATTTACATGCTTCCGTTAGATCAGATTATCTCAACGCATAACATGAGCCTACCACAGCTATGTTGATGACACACAACTGTATTTATCAATAGCACCTGACTACCCCTTCTCTGTTGATTCACTGATACAATGTCTTACTTGTGTTTATGAATGGATGAGTAGTAATTTTCTCAAACTAAATAAAGAGAAAGCAGAAATTTTAGTGATTGGCAATAATGGATATAATGAGGTTATTAGAAATAAACTTGATGCATTAGGATTAAAAGTCAAGACGGAGGTAAAGAATTTAGGGGTAACTATTGACTCTGACCTGAATTTTAAATCACATATTAATCAGATTACTAGGACAGCACTTAAGAAATATAGCAAAAGTTAGACATCTTTTAACATTGCAAGATGCTGAGAAATTAGTTCACGCTTTTGTTTTCGGTCGACTAGATTACTGTAACACACTCCTCTCAGGACTACTAAAAAAAGACATCAATTGATTGCAACAAGTGAAGAATGCAGCTGCTAGAATCTTAACTAGGAAAAGAAAATATGAGCACATTTCTCATTTTGATGTCACTATATTGGTTACCTGTGTTATTTAGAATTGACTTTAAAATACTGCTTACAGTTAACAAAGCCTTAAATAATCTCGCTCCATCTTATATTTCGGAATGTCTTACACCTTACACACCAAATTGTAACCTTTGATCTTCAAATGAGTGTCTACTTAGAATTCCAAGAGCTAAACTTTAAAGAAGTGGTGAGGTGGCCTTCTGCTGTTATGCACCTAAAATCTGGAATAGCTTACCGATAGGAATTCACCAGACTAATATGGTGGAGCACTTTAAAAAATTGCTGAAAACACATTACTTTAACATGGCTTTCTCATAGCTTCATCTTAGTTTAATTCTGATGCTCTGTATATTCAATTAATTATCATTATTATTCATGGCGGCTCCAAAATCCGTACTAACCCCTACTTTCTTTTCTGTTCTTTTTCCGGTTTTCTGTGGTGGCTATCTGTGCCACCACCATCTAATCAAAGCACAGTGATGTCCCTACATTGATGGATTAAAGGCCAGAAGTCCACATGACTGTCATCATCAAATTTTTCCATGAGAACCCTGAATACAATGAGGACTGATTGAGGTCATTTATGTTAGGTAGAATGCCTAGAGGGGGCTGGGTGGTCTCGTGGCCTGGAACCCCTGTAGATTTTTTTTTTTATTTTTATTTTATTACTTCCGTATGGAGTTTTTTTTTGTTTTTCTTGTCCTCCCTGGCCATCAGACCTTAATTTTATTCTATGCTAATTAGTGTTCCCTTATTTTAATTCTTATTTATTTTGTCTTTTTTCTCTTTCTTCATCATGTAAAGCACTTTGAGCTACATTATTTGCATGGAAATGTGCTAAATAAATAAATGTTGTTGTTGTTGTTTTGCTTTTAAGTTGCCCGGTGTTTTTGTTTGTGGTACGTCCTTCCAAGGCTTATTGTTTAGTAAATGTTATTTATTTTAGATTAGATTAGTTTAGAATAGATTAGATTACATTAGATAAACTTTATTAATCCTATTACTGTTATTCATTTTTATTATTAGAATGTACATTGAATTTGATCAAAACAAAAAAGGTCACTTTTCTTGATTTGGCCAAAATAGATGTATGACATTTTGTATGAATGAAACTCTACAACTGCTGTATAGTGCACTGTGATTTTATGTGAAAGTGTGTGCAGTGAGAAAATGAATTAAATTGTTTTGGGGATTTGGTACATATTTTCATGTCATGTCTTTCATCGCTAGGTGATTATTTATTTATTTATTTGTCGTTATTTGCCAGATTGTGCATTTACAACATCATCAAGGTGTGGCTAGGGTGTGTGCTACCATGCCTCAGACATAATTTCTGTTCTTGTGTACGTGAATGCTGAAATCTGATGTCATGATTATATTTCCTATAAATCCATGTGACAAGTGCAGCATTCTGCCTGGCGCTTTGTTCCGCAAAGTCAAAAAGACTGATGGCTCTTCCAAGAAGAAGAAAAAATAAGACACTGTGCTCCTATGCAGACCTTTAAAGGGTGTAAAAGGAAATTAAATGACTTCTCTGAAGTTTCATTTAACTTGCCTAGTTAAAGTTTACCTGATGAAAAAGTCTAAAGCAAGAAGAAAAAAAAAAGAATTTAAAAGTAAATTTTCACATTGATATCCCTCTTGAATTTGGAGTAGATGTGTTATTGTCTGTGAAAGACAGAGTGTCCGACTTTAATTCTTTAAAATGGCGCTTCTTACCAGTGCCATAGTGCATTTCCAAGTGCCTGTAGTGGTGCTTAGGTGGCTGACTGACCCTTTTCTCCTTTCAGTTGTTATTTGATGCGTTAAATAACCTTACATATCCATGATTTTATCAGAGTACATAATAAGTGACATGTTTTACTACATCTAATTTTTTTTAAATTAACCAGTCTACATCTGCAATACAGAATAGAGTTTTGTGGCTTTAAGAATATTTTACTGAGTGTAAGGCATGTTGGGCTGATCGTTTTTTTCTCACCTAAATTTGTCTTACAAACTTGTGTCTTAAGTATTATGAAAACAAAACAGTTGTAGAATTCATTCTGTAATCTAGATTTGATTTTTTTAGCAAAGGTCTAAAAACAAGCTCTTTGAAACAGCAGTATAAATTATTTCTAAGATGGGTTAAATAAGCACTAGAAATTACCTTTTTAAAGCAAAAATGAAATGTGATATAAGGGGCAAGTTGTAGGTTTTGTCTTGAGGATTAGATAAAAAATTCGTTGTGCAGCAATAAATTGAAAATTACATAGATTATTTTTTGAGGGTTTGATGTTTTAAATTCCATTACTGTCACAGTGGTGATCTGATTGTTCAATCTGCAGTCTTATCTATATAAATAAGGAGATTAGGTGTTTTTCCAAAAGAAAGCTAGTGCACAAAATAAGCTGTTTTTTGTTCTCACAAACAGAATTGTATGTGTGTGTGTGAAAACTCTACAGTAAACAGACACACTAAATATTAACAGAAAAAAACTATCTGAAGAGCATTATAATTTACATCTTATTACATATACTGTAAATGTTTAAAGTAACACAGGTCAATGTCTGGCTGCCCAGGTACTGTACACTGTGATACAAACACAGACTAGACATCATATGGGACAGCCACCCGTATAATATCCCTGGCTGCAAAAGGTTTTTAAATTGACAGAAATGTTCACAATACTGAGTCCAAAACAGAACTGATTTTCTTGGTGGTAAGATGGCGGCTTTAAAGGCCCATATAGGAACTGACGTCATCGAGGGGGCCAGACCCGGAAGTGACATCATCAAGGGGCCCGGACCGGGAAGTGACATCATCTGAGGTACTGGAACCTGGCAGGATTTCTCGGGAATGGTCAGCAGGGAACTGAGAAAGACAGTTAGTGCACCCCGCTGCACCCTGGTCGGATGTGGTATTACCATTACTCACTGTAAGCCCTTCAGCTGCCTCCTTCTCGCACGTGTGTGACAACACAACAGACCCGGTCATTCCCACTTATGTTAAACTGGTACAGATAACACAAAAATAGACAGACAAAACCAAAACACGAAAGCAAAAAGAATAAACAAATAAATATCTAATGTGAAGAACTGAGGTAAGGTAGTTTTTAGTATGTCATATGCTTTTGATGTCTTTCTCCACTGATATTTAGAACCCTTTCATTTTACTATATTTAAAAAACATCTTGGCATTACAAATTTTTTTACACACACCTAAGACCTTTGAAGAGTACTATCCACCTTAATAAACGGGTGTCTGTGAGTCTTTCTGTGTGTCCATCTGGTTGCAAGGTCTCTGTCATTTCAGCAGATGGCACTTCACCAACATTTTATGTAATGCATTTTATTGCTATAAATGTTTGTGATGTGCCATCTGTTGAAATGACAGATGCAGTGTATTTTATTATGACATGCATTACAAAATACCAGTGGCGGACCGTGCATTTCACACCTAGGCCTTCAGTAATGCTCCGTTTGAATCAACCTGCCCCTCAAAAACTAATTTATGGTTATAAAAACCATCTTAATATGCAGAAATACAGTATAAAGAGCCATTGCATCGCAGATAGATAACTCCTGTAGCCACAATAAATGCCTTTATTGAATAGACAAACCAGAGGTGAACAAGTTCCTTTCTACTGCAGCTACAGCCCGCGACACACATAAAAAACATCAATAATAACTCATAAACTTGCAATATTATTTAGGAAAATCGCAACATTTTACTCACCAAAAATTCGGATTATCTGTAAACAAAATCCATCCTCCTCTCTTTCCTTAAAAACAGTTCAATTAGTCTGTCGTACAGATTATCCGTGTGCTTCAGTTCCATCACGAAGTCCCTTTCTATCGCCATCAAAGCTAATGCTGAAAGTCGAACCTTTTAATTCGCTTTAGGGCTGAAAATGTCCGCTCGACAGAAGCAGTGGACATGGGAATGCTCACCGCCAAACATACCAATGTGTACAGCTGCTCCATGATGCTCTCATTCAGATTTTTATATTACACCATCCTATCCAATCAACGGGTCTGAATACGGTGACATTGCCGTACGCCTGCTAGAGGGCCCTAGTGAAACCAACTCAAAATCTGATTGGTTGAAGCAACAGTTTAATCGACATTTATTTTGTGTTAGAGGGGCCTGCAGAACGGATTGTGAAGGCCTCCCGGGCAGAAGTCTTTGACTTTGACCCTGCCTGGCAACAAATGATGGCTGAAATGTGATTGGTTAAATGCTTTAATACGAAAATACATGTCTGAAAGCAGCACAACCATCGGAAAAGCTATGAAAGGAAGCAGACAGACTATTTGGAATTATTTAATAAGTATTCATGAACAAAATATAATTAACATCAGTTTGTGATTCAGATATTTTTTTAGGCCAGCAGAGAAGGTCTTGCAGGCCCTGACGGTCCGCCACTGCAAAATACATACCAAAATTTGGTGTGCTGAAAATGTTAACGCTGAGGTCTACATTGATTATTTAGATTTCAAACCATCTTAGATAGGCAGCAAAGCTAGTATTTAATAAACTGCTCAAAAAAATTAAAGGAACACTTTGAAAACACTTCAGATCTCAATGGGAAAAAATTCTGCTGGATATCTATACTGATATGGACTGAGTAATGTGTTAGGAACAAAAGGATGCCACATCGTTTGATGGAAATGAAAATTATCAACCTACAGAGGGCTGACTTCAAAGACACCCAGAAAATCAAAGTGAAAAAATGATGCTGGCTAGTCCATTTTGGCGAAATTTCATTGCAGCAAGTTATATACTCAGTAGTTTTTATTCCAAAGTGCTTGTATACATGCCTGAAAATGTTGGGGTTTGGAGGCATGCTCCTAATGACACGATGGATGGTGTCCTGGGTGATCTCCTCCTGGTTCTGGACCAGGGCATCACTGAGCTCCTGGACAGTCAAAGGTGCAACCTGGTGGCGTCGGATGGACCAAAACATAATGTTCCAGAGGTGTTCTATTGGATTTAGGTCAGGTGAGCATGTGGAGCAGTCAATGGTATTAATTCCTTCATCTTCCAGGAACTGACTGCATACTCTTGCCACATGAGGCCGGGCATTGTCGTGCACCAGGAGGAACCCAGGACCCACTGCACCAGCATAGGGTCTGACAATGGGTCCAAGGGTTTCATCCCGATACCTAATGGCAGTTAGTGTGGCGTTGTCTAGCCTGTAGAGGTCAGTGCATCCCTCCATGGATATGCCTCCCCAGACCATCACTGACCCACCACCAAACCAATGATGCTGAACGATGTTACAGGCAGCATAACGCTCTCCATGGCTTCTCCAGATCCTTTCACATCTGTCACGTGTACTCTGGGTTTACCTGCTGTCATCTGTGAAAAGCACAGGGCACCAGTGGTGGACCTGCCAATTTTGGTATTCTATTACAAATGTTAATTGAGCTGCACGGTGCCGGGCTGTGAGCACAGGGCCCACTAGAGGATGTCAGGCCCTCAGGCCACCCTCATGAAGTCTGTTTCTTATTGTTAGGTCAGAGACATTCACACCAGTGGAGTGGCTGCTGGAGGTCATTTTGTAGGGCTCTGGCAGTGCGCATCCTGTTCCTCCTTGCCCAAAGGAGTAGATACTGGTCCTGCTGATGGGTTAAGGACCTTCTACGGCCCTGTCCAGCTTTCCTAGAGTAACTGCCTGTCTCCTGGAATCTCCTCCATGCCCTTGAGACTGTGTTGGTAGACACAGCAAAACTTCTGGCAATGGCACGTATTGATGTGCCATCCTGGAGAAGTTGGACTACCTGTGCAACCTCTGTAGGGTCCAGGTATCGCCTCATGCTACCAGTAGTGACACTGACTGTAGCCAAGTGCAAAACTACTGAAAAAACAGGCAGAAAAGATAAGGAAGGAAAAATGTCAGTGGCATCCCTCCACCTATTAAACCATTCTTGTTTTGGGAGTTGTCTCATTGTTGCCCCTGTAGTGCACCTGTTGTTAATTTCATTAACACCAAAGCAGTTGAAACTGATTAACAACCCCCTCTGCTACTTAACTGACCAGATCAATAGCACAGAAGTTTCATTGACTTGATGCTATATTCTGATTAAAAAGTGTTCCTTTAATTTTTTGAGCAGTATATATTATTGTAATACATGTGGCATTATTTTGTTGACAATGTATAATTGTTACTATTTTCTGGGGACATGCAACTAAGACTTTTGTTGTACTGTGCACATATGAGGATAAACTTGAAGTTGTCTGCTCTCTGTGCTTCTCAAATTCAAGTGCAGGAACTTTGTTAAGAGAAACCTGCCTGACTTTCCTAATCTTCCATAAATATCTTAAATAAAAATTATTCTTCCCATGATAATTGCAGGAACTGTGTAGACATTTCTAAACTCTACTAAGTTATGTCAAAGTGCACTGCCTAGGATGATTTAAGGCAGTGTCAGAGCAGGTCCTTTTAATCAGAATCTCAGAATGGATAAGATACATTTTTGTTTTATTTCTGCAAAGCATGATGTAACATGTTCATCACAAAGCATGTTCATCACATTAATACATCTAAAGCAAGGTTATCCAAAATATATCAAGAATAAAACTCAAATTGTGACCAATATCACATGCCTACCTTGCTATAACATAGTTTTGTGGGGCCAGCTGTGACCATCAAATGACAATATATAGCTGGGGACAACTCGTTAAAAGGTTTTTAGTGAATAGCAGAGAAATCCGCCAACAGGGCTTCTTCTTTAAACACCCGCTCCTGATTCCTCTAGTACAGTACATGCACTTTGAATTGCTGGGGAGTCAGGGAGAGAGAAAATGAAACTGAACAGAAGACTTGACGCTGAGAGAAAATAATTTAAAATGCTGTTATCAATAATTAGTTTGTACATTGTGATGAGCACAGTGACAGAAGAGACAGACATCCATACATACATAGACCACAGCGGCTACTTGGGTCCATGTGTTTGTGAAGTGCTTCTGTCTGCTGTGATATCTTTCTGTCATTTTGACTATTGCATCACTATATGGCATAACAACAGGACATAGAATTTAACTAAGCAATGTGGTCTAAGGAGTAAACTAAGTGTTAAAACGCTGTGGGTAAATTGTGGCAGAGCATGTTTGCACTTCCTTTTATACAGTAATGTTAACTTACTTTAATTATTCATTTACAAGTGTATTCAGAAGGTGGATGCTGTGCAGCCTTGTCCGTGCTCTTTCTGGTGTCTTTAGGCAGATTTTTTTAATCGAGTGATTCCTAAATTCTGCATCTTCTTTGGCTCTTCATTATCAACTCTATTAACAGAAGTCCTTTTCACCTCCTTTTGATGAACGTGAGATATCATTTACTTCAAGTGTATATTTTTCAATTCATATTGTCATGAACTTCAAAACTATTGGCATAAATGAACAATAGGGAGTACACACAGCACCTGCAACAATGTATTGTTCACTTCTAATACTAGTCGACTGATGTATTTAAATGGCAATGTATAATCTAATGTTACAGAAAGGATTCTACCTTGCAACAGGTTATGTTTATTTTTAACACATTTAACACATGCAACACATATTTATATGTTTAATGAAGGAGGCTATTTGGCTGTAGACAGTTTGTTGTAATGAGACGCGTGCTCTCTGTCGGATCTGGCTAATGAGAGCATCATAGCAATTTCCAGTTCAAAGTAGCTGTCACTACTTCAAGAGGTGTCTTCAGGAGGCATGGGATTGGTTTAGAACATTCAGTGAGCTGTCTACCAGTTCCTACCCAGTTTTAAACAAAATTCACTCAGGGATGTCTCCAGACATACAGTATACTGTATATTATCCTTCCGGCTCAGTCGGACTAGCTATGATATAACATTTTTAAACACATTTAATCCAAATTGGGGTCATATAAAGTGAGTCTATGCTGGCACCTTGGGACACAAGTAACAACCTGCTGGACAGGACACTCATGCAAACATCCACATGGGTGCCCTTTTTACAGATAATAGTATCACTTGTACTATCCTACCATAAACTAACTTAGTCAGTTTGGTCGTCTGGAAATCACTAAATAACCAAAACTGCATGCCTCTGGAAATGTATGTGGAAAAATTGAAGTACTTGGAGAAAAAAACATGCAGACATGGGAAAATTGTGAAAACTCAATAGACAATGTCTGTCTGTTATAATGTGATTTTAATATCTGCCTGTAACTTGTATGTGGGGATTTAGCTATCTGAGCCTTTCCTGTTTATCTGTCTATTTATCTTTTGTCACACATGGTGGGCAGCCAACGGACCCGACAGAGCGTGAAAAGATGCAGGATGGGGCTGCAGGACAGCATATTAATGCATTTCTCTCTTTCTCTCCAGAAAAAACAAAGCTACAAAGCCCGAAAATCTATAAAAAAAATCCAGCTCCTTATGATGACATCACCTCCGTCCCACTCTGTTCACGTCATCCTAATTTCCCCTGCATCTGTTTTCTCTATGCTTTGTTCTTCACACTATCTATCTATCTATCTATCTATCTATCTATCTATCTATCTATCTATCTATCTATCTATCTATCTATCTATCTATCTATCTATCTATCTATCTATCTATCTATTGTAATATATGGCCAGCAGTTTATCCCAGCCAATACCCCCAAGCCGCCAGATGGAGCCCTCCCTGCAACATGGAGGTGCCCCCAATTCCAGCAGGGCATCATGGACCTTGGAGTTTTAATTCACAGCCCCGCTGGACACCGTGGGGGCTGCCAGGGGACGCTGCAGGGAAGAACAGGAAGTGGTACTTTCCGTATAGCCCGGAAGTACTTCCCAATCACGGGAGCGGAAGAAATGATGATACTTCGGGGCTGAAGAAAAGAAGAATTTTGATCTGACCCGGAAGTGCCAGGAAGTCATGTGGACTGAGGGACAGAAGCACTTCCGGGTCAAGGAATTTAAAAGGACTGTGGGAGATCCCAGCAGTGAGCCGAGTTGCGAGGAAGGGTGACTGAGCTGCTGGGAGTGGAGGATTAGGAATTGTTTATTGATTAGTGTGTTGATTTATTAGTAATTATTGAGTATTGTGGAGTGTAGGTGCTTTGTGCACATTTCTGTTATAATAAATTAATTATTGGACTTTTACCTGGTGTCTGACGTGTGGTCTGAAGGTTCAAGGGGACGACAACACCCCCCATCTATCTATCTATCTATCTATCTATCTATCTATCTATCTATCTATCTATCTATCTATCTATCTATCTATCTATCTATCTATCTATCTATCATCAAATTAAGATAAAATGTTGCCAGTTAAAATAGTTGAGATAATTTGATGTTCAAGAATCTATAAGTTACAGAGACTTAATTCATACACTGCATATTGCCCATATTAAAAGAAAATGTGGAATTGAAAATACAATATTTTTCAGAAGCTTCCTACATTTTGAAGAGGTTTAGTTATATTCGTAATTATAAAATTCTTCAAGACCCTTATTTCAACTAACCTACCCTGGAAGCACTTGATGAATGTTGGGATATAGCCTGAGATGGAGCTCCAGACTTTAAAATGCAAAATGGATATGCCAGATGTACTAGAATGACAGCAGTGTGCCCAAGGCAAGGTGAAAATTCAACTAGCAGGTGGAATTAATGTTTTCTGGTCTTTGTTAAGGGAAATAAGAGAACTCTGGCCACCCTTTAAGGATTGAAGCAAAAAGGATGAATATTTACAGCATATGAATACTCAAAAATGAAGATGAAAGGGTACCAAATATTAGTTGTGACTGCACTGAAACTTAAGCAATGCCCAAAGAAATTATTTTAGCTCTCTATACTGTAAGTGGTAAAACAAAATACAGGAAGCTAGGGACCCATCTGAGAACTTGTGTTTTTTTTTTTAATACGTTCTCATGAAAGTGTTTGATAGGATAGGTCAGTATATTATTTTATATTATATATATTATTATATAATAGTATTATTATGTATCAGTCAAAAAGTATATGTTTTATTACTATTTTTGTTGTTTTTGAGTTACTATGTGTCATATCATGTATTTTCTATTATGTCTTTTTAAATGTTCCTTCATTTCTCATGTATTGTGGGTAGAGTGCCCAGGAAATGGGGCAGTGCTGACATCATTCCTTCTGAACCCCCTCACTGGCTATTTAAGGGCAGAGCAGACTAACCTCACATCAGTGAATAATTGCATTAGTTGTAGTCCTGTGAATATTGCTGGTTTTTTTTTTTTGGTATTTTTCTGGTTTTGTTGGCTATCTTACTTCTGTTTTAACAATTACAATTACAGATTGTGGTTTGGGACTTGTTCACTGTAGCATGAGCTTTCAGGACATTTTTTTTTTGCCTATATTTGTTTTTTGGAGCTTTTTCTCTCAGACCTCAGTGTATAGCTTTGATAAAGCTTTGGTGGAAAAAAATACAGCTAGGCAACTTTTATTTAGGATCCATTGCTTAAGCATCGGCTTATATCCTGTTCTTTCAGCTATCCCTACAGGGACCATTTCCTTCACTATGTGATATGCTAGAGTGGTACTAATTTCTCTCTACTTTGAACTGTCCTTTTGTAAGATACACAATGAGAAAATGAAGCAGCTAATGTAGTTTATTTTAAGGTTAGTGTTTGGCAGCACAAGAGGAGAGCTGTGCAGTATGGAGTTTTATTTATGCACTCTTTGTTATGAATTTCAAATTTTTGCTTGAAATGGTGGAAGAGATTTGTAGTTCTGATATCTTTGGTAGCTTGCATATGAATGTGATTTTTTGTTCGTCTGACCTTTTGAAACTAAACTACCTCCAGTCACTAGATCCATGGGTGCCCTTTTTGCAGATAATATTATCACTTGTACCATCCTAATCTAGACTAATTTATTCAGTTTGGTGGCCTGGCAAATTCCATTCACTACTCTCGATTTCCGCCCAATGATATCTGATATGTTATAGTTAAACAGTGAAACGTATGTTATGGGCGCAGACTCGGACACAGACCTACCGTTGGTTAAAGGAAGATGATTTGAGCTTCGTTCATTCATTCGAGAATCTATATGTAGGTTTTATAGGTGGTTTTAATAGCAAGCTCAATCATACAGTACCAATGGTGTCAGGGTGATCAAGTGCAAATACTCAAACAACAGTACCCCAACTATATATTGTTTACCCTATACAATTCTAGGCACCTAACTCCCAGACTCCCCAGATACACTGACTTCACCTGTGAGAATTTTGTGCCTGCTGCCTGTGCTGACTGACACATTTGCAAAACAAAGATGCTGATGAATAGGTATGAGGGAATTTAAAGCTTCAGGGATTCTAGAGTTAAAGCAGCCCCATAAACATAAAAATGTATATTATGTCTCTGAAATAAACAGACCAGTCCAATATCAGACAATTTGATGCAATCAATATATAAAAATCATCTTTGAATGTTCACCCCTGATTCCCTTTTACTGAGTCCACACTATTATATTCAGAAAGTGTAATTTCACTAACCAAATGAGAACCTTTATAGAGACCCTTTTAGTGAGCAAACATGAATCACAGATTTTAGTGAACAATGAAAAATGATATTTACCAAGTTTTAACTGAAATTTTTATGTAACCCATTTGGGAGATGTTTATATTTTGACTTTAAATTAAACCAGTCTTTAACATTGCATTTAAAGTATTCAAAACCAATACTCCATTGCATATTGAAATTTCAGGCTCCTCAAATACATCAGAGATATTAATTATTCTTTAATATAAAACATTGCTACACTTGAATTTTTCAATACCAATAACAAGTCTCTATCTTCAAATAATAAGTGTTGTAGTCTGTTGAAACTGGCCAAACTGAATTATTATTATTTATTTTGTAGCTTATAATTTTTCCCCCCAAAGTTTATGACAAGTCATCACTCATGTATTCAGGTACTCAACATGTGATCTAAACAGACATTTTTCACAAATTATATAAAAATGACATTTTTTACATGTATTGAGTAATCACAGCATATGGTGTGCTTTCTCTAACAGGAACCCAACTTTAACATATCCTATGAAGGATAACAGATCAATAAATCAATTCAAAGCCTTTGTTGTCAGTGTACAAACAACAAAATCTTGTGTTCTACTCCTTGGGGGTATTTTCCGTACGTCGCTTAAATCATCTGAGATCAGATGCCTCATCTTGGATAAGTTAATGCCGGTGACACTCATCTGGGACACGTCGGTTTTTCAAACGCAGCCGTGTATTAGATTAGTCGAGCTGGATCTAATCATCCGAGATGAATGCGCGCGTCCGCGCTGAGTGAAAAACCCATATATATTGAGTCTAGAAAACATGATCAGCAAGTCTTTGATAGGCTGTAACAAAATGACGAAAGAACGGGTGCATTTTTTTTTCACACACGCGGCGCAAGACCTTTTATTCGAAGGACATGAAGAATTTCAAGATTTAATATGCACAAGGGGTAACACTGCAAAAGCAGCCCAGACCAAAAAAGACGGCTGGCAAAAAGTGGCCGTCAAATTAAACGCTAAGTAGTGTGCATTGTACTTACTGAATGCAGCGTTTCATTTCCTATGTGTTAGATTAATTATTATTTAATATGTCATAATTCCAGATCAAACGTGAGCACAAGGAGAACATGGGAACAGGTTAAAGTGAAGTACAAGAATATACTTCAAACTGGTAAATATTGGTATATAACTATTTAAAGAATTGTTGACATAAAGAATCATATATAATATAAAAAAACATTAATTTTAAAGCTAATAAGGAGGCAGACAAGCAAAAAACAGGTGGAGGTCCACGTGGTCCAGACCTAACCCCTGCAGAAGAGTTGGCTCTCCAGCAAAATGCCCATCGCCCTGTTTCTGAGGGCATTCCAGGGGGAAGCTCCTCGTCAGAACCAGTGGCAGGATGGCAGTGGTCACTTCATTTCAGGTAAAGGATGGTCATTGCATATATTTGTCCTCCATGTGTGCCATAGTTAGGTTCCATATAGCCCTCTTTTTTGTTGGGTCAGTTGCAGGGAATGTCATATCCCTTGAACCTGTGTCTGACCAACGAGATATTGATGAAGGTCAAATATTTGATGAAGACACTGTGTTTGATTATTCATCAGGAGGACATTTTCCAAATAATGTTTGATCAAACTCCACTCTGATCAGTCCCATGTGCCCCAATCACATTTGGAAATCCTGGTAATGAGAATGTTAGGCTGATTGAGATTCTTTATGGAACTGTGGGTGTTTTTGCCTGTGTATTACCTACCTGCAATGGCATGATATGCCTCTTTTATTGTCTGCACATGCAGGTGTCCAGGAAACACAATGAAAACCCGAAGGAAATGTTTCAGAGCCAGACTTTACAAATTGCCTGGCAAACTGCGCTTTTCGACAGATGTTCCGCATCGCCTACAGTATATAAAAAAGTGCCTCTTGCAAGAAACCTCAAAGCAATGCATACTGTCTGTGTGGTTGTGAGAGCCCGACTTCGCCGAGTTTGACTTCGAATATACGGAGCTAATAAATCTTTGAGGTACAATATTCCCCCTCGGCTAAAGCGGTATCTTTCGTACAGAATTTCCGCCGGGAGCAATAAAGGATCTTGCCGATCGTGCAAAACCCTCTCTATATGAAATTCTCTTCGTATAATTTGCGCACCAATATCAATTGGTCGCTCATTCATGAACGGCGAAGCCATGACTGGATGACTTCCACGCACCGTCACTGATCACGTGTGTAAACTAATCCTTGTTTACTTAGAACAAACCTGCTCTGAGCAGGTTTGTGGATTAGGATGTGTTGCTATGACAAGAGTTTCGAAAAACCGACAGATCCAGGATCGGGCACTACAAGCCCGACGATGCCTTGCCAGTATCAGAATGGATTGCAAATTCCACAGATGCTACCATCTAGCGTTTTGGGGACATATATATTTCTGAGATTGAGCCTCCCTCTATGGTTCTGTCATACTGGCCTCCATGCTGGTTAAGGGAATAGAACCAGTCCCGGCTGGAACACCCATCCATGTGTGTGTTCCTTCACAATTGATTGACAGATAGATAGATACACACATGAATGACTAAAAAGTAAGAAAATTAAAAGGAAAGAAAACTTCTGATTTGGCAGTCACAGTCCCAGTGAGGCATTATACAGATGTATTGCTACTGGTATAAAGGAGACCCAATCATGTTTCTTGACAAACTTCTGCAGAATAATTCATTGGCTGAACGTCCTCAGTGTTAGTGTGTCAGAGAGAGGATGTCCAGGATTGTTCTTAATGCCACTCAGTTATGTTTTGATTCTCTCCTTTGCTAAGACCTCCAGTGGTCCAGGGTGTGCCCTGTAACAGAGCAGGCCCTTTTAATTAGCTTATTGATTCTGTGGGCTTCTTTTGAAGTGATGTTACCAGCCCCACACACCACAGTGTAGAAAATCGCACTGGCTATCACAGAGTTGTAGAAGATGTGAACAATGTTGTTTCCCAAATTAAAGGAACGCAGTCTCCAAGAATAAAGAGCCTCCTGTGCCAATTCTTATATAGTTCCTCTGTGTTATGAGACCACTCTGTGTTATGTGAACCCTTGTAGGAGTGTAACACCTCGGCATCTATTCCCTGAAGAGTGAACAAACACAGAGGCTCTTTGGTGTGACGAAAGTCAATAACCAGTTCCTTGGTTTTGCTGATGCTAAGATGCAGACAATTGTGTCTGCACCAAGAAACAAAATTCTCCACCTGCTTCCTCTCCTCCTTCTCATCTCCCTTATTAATACACCCCATAAGTGCATTTAAGAATCTCTGCAAGAGAAATAACCTGGAATAACATTTATAGTTGGAGGTGTGCAGAGTGAAGAGAAAAGGAGACAGGTGGTGCTCCAGTGTTGCTTACATTAATCTCAGAAACACAACCCTTGAGTATCACAAACTGCTGTCTGCCTAAATATAGTCCATTATTCAGGACAACATATGCTTATCCATTTGCATATCTGAGTTTACCACTTAACAAGGATTGCTGGATGGTATTGAAGGCAATGGAGAAAAAAAAAAAAAACCCAGATTCCTCACAGTGCTTCCAGCTTTGTCCAGGCGAGAATAACCCTTGTAGAGCAGATAGATAATTGCATCCTCTTTGTCCAATAGGCAAACTGCAGTGGGTGCAGAAGATCTACCACAACAGGACCAGTCTTTCAAAGTTATCCATGACGTGAGAGGTAAGTGCCACTGGTTTGTAGTCATTAAATGAAGAGGCACCAATGCAGGATGTTTTTTATAGCAGCCTCTGTTTCTGGGGCACAGACTGAAGAAGTGACAGCGAAAACCACAAAATTGGTCAGCACAGACCTTAGGAACTCAAGGCTGGGGTGTTTTGTTGCTCAAGGCTGTGCTTTCACTGACATCAACATTTCCGGCAGGTGATGCCATTGCAGAAGTGCTCCTGGTACAAAGTTCTTATGATCATAATTAGAATTTTGTATAGACAGTATGTAATGTACCCTAAGTTCTTGTCAATAAGCCGCGGCTTATCTAAGGAAAAAAGTTGTGAAAATGAAAAAATAGAATATCGGCTTATACATAAGTCCGGCTTATACATCCATCGCGGGGGTTGCGTTCCAGAGCCACCCGCGAAATAAGAATATCCGCGAAGTAGAAACCATATGTTTATATGGTTATTTTTATATTGTCATGCTTGGGTCACAGATTTGCGCAGAAACACAGGAGGTTGTAGAGAGACAGGAACATTATTCAAACACTGCAAACAAACATTTGTCTCTTTTTCAAAAGTTTAAACTGTGCTCCATGACAAGACAGAGATGACAGTTCCGTCTCACAATTAAAAGAATGCAAACATATCTTCCTCTTCAAAGGAGTGCGCATCAGGATCAGAGAATGTCAGAAAGAGAAAAAAAAGCAAACAAATCAATATGTCTGTTTGGCTTTTAAGTATGCGAAGCACCGCGGCACAAAGCTGTTGAAGGCGGCAGCTCACACCCCCTCCGTCAGGAGCAGGAGCAGGAAGAGAGAGAGAGAGTTTGTTTTTCAGTCAAAAATCAATACGTGCCCTTCGAGCTTTTAAGTATGCGAAGCACTGTGCAGCATGTCTTTTCAGGAATCAGCTTTACAAAAGATAGCAACGTGAAGATAATCTTTCAGCATTTTTAGACGAGCGTCCGTATCGTCTAGGTGTGCAAACAGCCCCCCTGCTCAATCCCCATACGTCAGGATCACAGATAGTCAGCGCAAGAGAGAGAGAACAGTAAGCCGGGTAGCTTCTCAGCCATCTGCCAATAGCGTCCCTTGTATGAAATCAACTGGGCAAACCAACTGAGGAAGCATGTACCAGAAATTAAAAGACCCATTGTCCGCAGAAATCCGCGATATATATTTAAATATGCTTACATATAAAATCACAATTTAAATGACCGCTACGCGCTCGTGTTGACTCGGCGACGCCCAGAGCAGAAAGAACGCGCTCCGGCCGCTCCAACCGCGCCATGCGGGAAGTGAGAGAGACGGCAATATCTCACACTCTCTCCCCCCTTAAAGAAATTAAATGGGCGCGAGTGAGACCACTGACCTCCCTCCCTTCTATTAGTTATAGGTTATAGTACGTTCGGCTTATCCATGAGTCCGGCTTATCTATGATACGATTTTATTTTAAAAATTCGTATGATTTTTGGTCTATGGCTAATACATGAGTCCGGCTTATAGACAAGAACTTAGGGTATATGTGTATAGAAGAAGTTAATATTATTAAACCCATTTAATCAAATTCGTGATTAGAGTGTCAGGAATTTCATCCCAGGAGCATCTGGCTCAACTCTGGAACCAACTCTGTATGTATAAATGAATCAATCTGAGGTCAGTTCTGAATTATTAACTAGCATACACATCATGGGGATGTTTGAGGAAATTCACGCCTAGGACACTGAATCTGTGAAGCAGCAGCCCTAACCAAATGTTTAACTTGAGTAGCAATTTTATTGAAGAAGCCAAAATATTTTATCTAATTGGATTGGCTTTGTGGTTGTTTAAATTGTGTAGGCAGTGTTAAAAGATTAATATGCATAGTTAACCTTTAACAGTATGTTCTTGTGTGATTTTGTAATATAATTTGTGAACTTTGTACTGCTGTTTGCAATTATGATGATCCAGGATTGGTCTCCATAGTAAACTATTTTCAATTTACCATGTGTGCTTTTCATGAAACAAATTCTCTTTCAGCTTTGGCTAAATCTTTGATGCTAAGATAGTTAAAATGATCCTTAAGTGAAGCAGACTGACAATAGAGACTATTTACATAATTAAAGCATTTTTCTTAGAATTTGAAAGTGTCTGCCTGGTGTGAAGAACATAGTGTTTAGGCAGTTAAACTTTTCGAATATAAAAATTAAAATGTTTTATTAAAATATTAGTCTGATCTACCCTATTTAATTTGTAATGTCACACACTTACTAATATATTCACTCCACTGATCCTTATATGTGCAATTCAACTTCCGCCATTAACTATCTACCCTTTGGTGTGTCAGGCTAGTCTTTTCAGGGGTCGATGGATTTGTGTGTTTTTCAAATGGTATGCATTAATCAGGGAAACCAAACTTTAATTGTTTGAAAAATTAATAATGTTTGAATAACAACCTCAATTAAATCAGCAGTTTGCTTGAGTAGGGCATTCTAAATGATCCATCATATGTAACAAGAGCTGATTTTTTGATCTAATTGGTATGCAAGCAGAAGAGCGTTTGACAGTCTGTGCATCACAGAGCTGCACTCAAATAAAAAATGTAGCATAATACTCTGGTCGCATTTGATAAATACATTTTTTACACATAAAATTTCTGAGTAAATTTTAACTCCCTGTTCTTGAGGTTTAGGTTTTATTCTAGGCCAAGGTGAGTCTGAGTGCTGTTCTAAGGAATCATTTGACTCCCACAGTCCAAAAGCAGCAATTGTGTTGCATCCCACATTCCTTCTACCTTTTATAATACTGTAAATAAAAGAGTTGACTTGTTTTTGATAACTGTTACTTTCACATAGATTGAGTGAAGCAGTTGAACCACATAGCTCATCTACATATTTTACAGAAAATGAAAGTGTCAACCTGGTGTCAAGAAGCTTCTTTTATCCCATTCAGCCAAAAAAATGAAACAATTCCAGCCTTGATTTTTACAGATCTGTAGTATTGCCCTTTGTAATAATGATATATATGAAGACTGGATATTCCAGCATTTCAAATCTTTCCCTGAATATTTAATGTGCCAACAAAGAAGCGGAAAAAACACTCTTGGTGCCTTTGCAAGCATCCTATTTCTTAATTTTAGTTTGCTGTTCAATAGAGTTGTACTAAACTTTCCCCATGGCAAAGACCTACATATGATTTTGGAAAAGGCCATACTGTATGTTTCTGGATCTCTGACGTTTGTGAGGAACAGACATTGGATAATGTATGTCTCTCTCAGGGGTGCATTCCATTTCTCCCAATACCCAATAACTACTCCCCTCCAATGACATGTGTATATAATTGATCATAATCCACCCATATGGTGTCTATGTCCAACAAAACAACATCCTTCCTCTAGCGAAGTTCCATCCTCCCTATTATCTCTACCAAAATAGAATCTGCTTCCTGTCAAATCTTCCCTGCCCCCTGAAGCAAAACTACATCATCTCTCCCTCCTCTTTCAAAATGGCATCTGTCTTCCAATCCCTATCAGTATGCCATCTGGATTCTGCCTCTGACAAAACATCAACTCTGACGAAATCTCACTCCTCCTTCTCACCTCAGACACAAAAATGATTAAAATGCAAGCTGGATGCTTCAGAAGGGGTGTGGTAACCATCAATAATTTTGACAGTGACAGTAGTTTACTCACTCAATTTATTACCGCCAGCAGTCATTAGAAAGGACATACGCATCCAACAGCATTTTTTTAGGTTGCACACTTCTCTTCATGTTTACATGGGCGAGAATGCATTTTAGATGGCCAATTGCATTCATCCTCTTTAGTTGTTTTCTTTGGAGGAGAAGGATGTCCTACAATAGACACCATATTCCCAATCTCAGACAGGGAAAAAGGTGCCATCTCAGAGGTGTATTAGCTGATCAATGTTCCCATAACAATTTTAAAGAAGATATTATGAAACAATAGAAATATTTTGGAAATTAGTAAGAGCCACTCCACTCCCCATCATTAAAAAAAAGATCCCCAGTTCCCCAGTAAACATCTTTCCTGTATCAAATCAAAAAATATAACCTGTCTCCATGAATGCAGTTGGAGGTTTATAGCTCAATTATTAAATGTAAGAGTTTGTTTGGATAGTGCACCTGCTGACACGTAAAGAAACTTCAGCATGTTACATGTACAGCAGGAAACACTGTAGGCCAAAAACTGAATTCTGCAGTATATATGACCTTTATGAACTTGAACTTTATTTATTGCAAGGCAACATAGTTGCTAGGAATTTCTGTTGGTGTTACATCCATATACATGTGTGTATTTATTGTACACTATTTGGTTTAGTTAAATACCTGGAAGGAAAGTGAAGAGAAAAAAGTGAAGGACTGAGAACTACTCATCCATTTTAGACTTCAAGTCATTTGGATGATATCCTTAGAAAGGAAAAAAAAAAATCTAGGATATGAGAATGACCTGACATGGCAGAGTTAAAGCACTAGCAAGCCATAAAATTAAATTATTGACAAGGATTGTTTTCTAATTAAGCAACTGGGTTGGAACAAAAACCCGCAGCCACTGTGGCCCTCCAGGACTGACTTTGTCCACCCCGATATATAATATTTGACACTATCACAACATTATCTAGAGTAGTAGTATTGCACAAAACACAGATATGTAAAACAATATCATAAAGTACAATTACATTCCCGCCCTGTAATATATCAAGTAAGTCCCAATAAAATAAACACAAAATAAAGATAATTTAGATTGGACGGAGGAGTTTAGTATTCAGGAAAAGACATACGAATCAGTGACTGAGTTTAACCAGAGTGACTGCAGTAGGAAAGAAACTCTTTATATGTCCAGTAGTTCTTGTCTTAAGTGACCACTAACGTGTCCTTGATGGTAATAACTTAAAGAGATGGTTGCTTGGGTGGGTGTCATTTTTGATTATATTTCCGTCTCATTTCCTGATCCGTGATGTATACTGGACCTCAATGGAGTCCAGTTTCAGGTCAACAATCTTTTCTGCTGTCCAAATAACACAATGTAGTTTATGTTTAAAGTGAGCAGGTGCACTGCCATACTATTCTGGAGAAAATCAATGATACTGTAGCTCTATGAAACTGTACAAGGACATATTGGGACAAGTTAAACTTTCTAAGCTGACAGAGAATAAACATCCGCTGTTTTGATAAGAGCAGTTCTGTTTTCATCCCAGTTTAGTCTGTGACTGATAATTGTGCCAAGAAATGTATACGATTCCATCCATACACAGTGACACCATTTATAACTAGGGGAGCAGAAGGTGAGCAGTGTCTTCTAAAATCCACAATCATTTCTAATGTTTTCAAGAAATTCAAGTTAAGAATGTTGAAGCACCTCCATCCAATATGGCAGCTTTCCTGACTGTGATCAGGCCAATCAGGTTTGTGTCATCAGCAAACTTCAGCAGTTAAACAGATGGGTCACTGGAAGTACAGAAATTGGTGTAGAGAGAGAAATGTAGAGGAGACAGAACGCAGCCTGAGGGGACCCTGTGCTAAGGGTCAGGGCCCAAGACTTATATCTTTAATTGAAAAGTGTAAAAAATACATGCCAATGGTGCTGTAAAAATAAAGACCTTTGAATGTCTTCTTCTTCTCAAATCACTCACAAATTCTCTCCTGGACCCACTACAGTTTGTTTACCATGGCAGCAGGTCAGTTGAGGAGGCAGTAAACATGGCTCTCCACTACATCTTGCAGCATTTAGACACCTCATTTACTTAGGCCAGAATCTTATTTGTGGATTGCGGTTCTGCAAACACAATGATACCAGAGTTCCTCCATAGCAAACTTCTCAGTATGAATATAAACTATGCCAAATTACTCTGAATCTGTGACTTCCTAAGAAACAGATGCCAGGCAGTAAAGATGGGCTAATATATTATCTACCATCTAAGAAACTGGGCCATCCCAGGGGACTGCATGAAGACTGCAAGAAGCCACTTGGGTTGTATAATTCTTTGTATTCTTTATTGTTGCTGCTATTGACTTATATGCAAATGTAAATGGTAATACTTTAAAAATAAAAACTTTAACTCAAGGTCTCTATATGAGTATTCATTACTAATGTTACAGAGAGGCTATGATTGTTCATTCCTTGTCTAACTGTGGTCCCTTAAGGACACTTTGTAAAGTCCTCAATTAGTGGTAATCTGGGTTAAAATAAAGGACTGAAAAAGACAGTCCCAGTCAGTGAACAGCCTGCCATTAGAGGTGAAATACTGACATTGAGACAAATAACAATTACATAGCAGGTTTTGACATTTCTTCCTAGCCCCCATTAAGAAAATAACCGAAGAGCTTATATGGGTACCTAGGTGCACATCACAAGTAATCTAATAATATAATGAAACATCCACATAGACAAATGTTAGGCATGAAATCTGAACTATGAAGGCAGGATCTCTGAGGTAGCAGCACTAACCACAGCTACCCAAAAAAATAACATTTTTGAAAGGTAAAAATGTATTTTGTGACATTTAGCTTAAGTAACATCTTTATATCTTGTGTAACTTAATGAAAATAATAAAAAAAGAATTGTACACATACTTTTTATTTGATTTCCAGAAGTCTTTGCAAGCTTCTGATATCTGTGGGCTTGAGAAAAAGAGAATTGTGCCCTAAACACTTTTCCTTTGTTTGATCCATTTCCATTACCGTTTTCAGTCTTTCTGTCATTCCCACTTAGTATGCTTCACTGTGCCATTGTATGCATGTGTATGTAAAAAAAAAGCTTTGTTTTGGACCCCCTGGTGTTGTGTTTTGTTGAACACAGATGGAGGGCATTGTGCCAAACAACTGCATTTTAAATAGAAAGATATATTGAGATTGAATAAAACTGTAGATATAAATGATATTTAAGAGAGCATCTGAAAGTTAAAATGTACAAATGTAAAGAGATCAAATCCATCCATCCACTTTTAAACTGCTTATCCAGTTCAGGGTGCCTATCCTGTTAGTGCTTGTAAAATTAGAATTACAGATTTAGATCAATGCAAAAAAATGAATAAAGGAAACTGTAGAGTTCATTACTGGTGCAGCAGCAACTCGACGATATACAGAACTGTCCAATTAATACAAAATGGGATGTGAATGTTCAGGAAGATCTAGCCATGTTGGATAAAAGGTTAATTTAAAGTTCTGCACAATCTTTAGAAGGTACACATTCAGATCAAAATAAAATATTGATATTTACATAGATGAAATGCTCCTCAGGAAATGTTCATTGATTGCTTCAGTGCTTTTCACGACATTTGATGATGAGGCCTGTGTAATTCATCCCTCTAATAGTCAAAGATCAGCCAGGAGGAGAATGTTTATAATGTCTAAAAGCTGAGTAGGCATCATTTATTCAAAGGGTAGGGTTAAGAGCCTTTAAAAGTTAAAGTTCATAGCTGCAATTAAATCAGGAGATGTAAGAGCAGAAATGATGATAAAGGTCAAGTATCAAAACTGAGCAACTGTCATCTTAAACAGCCAAAATGAACAAGAAATGAACTTGTAGAAGGCTCAAGGATCCATTAGTAAGAAAGTACGTGCTTGTTGACATTACCAAGAATGTAAAGTATAACCTTTTCGCTACTTTCAAAGAGAGTCTGGAAGCTTTTTTAAAATAAATAAGGCAATACATAATATTCCAGGCTGAAACTGCAGCACAGTGGCTAATACTGCTGTCTCATGAATACAGAATCATTATTTTGACCCCGTGCCCAGTTGCTGACTTTGTGGAATTTCCATACTTTCCTAATGTAGGGAACTGAAGCATATCAGATAAAGAAAGTACATTTATATGTGATCTGCTGTTTATTTACAGAAGGGGAGAACAACCCTGCACTCAGATGGACTGTCATCCAGTTTTAAGTTACCAACAGATCAGTGGAAGTATTTTTATTTTTCATATGAAACACTTTATTGGCATTTTTGGTCTTAAACTGATGCAAATGCTATGGTGAATCTGTTGGAGTTACACTCAATGAGCATTATTATTAGGAAAACCTGTACACCTGCTTATCTATGCACTTACTGTCGGCAGCAGGCAACAAAAATGTCACTCTGCCTGTTCATGCAGCTCTCACAGAGAACTTGAGCCTATCCTAAAACAGCTTCACAAAGTTGAAAAAGGACAAGTAGGCATTCCTAAGCAGGCTATTATAAATCTAAATCTGTCACTGTATGTCAGTTGTCCCCAACTCCTATCCTGGAGGGCCTCAGTGGCTACAGGTTTTCATTCTAACCCTGTTCTTAATCAGTGACCTGTTTTTGCTGCTAATTAACTTCTTTTGAATTAATTTGAATTGACTTGTTTTTAAGATTTGCTCCTCTGAAACTTTTGATCGTTCCTCTGAATTGCTTCCTTAAATGGTATGCAAACAGAAATGAAATATGAAGTGAGTGAGCCAACAGAACACTTCAGACAATTTCACTCCAACAAGTTGCTTAATTAGGTGCCAATTCTTGTCATTAATTAAACCCATTCTTTAATTCCATGGCTTGTTGTTGCTCTAATTGTGAAATAGCAAACATTTCTGAAATTGTTGATTTTCTTTTTTCTAAGAGCACTGTTAAAAAATTTGGGGGGCCTTAGCAGATCAGCATTCCTGAGATCCTCACCTTTCTTTATTTTCAGATATTGCATGATGGACACAGTTTGCTGGTCATGTTTTGGCTCATTTTGTATCTCATTATTGTTTGGCTGCTAATTAAGGAAAAAGAAGCAAATAAGGGGTCTGAGTCTTCAAGAGCAACTCAATTAAAAGTAATTCAAAAGAAGTTAATTAGCATAAAGAAAAAGGGTTAGAAGTAAAACCTGCAACCACTACAGCCCTCCGGAACCGCAGTTGGTGACCCCTACTATATGACTTGCAGCAACTGGGTGCTAAATCTTATTCACATTCTGACCAGTGCACAATTGTTTCCATATTTGGATGATGCATGTTCATCTTTTGATGTATTATATCAGCTGTTCTCTGCTTAAAAAAATATTGAGTCTATTTTTGGTTGTGATAAACTCACCTTTTGGGACTTTTGACCTACAGAAACTATATAAAAATGCTCTGGCAAAGCCCGGTCTTCTAAAGCTCCACCCAGACGGATGGACAGAGTCACCACATCTGTTGCTCAGAATGCCTTCCACATTGCCGAATTTGATATTGGCCACCTTTTCTTCCCCTCCAAAAATGGACATTGTCAAGAGATTCCAGAATTAAAAGGTACAGACAGTAAAATAGCGGAAGCCCTAAACTTATATTTTTCTGAGGTGTTTACAAGTGAGTAAGTGGATAACCTCCCAGAGGTAAACACAACTACTAAGGAGGTACTGAGGGATTTGGAGATTGTAGAGGGAGAAGTGCTGCTCAGATTAAATAAGCTGAAATCAAACAAATCACCAGGACCAGATAATATTTACCCTCAAATTCTTAAGGAGGCTAGTGAGTACATATATAAACCCTTGACACATATTTTTAGGATGTCACTGCGCACTGGAGAGATTCCGATGGACTGGAAAATGACAAATATCATCCCATTATATAAAAAGGGTGACAGGGCAGATCCAAGCAACTATAGGCCAGTAAGCTTAACATGCATCACACGAAAATTAATGGAAGGAATTATTAAGTATAAGATTGAGCAACACCTGGCAAGGACAGGAGTTTTTCAGAACAGTCGGAATGGGTTCAGAAGAGGGAAGTCGTGTTTTACTAACATGCTAGAATTCTATGAGGAGGCAACAAAAAGATACGATCAAAGTGGAGCTTATGATATTATTTACCTGGACTTTCAGAAAGCATTTGATAAGGTGCAACATCAGAGGTTGGGCATCAAATTAAAAGAAGTGGGAGTTCAGGGTGATGTTTTTAGATGGGTGCAAAATTGGCTCAGACTCAGGGTGCAAGGAACCTCATCAGAAATGGCCAATGTTAAGAGGGGTGTTCCACAGGGGTCAGTGCTAGGGCCGCTGCTATTTTTAATATATATAAATGATTTAGATAGGAATATAAGTAACAAGCTGGTTAAGTTTGCAGATGATACCAAGATAGGAGGATTAGCAGATAATTTGGAATCCATTATATCATTACAGAAAGGACTTGGATAGCATACAGGCTTGGGCTGATTTGTGGCAGATGAAATTTAATGTTAGTATATGTAAAGTATTACACATAGGAAGTAAAAATTTGAATTTTGAATACACAACGGGTGGTTGGAAAATCGAGATTACACCTTATGAGAAGGATTTAGGAGTCATAGTGGACTCTAAGCTATTGACTTCCCGACAGTGTTCAGAAGCCATTAAGAAGGCTAACAGAATGTCAGGTTATATAGCATGATATGTGGAGTACAAGTCCAAGGAGGTTCTGCTCAACCTTTATAATGCACTGGTGAGGTCTCATCTTGAGTACTGTGTGCAGTTTTGGTCTACTGGCTACAAAAAGGACATAGCAGTACTAGAAAAGGTTCAGAGAAGAGCGACTACGCTGATTTCAGGGCTACAGGGGTTGAATTATGAGGAAAGATTAAAAGAGTTGAGCCTATACAGTTTAAGCAAAAGAAGATTAAGAGGTGACATGATTGAAGTGTTTAAAATTATGAAGGGAATTAGTACAGTGGATTGAGACTGTTATTTTAAAATGAGTTCATCAAGAACACGGGGACACAGTTGGAAACTCGTTAAGGGTAAATTTCGCACAAACATTAGGAAGTTTTTCTTTACACAAAGAACGATAGACACTTGGAATAAGCTACCAAGTAGTGTGGTAGACAGTAAGTCATTGGGGACTTTCAAAACTCGACTTGATGTTTTTTTGGAAGAAATAAGTGGATAGGACTGGCGAGTTTTGTTGGGCTGAATGGCCTGTTCTCGTCTAGAGTGTTCTAATGTTCATCTGAGTTATGATTTTCACTGTAAGCTTGCATTAAACATAGCTATTTCTCCTGTGTGATTTCTTAATGCCGTATCACTAGGGAGGAATATCGTCTTTTATATTATATCTATATAGATTCAGGTTAAGTAACATGCTGCAAACACAAACAAACTCATTCCCAGGGACTGAGCGCCCCTTGCAGAACACATATGTGGCAGCCATGCAATGCATAACACCATATGGGTACAGGTCAGGAGCTTCAGCTGGTGTAATTCGGACTACTTTTAGTATTTCTGTAAATGCTGATCTCCTGAGATTTTGACACACACCCCAGTTACTCAGAATGGTGTGAAAAACAAAAAACATCCAGGGAGTGGCAGTTCTGCATACAGAAATAATGCATTGTTGATGACAGACGGGAGAGCAGAATGACCAGACTGGTTCAGGCTGGCAGAAAGGCTACAGTTACTCGAATAACCACTCAGAACAACTGTGGTGAGCAGAAAACCATCTCTGAATTCATGACACATCAAACCTTGAGGTAGGTGGGCTACAACAGCAGAAGATCACATTGGGTTCCATTCCTGTCAACCAAGAACAAAAAGATGAGGCTGCAGTGGGTGCAGGCTCTCCAAAACTGGACAGCTGAAGAAAAATGAAGCCTGGTATGAAGTATCTCGATTTCTGCTGAGACACAGAGATAGTAAGGTGAGAATTTTCAGCCACCAGCATGAATCCCAAGCTGCCTTGTCTCAACAGTACAGGCTGGTGGTGATATAATAGTGTGGGGAATTTTTTTTTTGCAAACTTTAGGTTTATTAATACCAATCATTCATCGCTTGAATGCCATGGCCTGTTTGAGTACTGCTGCTGACTATCGTGCATCTCTTCATGGCCACAATTTACTCATCTTCTAATGGTGATGTCCATCTTGATAATGCACCATGTCATAAGGCAAAGGTCATCTCAAACTGGTTTCATGAACATGACAATTAGTTCAGTGTTCTTCAGTGGCCTTTCCAGTCCCCAGATCTGAATCCAATAGAACACCTTTGGGATGTGATAGAACAGGAGATTAGCAGCATAAATGTGTAGCTAACAAATGTGTGTAGAAATGTGTGTAGAAATTGTACGATGCAATCATGTCATCATGAACCGGAATCTCAAAGGAATGTTTCCAAGATCTTGTGGAACTGAGGCTGTTCTGATAGCAAAAGGAGGCCCTACCCAGTGCTAGTGTAGCATTCTTAAGAATTTGCTAGGTGAGTGTATGTTTAGAAGGGTATACTACTATTATAATATTATCTGAAAGTCTTTGTAAAAGTGCATTTCAAGGAATCAGACTTAAGCTGCATCTTCTCAACACAAGGCTATGGTTTGTTTTATGTCATTATGTTATGTCAATATATATTTCTTGACTCAGTGTCAAGTAGTGTGATATCTTCTTGAAATTTGTTACATTGGATGAGCTTTGATCTCTGACTTTAAGTGTTATATTTTAGTCTGTTATGGTGTTTACAAAGGATGAATCTGAATGTAAAATTTGAAGACATGAAACCCTATCTGCATTTGTAGCATTTCTTACACAGTTGTGTCACACACGTACGCTTGGGAGTCAACGAAAGGAACCAGGAAACAACAATTCCACACCAGGCCAGGGGGCAACAGGGTACGCTAAACCTCTCTCTTTTCTCTCTGCAGACCAAACACGAGAAATCCTTCCTGTCCCGGCCCCGAGGATGTCACTTATAGTGAACCAGCTATAAAAACCCCTCATCCTCCATACTTAAACAGTTCTGATTTGGACTCTAACCAGTACACATTGTACTCTACTTTTAAGCCTTTTGCAGCCAGGGAAACTATACGGGTGGCTGCCCCTAACATTTGTTGTGTGTCCAGCTGTTTCTTTCACAGTTGTTTTAATACATTCTTTTTTTGGTACTGTAAATAATTTGAAGATTGTCATTAATAAATTATATTGTAAAGTCTGAGTACTTATTTGCCTGCTATCATTACAATTAGTGCTGGAATGGTATGCCCCATTTCTTCAGACAAATGCTGGGAAACTCGGCCTCTGGGGTTCACAATCTACCTGTAAATATTCACATTTCAAATTTTTTATTAGTTAGACTTTATAACATATGTAACCTTGACCAGGTTTACCATCAGGGTGACATGGGTACGCACACCCTGGGTCCTTGCTTGCATAAATGAAAGTAAAGTAAAAAGCGTAATAACAGGTGTTGTGATGTGAGATTTTGCTTATAACTTAATAAATATTTTGTATGTCTTTATTTGTAATTTAGGCAAAGAAATGTAAGAAAAGTGAATTTTACGACAGAGTTGGGGGAAGTGCTTGAAACAAATGTTTCTCTGCTAAAGTCTCTCTCTCATCCCCCACACAAAGCCAGGTTACCTAACTGCCAAGCTTTACCTCAACAAATGGTTTTGGGGGGATGGCAGGTGTTAAGATGTTCTATTTCCTCATTGGTCTGAAGTATGGCTGTTTGGAATTGGCTTGTAACAGAAGCCTTTAAGTACCACGAAGCCCTATTGACTCTAGGGGTTGGACAGAACATCTATAAAATTTACTTGCTTAACCTCACACTGTCTCTCTTACTAACATCTGATGAAGAAGCATCTCTCTCTTACCAAACTGATGAACTGAAAGGACAACACAATGGAGAGCACAGCTCGGCAGCCATATTGAAACAGGCATGTGGCCTGTATTGAAGAAAGCTGAACACCAATGATGCCTTAGAGACATTTTAAATAACTACAAGTCTGTGTGCCGCCTGAAACTACACATCACCTTTTAATCAGGTTGTATGGTTGCCAATATTCAAATGTACTTTGCATATCGTTATTATTTATGAATATTACCAATAATACATTGTTTAAATTGTAACTTAACTCCTGCTTGTCTTTTACTACATCTAATTGCCTGAGGTTATAGATGTAGGAGGGAATGTGGGGAGAAGTTATATACTATAATACCTTATAAACAGTGGTAAGTCTGTGGAATTTGAGGCATTCTGACAGAGGCTACATATTAATAATACAATAGGGGAATGTAGAGCAATATATTACTCTACCAAGATAAAACAACAGGAAAAAGTCCAAAGTTTTCATAGACAGCACAGGCACTCAGCAATCTGTTATCTAGCAGACACCCTTACCCCACGGTGATCCTCACAAATATAAACCTGTCCAGTCAGACCTAAATAACAAGGTTTTAAAAGAAAAATATGAATCCTGGTTGGTTGATGTTGGTAGGGCACAATTAGAGCAGGTGTCTTACAGGCCACCTTTATGAAAGCATACATTTAATCTGTTACTGTGTCAAAAAGGAAGAAAAAAGCCACATGGATGACCATTTAAAACAAGAGACCAGTGGTGCAAGAATAAGAAAAATGACAAAAACAGAAACTGCACCAAACATTTTCAAAAAAATATGCCAAAATAATGATTTGAACACGCGCTTCAATCATTCACTCATTCGAACCTTTACTGTCATATATCCGGAATACAGTCTACAAGGATAATGAAATTTATATTTGAATGTCTACAACCATTGATTCACAATACAGTAATGCAATGCTTTAACAATAAATACTGAACTACCCAATACAAAATACTGTACAGGACAAATTCAGGACAAGTAAAAATAAGGCAGATTAGGGCAGTAAAATAAAGAGACCAGTGTTGTTAAATGAGGGGTTGTAATCACTGTAGCAGCTTAGGAAATAAAGAAGTTCTGAGATTTAGTAGGGCAGCACGGTGGTGCAGTGGGTAGCGCTGCTGCCTCACAGTTGGGAGACCTGGGGACCTGGGTTCGCTTCCCGGGTCCTCCCTGCGTGGAGTTTGCATGTTCTCCCCGTGTCTGCGTGGGTTTCCTCCCACAGTCCAAAGACATGGTGGATTAGCGATTCTAAATTGACCCTAGTTTGTGTGTGTCCTGTGGTGGGTTGGCACCCTGCCCGGGATTGGTTCCTGCCTTGTTGGCTGGGATTGGCTCCAGCGTGACCCTGTGTTTGGATTCAGCGGGTTGGAAATGGATGGATGAGATTTAGTAATAATGTGTTTCATCTTGTAAGTTCCTATGGTAACCTTATTTTCCCCTTTAATACCCTTTATTATGTAGACCTTAACAAAATGCCTAAAATCTAATACAATTACTACTCTGTGGTCAGGTAGTTTAGCCCCCCTCTTCAGCTCCCCTTCTGTAACCTCATGCAAATAAGGAAGGGTAAACAAACAGGCAGAAGTTAAAAAATATAAAGAAGCTGAATACTATGCGAATATTGGCAAACCATACCTTTACAGCTTAAATAGCATTGCATCTTGTGTCCATAGTTGGCCCTTGGCTTGTCTTCAGTGTAGCTTGCTTTGCTACCGAATGGGCCTTTGAATGGAGTATTGAAACAGGCCACTCGCCTATCTCAATATGGCTGCTGAGACAGAGATGTTCTCATCATGGTCTTCTCTTCACGGCCAGATGGTGAGAGAGAGTTAAAGGCAAGGTTACTGACCTTTAACCTCAATGCACAAACCAATGGGGCATTGTAGTGCATAGTGGCCTCTGATTCAAAACCAATAAAAAACAAACATACTTTAGACCAATAGAATTAACTTTCCAGTTCCTTTCTGACCAGTTACAAATGTAAGCGCTCAAGTACAACTCATTCGCCAGTTGCTCTGTTTAGTCAGTTTATGGTCTTCCTGTTGGTGATGACTTATAGGCTCTAAGTCCAAACACAGTCACCCGTGCCAAGGTGGTCTCTTGCTTCATGCCCCAGACTGTAAATTTCACATCATGAGTCAGTCCTAAAGACTTGGGCTTGGTTAGGTAAATATTAAAGTGCAGCTGTTCTCATCAATGAAATAAAACATTCCCCCTGAAACACAATCTAACATAGCATTTGCTTTGTCTGACTTACAAATAAAGACATGCAAAGTATTTATCAAATTACTGCATATGCAACGTATCACACCACAAGTGCAGAGCAAATAAATTAAAAATGCATACAGTAATGGCACACAGATAATTGACATTTTTTGTAGTACAGTAAGTGGCATTATATGATAATGAGGTACAAAGCACAGGATGTAGATCAAAGGTTCAGCAAAAAATAGCCAATTCTGACAATATGATAGTACAAAATAATGTGGTATGAACATGCAGATCACTGCAGAGTCATATAATTGGTACAAAGGTAGAAATGTAGAATTAGTAAGTGTACATTGATGGATGGTAATATCAATAATGCCAATCAATGCTTGCTCAGCAGTCTTATTGCCTGGGGATAAAAAAAAACTGCCTCAGAAACATATTCTGCATGTATGGATGATCTCAAGTCCTTTTCCACAGGGAAGGAACAAGACAGGGTCCAGTTCAGAATGGATGGAGTCCTTCATGACATACTCTATCTTTCTGAGGCAGCGTGTAATATTGACATCCTGATTTTCTGGTAACTGCGTTCCTGTAATTTTCTGTGCTGTGGTTCTCCCAACTTTGTTTACGGCATTACAGTCCTCCTCAGAGCAGCTGCCGATCCAGGATGTAATACAGTTAGGTCCATAAATATTTGGACAGAGACCACTTTTTTCTAATTTTGGTTCTGTACATTACCACAATGAATTTTAAATGAAACAACTCAGATGCAGTTGAAGTGCAGACTTTCAGCTTTAATTCAGTGGGGTGAACAAAACGATTGCATAAAAATGTGAGGCAACTAAAGCATTTTTTTAACACAATCCCTTCATTTCAGGGGCTCAAAAGTAATTGGACAATTGACTCAGAAGGCTATTTCATGGGCAGGTGTGGGCAAGTCCGTCATTATGTCATTATCAATTAAGCCGATAAAAGGCCTGGAGTTAATTTGAGGTGTGGTGCTTGCATGTGAAAGATTTTGCTGTGAACAGACAACATGCGATCAAAGGAGCTCTCCATGCAGGTGAAAGAAGCCATCCTTAAGCTGCGAAAACAGAAAAAACCCATCCGAGAAATTGCTACAATATTACGAGTGGCAAAATCTACAGTTTGGTACATCCTGAGAAAGAAAGCAAGCACTGGCGAACTCAGCAACGCAAAAAGACCTGGACGTCCACGGAAGACAACAGTGGTGGATGACCACAAAATCATTTCCATGGTGAAGATAAACCCCTTCACAACAGCCAACCAAGTGAACAACACTCTCCAGGGGGTAGGCGTATCGATATCCAAGTCTACCATAAGGAGAAGACTGCATGAAAGTAAATACAGAGGATGCACTGCAAGGTACAAGCCACTCATAAGCCTCAAGAATAGAAAGGCTAGATTGGACTTTGCTAAAGAACATCTAAAAAAGCCAGCAAAGTTCTGGAAAAACATTCTTTGGAAAGATGAAACCAAGATCAACCTCTACCAGAATGATGGCAAGAAAAAAGTATGGAGAAGGCGTGGAACAGCTCATTATCCGAAGCATACTACATCATCTGTAAAACACGGTGGAGGCAGTGTGATGGCTTGGGTGTGCATGGCTGCCAGTGGCACTGGGACACTAGTGTTTATTGATGATGTGACACAGGACAGAAGCAGCCGAATTAATTCTGAGGTATTCAGAGACATACTGTCTGCTCAAATCCAGCTAAATTCAGTCAAATTGATTGGGTGGCGTTACATGATACAGATGGACAATGACCCAAAACATACAGCCAAAGCAACCCAGGAGTTTATTAAAGCAAAGAAGTGGAAAATTCTTGAATAGCCAAATCAGTCACCTGATCTTAACCTAATTGAGCATGCATTTCACTTGTTGAAGACTAAACTTCAGACAGAAAGGCCCACAAACAAACAGCAACTGAAAGCCGCTGCAGTAAAGGCCTGGCAGAGCATTAAAAAGGAGGAAACCCAGCATCTGGTGATGTCCATGAGTTCAAGACTTCAGGCTGTCATTGCCAGCAAAGGGTTTTCAACCAAGTAATAGAAATGAACATTTTATTTCCAGTTCTTTAATTTGTCCAATTACTTTTGAGCCCCTGAAATGAAGGGATTGCGTTAAAAAAATGCTTTAGTTGCCTCACATTTTTATGCAGTCGTTTTGTTCACCCCACTGAATTAAAGCTGAAACTCTGCACTTCAACTGCACCTGAGTTGTTTAATTTAAAATTCATTGTGGTAATGTACAGAACCAAAATTAGAAAAAAGTTGTCTCTGTCCAAATATTTATGGACCTAACTGTATATCCTGTGAGGACTGACTCCACAGCACACCAGTAAAAACTGTCAGTACTGAAGGAGACATCTTTTCCTTTTGTCTGAGGAAGTGCAGGCATTGGTGAGTCGTCTCAGTGATAACTGCTGTGTGCTCTTTCCAAAGAGGTCAGTACTGAGGATGACCCCAAGGAATTTAAAGCTGTTGAACAAGCCATAAATATTGCAGTTGAAACTAATGAGAGTGACACCACAGATCAGCAGGAAAAGCTAATATCTCTGCTTCTAGCAGCTTTTGCAGCAATGTATGTTCTAGTTCAGCAGAGTCACTGGCAGAGATGTGGAAAACAAGGCCACTGCAGGAGATAAGACACACCAAAATACTGCAAATCCAAACAAAGGATCCCCTTTCCAGTGTTTTATTTTGTATTGTGCAAATATGTGACCGCAAAATGCTCAGTTATGTGTATCACCTTTATTCCAACAGTGTAGGCTTATTAAAAATGTTCCATTGATGTTTGTTAACTGCACTATCAGAAGAAAGCGGATTCCCCACAGATGTAATGTTGAATTCCTTAATTATTTTGTTACATTCATTGAAAACAAAGATGAAGTTGAGCCGATATAAAATTTTGGATGTTATTTCTACTTCAATCCCTGTACCTTATTTATTATTTACTGTACATATGTGATGTTCATAATGTGTAAGTATATGTATGGGAAATATTGAAGTGAGGGGGCCTTTTGAGCTGTGACATCCAGGAGCCAGTGAGGGTCCCTTATCCAGCCTTGTATGTAACAAACATTAAGTTAGCCGATTAACCTTGGAAGTTTTCTTTTAAAGCAAACAATGAATGATTTTTAGCCACCAAGGTTGCATATGAAATATTATTTATATAAAACAAGCTAAGTTAGCTAAGTTATTGTAAAGCACATGCTAGTTACATAGCACTTTTCAACAAATTTGAAAAATTGACCACAGGCCATAGCTGGATTGTTTTCTAAGGGTCTACATTAACCATTTTAAACAATAGTAAGTCACGCCACCTCAGATGCTACAATAACTAATTCATCCCATAAAGATGTTAGTCTTTTAGATTAAAAGCAATAATTTAGAGTAAGATTAATGGTTAGAAAATGTAAAGCTGTAGTGAAGCTGGTTTATCAGAGAAAATGAACATTTGTCTAAACCCATACTCAGGTCAGTGTGAGTTTTCCTTGGGAATCTTGTGTCTCTCCCACATCTCCAAAGACGTATTTTAGTTTGATTCCAAATTTATCCAATGTTCTTTTCGTGTGTTAGTGGGCCATGGGATGACCCTGAACTGAGTTAACATAGTATAAAAGCATGTTTTACTTTAGAAAATGTATATGTAAAATACAATTATGCTAGTCGTGGAAAAAAAGAGAATAATTATAATTGTGATTAAAACAAAAGTGAGAAACTAATCTGCTTCACATTGACAGATAACTGCAGTGTATCATGGTAGTATTAGGTACAGTATAAAAAAATGGCTCTGAATGGGGAGCCAGTCCACTCAAGTAAACATCTACATGTGCTCATACCTAGCCAATATGGGATCACCAAAGAACCTAATTGGCACCTTTTAGACATATAGATGTGTTTTATCATGTTATCAGATCACCTATGTCATGCACCTAATACAAAAGTTACAAACTAACATCTTACGTTATTTTCTATATTTGGTATAGGAAGAAATGTCAAAATAAGCTATGGGACCGTTACCTGTAACCTCTTACTTGTCTTACTGTCATACCCTGTGTGTTTCATCTTAGGGACCCTAATGGTAGACAGCAGCTGAATGTGGCTGTCTTTGCTTTGACTCCTTTACTTTCAAACCTGTTTCATCAACACAGGTATCCCCTTCTGGACTCACTAGAAGCAGTCAGACAGAGACACTGGCATAAAGGTTTCATTCAGACACCACAATACTGTATGTTTATTTTCATCAAAACAAATAACAGCAAGTATAAGTGCTAAATAGAACCTGGATGGATTAAGTCTTCATTCAGTCCTATTAGCAACAGCAGGATACTGTTACTGTTGGCATTCCGGATGGCTTCTTTTTTTTAGTTGCAGATTATTGTGCTTCCAAACACAAACTATCCCTCTATGTATTGTCATACATGAGCATCTGTGGACCAGTGGACTCATCTGAGGTATGTACTACCATCCTGGGTCACTAGGGCACTAGTGCAAACCTTCTCCTCTCGTGTACCCTCTGAAGCACAGAGAAGATGCCCAGTTAGGGCAACTGACTCTGCCCCTTCTGGACTCCCGATTATAAATTTTACAGCTGTCGGTGGGACATGGTCACTTTTGAACCAAATGCACTGCAGGACAGAGCTTACTTCTAAACTTAATCATACCTGACAGCTTTATTGTTTTCAATAACCTTCTTGTATTGTCATGCATAGTGGCCCATTGTTATTATATTTTCCTTTTGTTTGGCACTGGAATTAATTGGGGATGACTGGGTTGGCGCCCCAACATTTTTCCGTGGTATTTTGCAGTTAGTTGCTTGTCCATAATGTATATTAAGAGAGAGCAAAAGAGCTCTCTTTGAACAACAATGTCAGCTCTTACAAACAGCTTCAGAAATTAGGGGACTAATCTGAAAAGGGTTTTCTTTTAAAATAAAAAACAGCTTCAGCTCCCCTCTTTTCTTGCCCAAATAAGCATGTAAACCTGGCTTACTCCTTTTCATCACCGGTAGGAGAGCATGATGACACCTTGCAGTTTCTTGAAACACACTGAAAGTACAGTATATACATTAAAATGTTACAGTGCATCATTATCACTAAACTGAAGGTTTGCTTTCTGGAATTCAGAGTTAACTGAGCAAAACAATCTAGTTTTGTGCTTCCTAATCCAACTTTCACAGGTTATGCCATATAGGTAAACTAGGTGGTAGCCTAGGGTGGCATTTTTTTAACTGTAAAGGATGTAGGTGTTGGCATCGGGAGGTGGTGACTTTGGGTGAACTTCCTTTGATTTTAAATACCCTCCCTTTCTGCTTTTTGATCTGAGTGTGACTCTCGTAAAATTCAAAAGATGAATAAGCTCTATCAGATCATGTTAGGTTGGGGAGCTTGTATTGGTACAGGGTGTTGCCGCACCCATCACATGATGAAAAGGCTTGGGATTCCGGGTTGGCAACCCCCTAGGCAGACACACAGTCCAGTCTGGAAATGACCATCTATCTGCTGCAGCCAGGTGTTACATGGTCGTCCCCTTGGCCTGGACCAGGCACTCTAAAATGAGGATCCTCCGATTGCGATCACCATGCCATATGGCCATACTACCATAACTGACACTCCATTACAATGCAGGTAATGTGCCTCATTTGGGACTTCATGTCCAACCACTTGTTTGACACAAAGTCAAACCAGTGGTATTCAAAGATTCTCCCATGAGACACAGTACTTAACACTAGAATTACCAAAGCCTACGAAAAAACTTGTAATTCCGGCCCACCTTAAATCTCTTTGCACCTCTCCATCAGCGTCTTTTGTCTTGTAAATGCATCGATCAACACAAGCAGCAAGCAGCCTACTATCTCTTCCCCCCACCCATCGCCACAGCTCAATTGGGAAAGACGAATCTCAGTGCTCTGTGTTTATTTTAGAGTGAGTTGCCTAAAGTTCTATAGGAAAATAATATATCGTTATTTGGAACACATGCATTTCATGTGTGTTCCGGGTCTACAACAATCTATGTAAACATATCGTTAAAACAGAAACATTTTTCATGTTTTAGTAATAAATGACAAAATGTAGTCATGAACTGTATAATGTGTTCAGCCTGAAACCCAAATATCAAATAAACATTTTCACAAACGGTACAAGTGCTGTATGACAGCTTCTGTGGTGCAGCAGTAAGAACTGCTGACTTGTAATCAAGATTTGGCCGGTTCGATCCTCACTGCCTTGCAATTTTACTGTTTTGAGTAGTGAGCTGCTCTATTGTTAATATCCATCCATCCATTGTCCAACCCGCTGAATCCAAACACAGGGTCTGCTGGAGCCAATCCCAGCCAACACAGGGCACAAGGCAGGAACCAATCCCGGGCAGGGTGCCAACCCACCGCAGGACACACACAAACACACCCACACACCAAGCACACACTAGGGCCAACTTAGAATCACCAATCCACCTAACCTGCATGTCTTTGGACTGTGGGAGGAAACCCACGCAGACACGGGGAGAACATGCAAACTCCACGCAGGGAGGACCCGGGAAGCGAACCCAGGTCCCCAGGTCTCCCAACTGCGAGGCAGCAGCGCTACCGACTGCGCCACTGTGCCGCCCTATTGTTAATATTATACAATAAAAACATACATTTGATTTGTGTCTGTAACAGCCGGTGTAAATTTATAGTACTTGTAAAAGTTAGCGTTTTTTTTTCACTTTTACTCTCTTAGTCACAATCACAATACAACACCTCCCTCCACCACCACCCCAGATCTGACGCTGTTAGTTTTTATTTGAAACTGGGAATAACTGTAGATGTGAGTGGTGTTTTGAGACAATGGAACTAGAAATTCTCTGATCTGGAGGGATAAACACTGACACGTAAACGCTGGTGTATCATGCCTTCTTGGTATCTCATTGTCACCTGATTTTTTTTTTTTTATTCAGTTTTACTGAGTGTTCCTGCTCATTCTGAATTAGTATGCACCTTATGGTCCATGATGTCAAAGCCGCACTGACAAAAAACGGAGACATAGATATATATGATATTTGGAATTATTCATTTTATGACCTGTAAAGTACATTTCAAAAAACATTGTGGCACTGATGCAACAATATTCATATTATTCATATTCATTTGCATGCCTTCTTGCGGTTGTAATTAGTGACCGCGTTTTTTTTTTTTGTTTTTTTTTTCCGATCTTGCCCAGTCTCTACATTTTGGTGCACGGTGGTGTTTCTGTTGTACTCCAGGACATGAAGAGGAAAGAATAGTACAAAGAGGTCAGTTCCACGCTATATGTAATCATCAAAATTCAATTAAATGGTAATTCTAGTGTTAAGGAGTCCAGTCTTCGTCTAAGGTCACTGGATAGCATCCATGTCTCGCAACCACATAGCAAAACAGGAAGCACCAGGGGCCTCATGTATAAACGGTGCGTACGCACAAAAACATTGCGTAAGAACATTTCCACATTCAAATCGCAGTGTATAAAACCTAAACTTGGCATAAAGCCACACACATTTCCACGGTAGCTAATACTCTGTCGTATGCAAGTTCTCCACTCGGTTTTGCAGACTGTCGACACCCAACATCAAAGCAGTGCTACTGTTCCTGTGTGGGTTACCCTTTCTTTTTTAGATCCACATCCCTGATGCGGCTTTATAAATACACTGAAATTAACCGCATATTGTTTACTAGTTTAATGCATCTGATTGTAATTAACCTGTATTAATATAATGGTCCACGGAATGGCCAAACTATTCCAAATATCATAACTGCTTTAGCGTTGTTACTCTCACTGCATCTTCTTCTTCTTCTTTCAGCTGCTCCCGTTAGGGGCTGCCACAGCAGATCATCTTTTTCCATATTACTCTCACTGCATCACTCAAAGTATTTATATCCCTGCATCTGAGTGTGGACCACAGCTGTACAGCAGCTGATCAGAAAGAGAATTATCGGTATATAGTATCAAGCACACGCTGCCTCAGCCATTCGCTATTTGAACTGCTCTCATCCGACAAACGCTTCAGAGCCTTTCCTGTACTGACCTCGCGGTTCCCAAACAATTTCATCCCAAGATCTATAAATGCACTCAATTAGTCCATCAAGTGCTCCTTGTAGAACTGTTTGTACTTATAAGTACAATTACCTCACCGTAAACTTGCGATACAGTTATAATATTGCACAACCTGAGCCACTTTATAAAGCGTGTATTTACATATGATGACGATATCATTTTTAAGATGAAATACAGCAAAATATGTTTATTATATTATACAGATAAAACTTTAACTTTAACTACATGATGCCGCAGCGCTAGCGAGGAGCTGGAGCTTCGTTCATGGATTGTTCCTGCCTCGCGCTGTATTCTTGCTGTGGCTGGAGCGACACTGGAAGGATAGATGGATAAAATAATTAAACATTATGAAGATATTTCAATGCTCCTTAAAAGTTTTGAAGAATCTACCTTTTAAGCTTACAGATGGCTTAACGTCTATTACAGAGCTGATTGTGTGGTGATTGGGTATTTGGAGAAAGAAAAGTAAGGACAGGGATTTATGTAGTGGAACAATGTGCAAGCTGGCGTTCACACAGATTTATGCATCTGGATTTTTTGTGCGTAAGCACATTTCCGCTTTTGTGCTTACATCATGTTATAGTGCGAATTCTACGCACGGCGTTATGCATGAGGCCCCAGGACTCTAAAGACTGGGGCCTTTGTCCTTTTTCAAAAATATCAGGAATGCCACACACCCCTTTCAAGTGACCTCATGAACCCCCATGGTTTACCAATCTGTCTACTGACTTTATAGGAAGAGTAATCAGAGACATGAATGTTGTTGCCAAGGTAAACAAACCTGTAAACAAGGTCGACATTCTCTCCGCAGACAGGCAAACTGCTGATGGCTGTGCCCAAGATGTCATTAACACTAGAATTACCAGAGCCAACAAAAAAACTCATAAATCCAGCCCACCTTAAATCCCTTTGCACCTCTCTGTCAGAGTCTTTTGTCTTGTAAATGTGTCGATAAGCCCAAGCAGCAAGCAGCCTGCTATCCCATCCCCCCACCACCTCAGAACGGGCAAGAAATTCTTCCAGTTCCTGCCTTGATTGATTATTTGGGAGTGAGCTACCCAGAATTGTAAGGGGAAATAATTTGATGCGTGTTTTGTGTCTACAACAATCTATGTAAACACATCTTTAAAACAGAAACATTTAACGATGTGGCTCAGGATGCTGGAATCAGGATCCAGCGATCTGCAGCCCCTGACTTTTTTTAAAGTCAAGAAACATGGAACCACCAAATCCATGGGGACTGACACAATGCCAAGGCCAAGGGGACAACCACATGGCACAGTGTAACATCACGGGCAACCATGAACCACAGAGTGAAGTTGTGAATAAAATGTCTCCCTCACCGAGACATCACATACTGTGGTCGGAGCATTCACTGAGACAACAGACAAGGCACCCAAAGAGTCTCATAATACATTCTTTGAAAGGAGTGACATTGGACACTATTGGAAGGAGCCAATCCGCCACAACAACAGTTACTCCCTGAGTATGACAGCCATCAGAGTGACCAGACCATCTGGCTAGATCTAGCCAGTCCCAGGTCTGCGTACCTCAGAGAGTGCCGCAGCTGAAATATGGAGTTTATGAAGCTTCTCCAACAGCAGGGGAAGATGGTCATGTGCCTACCTTAATGGGCCACCTCAATTTGGCACCTGAGTGCTGAAGGGCACTGGACAACACCTCAGCACCACACCTGTTCCGATCTTCAACAGGCCTGACCCCATTGGCTCTCCGGCAGTTTCGACTCTTCTGGGGATGAGGCTGTCCCATACCCTTCATAATGCATGCAGCCTTCCTATGTGTGGCTGCAGCAGAACTAGTGCCACAGAAAACAGTCCTGTCTGCCATTTCAGAGCTGCATGAAGTTTTTATGGTGGCTGGAGTGCCAGTCCTGCCACCAAACCCAAAGTTTTCCCAGCAAGTTGGAGGACCACTTGCAGTTCCAGATTCAGTTTAACATCATACCCAGGACATATAAGCTCTAAAATCTGTAAAAAACACATAAAGAAATTGCACTGGCTGCAACATTTTCTCTTTTGCCTAGGGTAACATAAAATCTAGACTGGACCAAACCACCTGAAAAGTTAAACATATCTCCTGCACAGGGAGTAAATCCACAATACCTGAGGGAAAACAAACAGAGGAGAAAATAAACAATTCACACAGACAATGACCAGGCCAGGAGTTTAACACTATATTAATAATTGAGCCTTACTGTACCAACTCTGGTTTCAGCTGTGGCTCAATTCAAGCCCAAAATAGATAACACAGGGCATGAAAAGGATTAGATTACTATAATACATTAAATAGCCTTTACTAAACCAAAGATGTATGAAGAAGTTTGACACGAGCACTTATGCACCAGATGAAATGTATAAATATGCATAAATCAAGCCACAAATAACCATATCTGTGTAAACTTAAATTGAATACCTCTTCCCTGAACACTGTAAATCTTTTTAAAACTAATTTGTAAATGATAACAAATTGTACAGTCATGTTGTTCTACTCAGCAAAATAATCACAGACCACAGTTACTTTTTTTGATCATTGCAACATGGCTCCTGCAGAACACTGCAGTGATAGAGCTGTTTTACAGTTCAGTGATACTCGACATATATGGTACCTTCTGAATTTTTTTTATCCACTTTAGCTTCTATAAGAAGTTGTTTCAGGTGATGTGGCTTATACCATTTCACTCTGTGCAGCTGCTTGTCTCCTTTGCTTTCAACCTCCTCCATCTCATCTCAGCTCTGCCTGCTATCATTCCCTGCCCAGAACACTCATTGTCAGAAGGCATCAAAAGTTTCACTCTGCATTGTTAATCTTTGTTTGTGTCCCTGCTACCCATCTCCAAGTCTCTGACACATCATCTGCCATCAACGATAGGACACTTTCAAGTTTGCTGTGCCAATAAGCATCATGACCTTTCTTTTTGTTATCTCTTATCTCTCTAAACTTATAAATATCTAAATAATAATCAACAAGACAGAAACACAGCTGTAACAAACACTTACTGTATAGATACTAAGAACTCTTGAAAAAAACATATTTTGTTTCAGCGCTGTTTACAAATACAGCACTTAAAATGTGCATGGTAAAAAACTGACACTACCAAATTCAGGATCACTAGCGACCCCACACATTTTAGGTGAATAATTGATCTTAATAAAATTAATTTTAACTTTGCCATATTTCAAGCAGTAATTTTTTGTGGGTGAAATGAACAAGGCATAGAGAACTGTGTCCACATATGATCCCATGAGAATTGTAAAAATTAAATCTTGGGTCATTAGTGATCTGAGATTTGAATAAAATGGTTAAGAAGGTTATTAGGAGGTTGGATTAGTCAAGTTAATACCTTTAAGTTATATAACGCACCAGTGAGGCTTCAGCTGGAATATCATGTGAAGTTTGGTTGACATGTTACAGAAACATGTAGAAGCACCAGGGAAAGTCTACAGAAAAGTAGCTTAACTGATTCTAGAATAGCATGGTTATGAGCTGCCATCTTGAGTTAGCATATATTATCAAATGTATTTCTTAATTTTATTTCTTCTGGTAGCTGCCCCTTGTGCCTTAAATGCACCAAAACTTATTCCAGTTGCCAGGGTAACCAGGTTCTAGGTTCATAACCTGATGGTGATTGCAGCGATGGGTTTTAAAAGCCTCCCATTTCACTGTGTCTTTATTAGTCTTTGCTTTCTTTAGTTATCTCTTTAATTTCTGACATTCATTTTGTTCTTCTGGCCTTGATTTTCATCTAGCTATTAAGCTTTTTTTGTTTCAGCTCATTTTAATCCCCCAGTTTTGACCCTTTTCTGTTTCACGTCTTTCTCCTGGTTTGCAATTTAAATGTCTTGTTGGCTTCCTGATATAACAGCATTTATTTGTTGTGATTAGGGGTCACAAATATTGCAAATGGGGTTGAGACCTGCAAAATGATCATGAAACAGGCCGGGAACTTCACTGGCCAGCCCAGAAGAGGCCCACTTCAGAAAGGCTTACGTCTAACATCTACCTGCAGGCTAGGGCTTTAGGGCATAGCAGGCACTAAACAAGGGGAACCGGAAAAAGAACTCGAAATGTCCCAAAATAAACAAAAAGACCCACAAAAGGTGTGATGACTGAAAACCCCTAGTTTGTAGATAAGAGGCAAAATAACGAATCTTTAAAAATAAAGGGTTTATGTAACAAAAATATGAAAATAAGGGAAAACATTCCAAAAAGCAAAAATCGGTTCCTTAAAAGTCAATCCCACAACAAGCAAGTCCAAATACAAAACCCAGAAATCAGAATCCTCAAATCAGAAAAAAGAAGTCAACAAAAAACAGAAAATCCAAAGAAAAACTGCAATTCTTACAACTTCAAAATAAAGTGCAAAGATCTGCTGATTTCAGCTTACTCGACACCTAAATGGCCAGAAGAGGGCTCTGGAATGGTGACATCAGGGTAGCACCTAACTCTGGGGCTTCATCCACAAAACACATAGAATAGAGGCACACTTAAAAAGACAGTACCTAGTTACACACATCACAGCAAAATACATGACAATACAACAACATTTATTTATATAGCACATTTTCATACAAAAAGTAGTTCAAAGTGCTAATACAAAAAACAATTCAAAGACAACAAAAACAAGAATAATATACAATAAATACACTACATTTAAACAGGCACATAATAACATGTAGCTTGAAGCAGAATATGAACCATCCTGGGCAAAGCAGTAGGCTATCCCTGGGCCAAATTATATACTGTACACACCCACACTCACACAGGGACATTTTAGGAATCATCAGTCAACCTATATTCCATATCATTGAGAATGTAGCAGGAGAAAAGGTTTCAAACCCTTGTTGACATGGGGAGACTTGCTAACTTTGTGCATACTCCAGATGGATAATGGGTAGACACAGGAGTTGAAATTAGGACCCCTTATCTGTGAAACAATGTTATGTTTTTTCCAGGGTCTGATCCCTAGTTAAATATGTTTTCCTCTTGTTTGGTCATTTCCATTGTTTATTAATTATTTTACATGTGTTTTTGTCATTTGGTAATTATTATGTTTAATAATGATTTGTTTAAATATAATTATTTATATTTTGTGCATATATACTTCTTTGCTTCATCTCATACTAGCTGTCCCCTGTGGCTCCACCCACGTAGTAGCGAAACAGGACAAACTTTAAACATCAATTTAAAAAAATATATAAATATACAGTAATCCCTCGCTACATCGCGCTTCGACTTTTGCGGCTTCACTCTATCGCGGATTTTATATGTAAGCATATCTAAATATATAACGCGGATTTTTCGCTGCTTCACGGGTTTCTGCGGACAATGGGTCTTTTAATTTCTGGTACATGCTTCCTCAGTTGGTTTGCCCAGTTGATTTCATACAAGGGACGCTATTGGCGGATGACTGAGAAGCTACCTAATCAGAGCACACAGTTAAAGTTCCTGTGTGCTGATTGGCTCAGCGACGGAGTGCTGCATTAACCAGGAAGTCTCATCTCACTCATTCAGCATTAACGTGCTCCTGCTACTGCTTCAGGGGCCGTGTCCAAGCACCAACAGAAGATGCAAATGATTGCAGAAAAGGTAAAAGTTTTGGATATGTTGAAGGAAGGGAACAGCTACACCGCTGCAGGACACCATTACGGCATGAGTCCACGATTCTTTTTATTTAAAAAGGAGGAAAAGCATATAAGATCTACAGCCGCAGTGTACTTTAACCAGGGCGCAAAACGAGTTGCAAGTGGACGCAATAAGGCAGTAGTCTGGATGGAATCTGCTTTAGGGATTTGGATTGAAGAGTACTGGAAGAAGAACAACGGCGATGCTACACAATCGCCTGAAGAGGCTCCTTTAGAAGAGCTGTAACGCTCTCCTTTGTTGCGCAGTAAAATTAAACTCATCGTTATCGGACAAGTCGCCGTGTCATTGTTGGTGAGTAACATAATTAATTTTCTACATACATTACTTATTACATGTACATAGTTTAGTGTCACTGTACACACATTTTACTGTATACAATTTTTCTTGCATTGTACGTATTTATTGCTGGTGGCCTGTCTGTCGTAATGGCTGTAACATATGTGATATCGGAGACGCTCGATATCTTTAAAATAATATTTAGGTTTTACTGTATATAAACTGTGTTTACATACATAATTTCAACGAATCTTACCTAATATCTAAGAGAATACAAAGGGTTTATGCTGTATAATTGTGCGGGAAATGTTTATAATAGTGTGGGAGAGTTTATAAGGGCTTAAAATATATAAAAAGAACCATATGAACATATGGTTTCTACTTCGCGGATTTTCACCTTTCGCGGGGGGTTCTGGAACGCAACCCACGCGATGGAGGAGGGATTACTGTAATTCTGGCCGAACAGAAGGTAGGTACACTCCAACGTCAAATGTTGGCACTGTATCTGATCGTGTTCATCTTTGACGGTACAGCACCCCCTGCATGGGAGAAAAGCATGTGGCTGTGATATCTCTGGAAATCAGCAGCTACCCTCTAAAACTCACATAGATCTGATCTCTCTCTCAAAAACATTAAACATTACTCCTTAACAATCTGTAGATGATATTGTCTGTTGAACAAACAAGTATTTCTAGTTAAGCGGAGGCAAGGTACGCTCCAACATGGGGCGAGTGGTAGAGTGACTCGAACGGAGGCTGGTGCGTGAATAAGGTGGGCCTCTCCCCCCTCCCCTTGGCCTGCAGCGTTTCTCTCAGATTCACGCAAATAAATTGGTACCGCAAACGAACTATGATACTTAGAGCGATGAGAGAAGTCGCAAAATCGACCAGAATGTTCAAGCAAATTATAGGAAACAACCCAATCTAAATCTGTTAAGTAGGTCTCTCATGAAAGTAGACAGACAGACATACAGACAGACAGACATATGTTGGATTTTATATATATGTTCTGTGAGTGGAACCCCAAGAGGCAGATCTGCCATGACATTATTGTTGATGAACTGTCCTCAGCTTGCTCATTTTGTCTGAGTCACTGAGTGATTTGGAGTAAGGATAGTTTTTCTAAGTATTGTTGAAATTTCTGTTTTCGGTAGATTTTTTTTTCTGTTTCGTAGATTTTGTCTTTGGATTTTGGACTGACTGTGTTTGCTTTGGGGTTCCTTTTTTTAGGCAAAACCTTTCTATTTATTTTTGCTCTTTCTTTCTTGTTTGTGCTCAATTTTTGATTATTCAATAAATTCTTTATTTATTATGGAACTTTATCTCCTTTAGTACATTATGCCAGAGATTTATGGTCATCCTCATGCCCATGACAGATATTTTTGAGTATTTTTCAAGCCTGAGCCCCATTTTGGGGTAGTGAAGACAATGAAGCATGCCTTTTGCGTTTGGGGCTAGGCTGCCTGGGATGAGGTCTGCTACTAGCAGAGTTCTGGTCTGGTTTGCTAATTTTGTGGCCTTCACCTTTATTTAAAGATTTTGTGTGCAGGAGTTATAATAATAGACCTGTAATGCTTCCACTGTGCCGTCATATACAGTATAGAGAGAGAGAGGTAAGGAGCATGAGCTGATACAGCGCATTGCTGCAAACACCACAAAACAAACCAACTCAGGATCCCAATGTGTAACACCTCAGCACGAAACTAGTTCAGATGGAATAGAAACAGTGTGAGGTTTTTTTATGGTGGCTGGAGTGCCAGTTCTGCCACTAAACCCCAGTTTATTCCCTGCAGGTTGGATAGCCTACATGCAGGGCTGGATGCAGATTAACATCATACCCAGGACAGAGGTTATGGGCCTTGCTCAAGGGCCCTATGAAGTAGAGTCAGTTTTGGAATTTACAGGATTTGAGCTGGCAACCTTACAATTGCCAGTGCAGATCCCTATCCTTAGAGCCACCACTCTGCCCATACACAGTATAGATGTATACTATAGATGTATACTGCAGTATATATTCTAAAAAATCCAAAATAAGCAAACACTGGAGGAAAAATAATATTTAAATGCACCCAAACACCCCAGATTCTGACCCTCACTCTTATTTGTGTTTTTCTCTTTATTACAGAAATTTAGTAAAAAAGTAGTTGTAGCAGTGTGAGTGAAATTCACACCTACGTGTCCAACTAACTGGAAACACATTTGTATGTTTTATTGTATATATACTGTATATATACATACTATACATATATTTACTGTATATATATATATATATATATATATATATATATATATATATAGTATATATATATATATATGTATAACTTTGTGTAAATTTGTACTACAAAAGACATACTAGGAATGTAACCTTTATATTGTTTCTATATATTGTGATCCACAGGGGGGGGTTTTGAGATGAACCTGGAAAAAGACAAGTGAAGCCTAAAAAGGGTTATTAAAAAAATATTTTAAAAAATTAAATGAAAGAAAACAAAAATATTACAGTAAAACATAAGAAACAATAGGGAAAATAAACAATCCTACAAGCCTCACTGGGCCTTCCAATTGTGATTAGAAGTCACAAACAAAAAAAATTATTTGAAGCTTCAAAAATGCTCCACAAAAGGCAGGCAGGGACTTTCATGAGCCTGCTCAGTGGAGGCCCACACAATTCCAGTTTACTCCAAATTCTAACTGCTGGTTCCAGCCTAGCAGGTTCTAAAAATAGGAAACTGGCTTAACTAACTGGAAAGGTCCCAAAATATATCAAAAGCCCAACAAGAGGAGGGATGACTGGACACCCTGGCTTGTGTACAAAAGGGCAAGCAAAGAATCTTTACAAATGAAAGATGCATTAGAAAAAATAGAAAAATACAAGCAAAATGCTCAAAAGTGCAAAAATATGAAATAAGAAGTTGCCTTAAAGACAGTCCTAAGCAAACAATTCCAAAAAACAAGTTCTAGAGGAAGAAACCCTTAAACAGAAGGAAGACAGTCACAAAAATCAGTAAATCCAACAGAAACACCAATACTCATGTTATTCCAAATACAAGTGCAATATTCTCCTATTCCTGAGTCTTCTCATTTAACTAAAATAGCCAGAGGTAGAGTTCAGCAGTGGTGATGTCTGAGTGGCCGGGCGTCCTGGGGCTCCACCCACAAAGCACAAGGAACATAGGCAAACTGGAAAATGATCAAAATATGAAAAATAATAGTTCAAAGGCAACAAAATCAATTAAACACACAAACACATGTTAATACCTAACACTTCCTAGACAGGATACTATCCTTACTAACCATGTGGGGTGCCTGCCACATTTACTTATACCCATTTGCTCCTCACTCTCCTTCAAAACATCTTCCTTACCTTTTATTACCACCTGTAGCTTTTCTCCCTTTTGGCAGTTGAACTCTTGTCAAGACTGAAAATCTTCTACCTCCAAGCTCTGTGGCCCTATGGCTAAAATAAACACTTAAACCCCAGCCTAGAACAACAACTGGATATCCCCTAGAAATTGCTTCAAGGTCCTGGCTGTCATGTGTAGAAACCCTGGGAGTATACAACTAGAGATCTTTTTAGTGGGCCCATGTGCTTCTACATTTCCATATCTCTGCCACAGAACCCCAAACAAGATGTCCTTGCAGTATTTTTGAATAGACCACAAATACTGCACATGGGTAAAATAGTGCCTTCTATTGATCTAGATGTTCTATTTTTCTTAACTGGTTCAAGGTCTTATATGATCCTGCTGGCCACAATTGGGGTTGCTACTCAGGTTTCAATCACAATACACACATATGCATGTGTATCTGTATACAAAGAGCACAAATATTCAAATTTTATCAAAATTGTTTGATTTTAAAGAACACTCACAAGACACCGATGATCAGACAAAAGACAAAAAAGTAATAAATACAACGATGAGTAAACACATTGTGTCAGTTTCAGCTGCCCTGAATACATGGGTCCTGGGTCCCTAACTATAATGGGAAGTAGCTCACTCACTTTCAACTCAGCCAAATTACTGTTGGACAAGTACCAAACAACTTCTCCACCCAGCTTCTTGCCTACTCCCTTGACACTTTGGTCAGGCAACCTGCCTGCTATTGGAGCTTCTGCACCACCTTACACAATGATTCAAGGGGTCACTGATGAGGAGTGTTCATCAGACCTACTGCTGGGGCAAACTGTGGAGTCTCTGCTAGAATTAGGAATGCTGTCTCTTAATCTCTTTTCTCCTCAGAGCTACCTATGGTGGACCCCAGGGATTCCTAAATACCTGAGCCTCTATACTGTTAAATAGCTAGGCACCCTAGATGGTGCCACCCTTTGTACTGCCTTGCCCAATAACATGCAACATTTTCACACACACTCCATGATGAAGCCTTACACTGTCACTTGATGGCTTAGTAGAACTCTTCTCAGCTTTCTTTACACTTCACATGACATCTCTTTCTTTCATGAGCACCAAGTAATTATGTTAGGGAACATACTGTACATGGTTAATTGGCTGCAATTTAGCCATAGTAGCACATGACAGTAAACTCCCTATTGGCCAAAAAACATAGACTATAAATATAAAGAGTGGATTTAGATAGTATTCAGACACCTTCACTTTCAGCTCACTTTATTGTGCTGTACATTTAAAGTGATGAATTTGCCATTTTTGCCCATCAATCTACACTTCATAACCCAAAAGAACAAAGTGAAAATGGGTTTTCAGAAAAGGATGAAAGTTTATTACAATCAAAAATGGAAATCTCTTTTTCATAGAAATACTCAGACCCTTTGCTGTGGCAGTGGTGAGGTGCCACATGTTTGCTTTAATTCTTCATGAAATGTATGTATCACTTAATTGGAGTCCACCAAATTGAATTGATTGGACATCAAAGGTCCCACAATTCACACTGCATGTCAGGACAAAAATGAAACCATGACGTCAAAGGAACACCATGTAGACCTCTGTGATCAAAATGTGGTGAGGCGTAGAAGAGGCCAAGGTTTAAAACTATTTCTGAAGCTGTGAGTGTCTAAAGGAGCACAATGGCATCCATAATTGTTAAATGGAATAAGATTGGAATCATTCCTTCTCTTTCTAGAGGTGGCAGTCCAGCCAAATTGAGTAACACACAGCAAGAAGGGCCTTGGTCAGGGAGGTGACCACATACCCAATGGTCACACTGACAGAGCGTCAGAAGTTCTCTGCTGCTGAGATGGAAGAACCTGTCAGAAGGACAATCATCTCAGCAGCACTTCTATCAATGAGGTGTTTATGGTAGAATGGCGTTTGACAAACAACATTGAAAAAAATCTCAGAACATGAGGAAAAAGACTCTCTGGTCTGATGAGACACAAATGAAACAGGCACTGCTCTTCACCTGCTAATACATTCCCTCTCAAGCTATATAGCACCATGCTCTAAGAGGTGCTTCTTGGCGGCAGGGATAGGGACACTGGTCAGAAATGAGTGAAGAATGAATATAGTCAAACATAGAGAGGGTCCTTGAAGAAAACTTCCTCCAGATTTAAACTTCCATATCTCAGTCGGTTCACCTTTCTGCACAACAGTGACCCAAAGCATACAGCCAATGACTTTGGGACAAGTGTGTGACTGTCCTTGAGTGGCCCAGACAAAGTTCAGATTTAAGCCCCATAGGATATCTGGGGAAAGACCTGAAGATTACACTTTACAGAAAACTTCCCATACAATTTTCCAAAGCTTGAGAGGATGTGCCATGAAGAATGGGATTAACTGCCTATATCCAGGTGAGCAAATTTAAATTAAAGTGAAGTTATGAGAAGGCCATGTTAAAATAATGTGTTTTCAGCAGTTTTTTAAAGTGCTCCACTGTATTAGCCTGGCGAATTCCTATTGGCAGGCTATTCCAGATTTTAGGTGCATAACAGCAGAAGGCCGCCTCACCACTTCTTTTAAGTTTTGCTCTTGGAATTCTAAGGAGACACTCATTTGAGGATCTGAGGTTATGATTTGGAATATAGGGTGTCAAACATTCTGATATATAAGATGGAGCGAGATTATTTAAGGCTCTATAAACCATAAGCAGAATTTTAAAGTCAATCCTGAATGACACAGGTAACCAGTGTAGTGACATCAAAACTGGAGAAATGTGTTCGGGTTTTCCTTTCCTAGACAGGATTCTAGCAGCTGCATTCTGCACTAGTTGCAACGATTTATGTCTTTTTTGGGTAGTCCTGAGAGGAGTGCATTACAGTAATCTATCCATCCATCCATCCATTTTCCAACCCGCTGAATCCGAACACAGGGTCACGGGGGTCTGCTGGAGCCAATCCCAGCCAACACAGGGCACAAGGCAGGAACCAATCCCGGGCAGGGTGCCAAACCACCGCAGGACACACACAAACACACTAAGCACACACTACAGAAAGTTATTTTTGTTAGCGCCATTCTGTGTGTATTTTTTATTTCATCTATAATCTGTTTTTATAGTTTTAATAGATTGTTCATCTAAAGTAGTAATTGTAATTAAATTATTGGTGTTTATGCCGCACTGCCTGGATTTTCTACGTGCATTGAGATTGGTTATTAGAGTATTAATGTTGTGCACTTTTACGGAAGACTTTGTTAAGCAATTATCATGTCTTAGCAAAGCAATAGCATTAGAGAAGGGGTTAAGAGTAGAAATAGATAGTCAAGATATACAAATTACTTTAGCAATGTTTTTGGAGAAGACCCGGGCACCAAATCTATTCAGATGCAAGCCATCCCGCTTGAAGAAACGCGACCTTTCCCAAAAGAGGTCCCAGTTGTCGATGAACCCGATGTCTTGATTCTCGCAGAAGCCTTTCAGCCAGTTGTTTAATACCAGCAGACGACTGTAGTATTCATTTGATCATCTGATGAGAGGTAGTAGACCCGAAATGAAGATCTTTTGCCGATGGGGTCCTCTCCTTTGTGTCTTTAATTAGTGCTGCGAAGTCAGCCTTGAGAATCTCCGACTGTTGGTGCCTTACGTCATTTATGCCGGCATGTAATACAATGGATCCAACTGCCAGATGGGATGACATGTGTCCCATTAATGAGAAAATTAACTTTTTCATTTTTAATAAATGTGCAAACTTTTCTGAAAAACTCTTTTCTCTTAGTCATTCTGTGTTATTCAACAACAACAACAACGTTTATTTATATAGCACATTTTCATACAAAAAGTAGCTCAAAGTGCTTTATATAATGAAGAAAAGAAAAATAAAAAACAAAATAAGAAAATTAAAATAAGACAACATTAGTTAACATAGAAAAGGAGTAAGGTCCGATGGCCACGGTGGACAGAAAAAACAAAAAAAAACTCCAGAAAGCTGGAGAAAAAAATAAAATCTGTAGGGGTTCCAGGCCACGAGACCGCCCAGTCCCCTCTGGGCATTCTGCCTAACATAAATGAAGTAGTCCTCTTTGTAGTTCAATTCAGTGTGATTGATGGGCAAAAAACGCAAATATATCAATTTAAAATGAAAGCTACAGCACAGTAAAGTGTGCAGAAAATGAAGGGGTCCGAGTATCTTCTAACTCAATTGTATACTTAGAAGTTATATAGTTTATAATGGAATCGTTATTCTTTTCTGAAAGATTCAAGTGAAGGTCAGTCCTGTATCATTTGATTAAGGGAGTTAACAAACAAAAAAGCCTTGCTGTTTATTTCTTCTGGAAAACGTTTCATCTTAACTGTTAGGCCCTGCACCCGCCAGCCTCTTCATTTCCTTTACAGCAAGAGTCTAGGGATCAAGGGAAAAGTGGTCATGACTGAGGATTCAACTGAGAAGTTTCATCAGAAAAATGTATTTCATATTGTTCTATTTATCTATTTTATAATTACACCTAGATAAACCATTTCAAAACTGTAAAACATGTGCATTATGTTGTATTAATGCTATTTAATTTTGGTATGATATGAAAATCGACATCTTAATATAAATGAAGAACCAGCTTAAAACAAATTACAGTTTCAAGTATTTAGATCTTTATTGCTTGAATCACTGTCACAGCTGGACATGCTTTTAGCTTTGCTAGCATATATTTTTCTTAACTGCCATTAAAGTAAACCCGAAGCATTTCTACAGGCTGTCAGTTCCTTACCAGACTTCTCCAGAAGAGGTGAGACATGTATATTTTCATTAAACACCACAAATACAGTATAACTATTCAGAAGTAAAAGTTCCATTAGGTGCTTACTTAGGATGCACTCTTAGTGTGGTGATGACTCACACAGCCACTCATAAAAATAGACATTGATATGCCTAGTGGGCAAAAAATAAGATGTTGGGCTGAATAAGTATGTTAGGCTTAAGACTCTGCTCCACAATATTACTTGCAGACAATGACATTATTTATGTCTTATAATCCATTTTCCTTTATTTATATACTAATATATAAATCTTCGTGTCCCTGATTGACTCAGTGACTGATTAACAAAAAACTCTTAGCAATTTACAGATAACCTAAGGAAAAACAATTATCATTATATTATCACAGATATGATCATCACTAATCATAAGCTCATTCAACCGAGGCCTAGAAAAATCCAACATTACTGAAAAGTTAGTTTAAATGTGAAACCACCAGAGAAAACTACTATGGGTGCATAATAGGCCAGATGGCAGCATATTGAAATTCATGTCAGCAGCATCATGGTTCAAGTCTTGTCTGTATCATTTTTTATCTTTATTTTATTTATATCTCATATACAAAAATAAAGAAATAATCATGAATACTGCACAAGTCATTTGAAAAATGAGAAATAAATTTATATTACTATAAAATTGTATAATAATAGTACTGTACTACAAATAATAAAATATCATAGAATAGAAAAAATGTGATTCCATTTTGTCTTAAAAAAGAAAGATATTCACACTGTAAGACAAAGTGGGGACTGTATATTCTTCTAGGCTTTAGTGGCACACCAGGCCTATTAAGGTAGCAGATTTAACAGTCGCACACTACACAACCGTCAGTCAGTCATTATCCAACCCGCTGTATCCTAACACAGGGTCATGGGGGTCTACTGGAGCCAATCCCAGCCAACACAGGGCGCAAGGCAGGAACAAATCCCCAGGCAGGGCACCAGCTCACCGCTTGGCACACGCACACACACACTAGGGACAATTTAGGATCGCCAATGCACCTAAACTGCATGTCTTTGGACTGTGGGAGGAAACCTGAGCACCCAGAGGAAACCCACGCAGACACGGTGAGAACATGTAAACTCCAAACAGGGGAGGTCCCGGGAAGTGAACGCCGGTCACCTTACTCACTGCGCCAACGTGCCGCCCCTACGCAACTGTGTTTGATCTTTTTCAGGAAAAGATCACTAAAGTCACTTCAGTACACACGTGCTGTGTCAGCGTGCCCGTGTCGATCACACAGAGGAAGCTCTGCAGTTTACTTGTAACTTTACACTGTAGGAACATAAGTAAATAAATCAAGGTAAATAACATTCGATCTGACTTTTATATACAAAGTACAGTAACGGCAAAAGTGTGACGTTAGCTTCCACCTGAAGCTATAGACTTTTCAGTACGTGAGTGTTTAGATCTGGACAGTGTATCTGCCCAAAAAAGAAGTTTGACTGCATTCTCGTACCATTGTTCGCTTACTGAAGTGTTAGCAGGCCTTTTTCATGGCATTACACATGTAATTTGTGAGCATTCCCTTGTCGATCAAACAGAGGAAGCTCTGCAGTTTACTTGTGACTTTACGCTGTAAGAAGATAAATAAATAAATCAAGGTAAATAACATTCGATCTGGCTTTTATATAAGTAACATATAAATGTTTCTTATGTAATGACCATCAAAAAACATAATCACAAACAGGACTTTGCATGATAAGTTGGCGAGCTCTGTAAGCCGTGCTGTTTCGTTGAAGGACAGGTGTGGGGCACACTGACTGGCAGGATGACACTAGTCCTCGTCCTGCATCCAAATGGTGCCATCTTTCGCCTTTATTCCTGGTGCAGCTGCGTTGTTCTTATATGTGAGTGGATATTTCTTCCTGGGAGGGCTTCTGTTCTCTTTCTCCGATGTAGAACCCTCGTCCTCATCTGAGTTCACCTCTGCTATAGCTATTCTTTATTTGAAAACAGCAGTGTCAGATCATTGGAGATAATAAAACTGAATAAAAAAATGTTAACCTTTACAAGTACCATATATTTACACCAGCTGTTACAGACTCAAATCAAATATATGTTTTTATTGTATAATAGTAACAATAACAGCAGCTCACTACTTAAAACATGTATTTGGGGATGCGGGAAGGCTTGAACCCAGGACCTTTGGGATAGTTGTCAACAGTTCTTATAGCGCTTACACTACCAAAGAAGTCAAGACAGCAAATCACAATCACCCAATTTCTTTTTCTTCGGTTATAGTCTTGAATAAAACCGTACTTGTTCTGTTATACTTGTGCCTTTTGTGAAAGTGCTTATTTGATATTTGGACTTCAGTCTTCACACATTATACACTTCATGTCTACATTTTGTTGTTAGTACTAAAACGTGAAAAAAGTTTGTCTTTTAGGTATGTGTTCAACATTTCTTGCATTTCCATGTATCCTACACTTACACAGATCTTTGTATACACGGAACACACATGAAATGCACATGTTTCAAATAATGATATATTATTTACACTATGGTACCTCACTCCCAAATAAACAAGGCTTGAGCTGGGACAGATTTTTGCCGTTTCTGCAGAGGTGGGAGGATGGGATAGTAGGCTGCTTGCTGCTTTTGTTGATCGACACATTTACAACACAAACAGATTTAAGGTGGGCTGGGATTACGAGTTTTTTCGTTGGTTTTGGTAATTCTAGTGTTAACAGACATACAGCTGCACTTTCCCCCATTTGTATTCCAAACTAAGTGACTGAACTTCAGCTTGTACCAGGACCTGCATGGATTTCATCTAATAACATAATTAAATCAGAGTTGTGCTGACATCTCTCCAGAGGCCCATTCTGCACTCTTCTTGGGCTATAAGCTGCAAAATGGACTCAAGCAAGAACTTAGACTTATAATTCAAGGAATGACAACTCTGATGGATAGAAAAACTCACCTATAAGGACACACTGGTTTTGTAACTTAAAATTATTTTAATCCAATCAGGGTACATTATATATTTCCCTAAAACTCACTGCACCATCCTGAAAATTCTCCATTTGGCTCTCTCAAGGAGACTCTCAGGGAACGCCCATTGGAGCTCTGCTCTCTCTTTCCAAAATGACTGAAAACCTCTGGAACCTGAAACTAAAAAGCTATGAGCTGCTGTTTCTTGGGGAGCTGAAGCTGACAAACTCTTCTCCCTGTGAACCTGAGAGCCATAGATCCAGTTTGCCAAGCTTAACAGTGAGCCAGTCTTAAGGCTGAGAAGCAGCCATCGCATCAATAAGAGAGCTTCACCTTCTAAATATCACAACATGTTTTGATTTCTGCTGATTTTTCCATAACTATTTTCAGCCTTCTGTAATTGTTGTGTATTTCTCTTAGATAAACATTCTGTGATCACACTGCAATGTTTCCAAATTATTGGAAGGCAGTAAGTGAACTCTTATTCTCATTCTGCAGCTACTTTGACAAGACAAAGACATTCCTAACTTTTTATAGACGGAGATAACAAACTATACATCACTACTGCCAAGAAGCCGTTAATCGCCTTTTAGAGACTGGAAAGTTACTGCAATCGCAAAGTGTCAAGAAAAACAAATTTATCCAGATCCATCTTTAACAGGTATGTAGACAGAATTCCTTTGTTCTGCCAGAGAAATAAATGAACATACACATATATAGAAAAAACAATTAATGGAAAAAAGTATTAGAAAAAAAACTTTTCCTTCACAGTAATTAAACTGACTATTCTTGCAATGTGATAATAATATTAGGAAATCAGAACCCACAACACCTTTAACTATGCTGTCCTGTTCTTTTTTAGCTTACATGTCTCACTTGCTCCTGCACAGTTATTTAGATGAAAGTTTAAAATTATCACTCCAGTTCATAAGTGATGTGCTGTATATCACTAGCATACTGTTCTTATATGTACTATCATGATAACTGCATTTTCCATTCCCCAAGCAAAGTGAAAATGATTTGCAGTATGCAAGCATTATTTACTAATAATAGACTTTATACACTTTATTTTCAGGAAGGTTATGCATAAACATTACAAAAGTACTGTAAACATGGTAAAGACATGTCCATATTAATATATCATGGAGGGGAGGTCAATACTTTAGATAAAGGAAGAGCAATTAGAAATTTAACAAATAATATATATTAAATCAATTAATAAGAACAATTTTGACAAGAATAAGCCATCCACCCCAACAATCTTGGCAAGCCTATTTAACTAATTTCTACAAAATATCATTGAGTCAAGATTTGAAGGTACCTACTGTCTAATTCACACCTGATAATTTATTCCATATTGTACGTAGTGTAGTGGGCAGTGTGGCCCAGTGGTTAACACTAGAATCCCTAAAGCTTATGATTTTTTTCGTTGTCCCTGACTTCCTTACATTTTCCTGACATACGCCAAGAAGCTCCTTATCACTGCACTGTTAAATGTGTGGTTTAGAAGAACGCAGCCTGCTACACCCACCGCCCCACCGTTCAGTCAGGTGAAGGCATCACCCTGCTGAAATCCTCACAACTAAAGTCTGTGCTGAAGTGTTTATCTGGCGATGCATTTGTAAGGAATGATATTGGTAATAAAATACCGTGATCTGAAATACATACATTTCAAAAGTTGTAACAAAACAAGTATGCTTTTATTCAAGAGTTAATCCAAAGAAAGGGTGTCTGGGCTTTCCCTTAAAGATAGGGTGAGAAGCTCAGTCATCCGGGAGGGGCTCAGAGTAGAGCCGCTGCTCCTCCGCATCGAGAGGAGTCAGATGAGGTGGCTCGGGCATCTGATCAGGATGCCTCCTGGGCGCCTCCCTGGTGAGGTGTTTACCGGGCACGTCCAACCGGGAGGAGGCCCCGGGGAAGACCCAGGACACGCTGGAGGGACTATGTCTCTCGACTGGCCTGGGAACGCCTTGGGATTCTCCCGGAAGAGCTAGAAGAAGTGGCCGGGGAGAGGGAAGTCTGGGCATCTCTGCTCAAGCTGCTGCCCCCGCGACCCGACCTCGGATAAGCGGGAGACAATGGATGGATGGATAATCCAAAGAAAAATAAACTGCTCAATTGACATATTGCTGAAGCCCAACTATCCATTGGTACAAAGTAAAAGATGTTCACATACATGTATGTGTTTACACGTTTCATTTTCAACCAGTTATCACAGTGGTAACACTTCTCTGGTATGGGTGTGCGCAGATGGCTTAGTGGACAAGCTATCGCTTATCAATGGTGAGGTAACAGGTTCGAATTCTGCATTTAGCACTTTGAGTAGTGAGCTACTTACTATTATTATCATGCTGTATAACAAAAACATACATTTGATGTGAATTTGTAACATCCCATGTAAATTCATGGTACTTCAAAAGAATTTTACTTTTCCTTGCACACGGACATTCGTATCAACAAGTCTTTTGAACTATTTTTTTATTCAATTTTATTCTTGGAGTCTTCAAAAAAAATAGTTCAAATGACATGTTAATGTGAATGTCTGTGTGCAAGGAGAAGTAACATCCATCATAGACACTGCGGTGTCTGTCTGCTTAACAAGATACCAACAAGTAATGATTGAGCTGCATTTCTGTGTCTGCTTTTATCCCTTCAGCGCTTTTACAAGTACCATAATTTTACACTGGCTGTTACAGACTCAAATCAAATGTACAGTATGTTTTTGTTATATAATAGTAATAATAATAGCACCTCAATACTCAAAATGGTAAATACAAGAAGAACCCAGGATCAAACCCACAACCTCTTAATTATAAGACAACAGTTCTTTCCTTTTTACCAGCTAAACTGATCTATCTTCTTCATATCGATTTAGAGCTGGGCTTCACTTTTTATACATTGCCAGTAACATGTAAATCGAATGAATTTTTTTTTTTTTGGTTATATTCTTGAATAAAAGCACACTTTTAAGGTTTTGGACATAAAACCATGAGGTTCTTGGTTCAAATCCCACCACTGACACTATGTGACCCTAAACAAGTCACTTTACCCGTCTGTGCTCCAATTGGAAAAGCAAAAGAAATGTAGGCAATTGTGTCTCAAATGTTGTAATTCGAGTCAGCCAAATAAATAAATGTAATGTAAATGTAGTTCTCTGTGTGAAGTAAAAACATAGTAATGTTAGTATGAAACCTAGAGTAGGCTTAAGAAATTTTCCACTATCTGACTACTTTGGAGATGATGGACGACTGCAAGAAGACATAGTGCCTTATATACTGTCTCCTCCATCAAGTCATCAGCTGACTGTAAGGTTGAAGAACCCTTATATAAGGGATAGGGGTTTACTATAGCAGGACTGACTGGTGTCTCAATTGACTTCTGGTTTCTGCCATTTTTTTAAAACACCCCGTAATGGAAACAGATGATTTAGAAAGTCGATGATTTAGAGAATCTGCAAACAATTGTAGTTGCAAATTTTCAGATTGAAGCTATTACACAAGCAATTGATGATTGAAATTTTAAAGGATATAAAGTGCATAAATAGTCTGTTTTCAAAAAATATTTTTTAGGTTTGTATATATTTGCTATTTTGTTCTTAACTATTGTATTATTGTGTAACTAGTGCTGCTAGCCATCTAAGACAGATTGAAATCTAAGTAAGCAACATAGACCTCAGTGTTAATATTTGCTGTCCACCATGCAGTGTGCATATCTCTGTTATATGCCATTTGGTATGAGATTCATAAAAGTAGTGTTAATATTTGTGATGAGCCATCTACTGGAATGACAGAGACATAGAATCCAGACTAACACAGAGACACCCTTATAATAAGATGGATTCTGGTCCAAGTTAACATCTATGAACTGGTTATTGACTATAGCTGCACCAAAGAGGCTCTGTGCCCAGTCATTATTAAGGAATTAGATGTGGGGGTGGTGCACTGTTACAGGTACTTGGGGATTCACGTCAATGACAGCCTGGACTGGTCTAGTAGCACAGAGGAACTATACAAGAAAGGGCACAGCAGGCTCTTTTTTCTTAGTAGACTGCTTTCCCTTATTGTTGGGTAGTGACACCCTTTATGTGTTCTATAACTCTCTCATAGGCAGTGCAGTTTTCTCAGTGTGCTCAGCCAGAAACATCTCTTCAAGAGAGGCCCACCAAATCAACAAGCTGATTAAGAATGCACACTCTGTTATGGGAGACAGACATTGAAGACAAAACAGAGTGACATTATGAACAATGCTGCACATCCCATCTCTGTCACACAAACATTGAGAAGTTTTAGCCAACATATTATTCAACAGAAATATGTCAGGAAATGCTACCGGGGTTCCTTTATACCTACAGCAATCACTGTAACTGCTCTCTTGTCATTAGCTAAATCAGAACTTTTCTTCTTTTTTGTAATTCTTCTGTGTGTCTGAGGGGGTTGTTGGTCTTGTTGTTTGTTGTAATATTCCTTGAGCTTCTGTAAAAAGCTGAATTTCCTTTCTGGGACAAACAAAGTACTATCTATTCTATTTTATTCTACTCTATTCTATTCGAATAATCTTTATTTTTTGTTTAGTTCTCCTTTGTTTTTGTGCCTTTTTTTTTAATAAAATGCCTTCCTTAGTGTGAGAGTATATACATTGTTTCACTTACCTGAGCTGTTATAGGATGACACTAATAGATTAATTCTGTATGCCTACTATCTGCATTCCAGGAGAGCTAGTCCACTCACAGCTAAGCATGTACGGGCCCAGCCAGTACTTGGATGAAAGGCAAACCAGGAAAGTTGTGTTGCTCCTGGAAGAGGTGCTGGTGAGACCAACAAGAGATGATTACCCCGTGGTCTGTGTGTGAATAGCAATGTCCTACTGCAGTGATGGGGAAACTGTGCTGTAAAAACTGTTGCCGTCCTTCAGATGAGATGTAAAACTGAGGTACTGATTTTCTTTGGTCATAAAAGATCTCTGGGCTACCTTCAAAAACATTAGGGTTGATCAATTACCCACCATGGCTGTGTCCATTATAGCCCGCTAATTGTCCCAGTCCCTAAGTGGCTATCTCTCTCACCCCTTTGCCACGTAATATTTGATATGTGGTGAGTGTATTGGCACAAAAATGGCTGCCATCACATCATCCAGGTGGATGCTACACATTGGTGGTGGTTGAAGTAGCTCCACACTGTCTACGTAAAATGCTTTGAGTAGTTAGAAAAGTTCTATATAAAGTTAAATCATTATTATTATTTTTGTACAAAAGTCTTTCCTTTTTAACAGCTCTGGGTATATAAAGTTTTTTTAGTGGCAAAGGTAATTTCTAATGACTTAGACCCTAGAAGCCTTTTATGTAAAACTTCTTAATGTGAGCAGCAAATCAAACTGTATGACATATACAAAATAGTGTAACCTTTACAAGACATTATTAAACAGTGCTGCCTAAAGTTTGCCACATTTGCACATGCAAATAGCACAATTATAAAAAATACAACAAACTACACATCAGAGTGTTGCCAGAGCTCAAGCCTCTGGCCTTGATTTGCCTTGTATTTTTGACTATTTTCTTATAATTTGTTCCTTATTTTTTCCTACCTGTTTTTAACTTTAACTTTGATAAATATATTCCATCAGTTTTCTTCCTTTTTGTTAATTGTTAATCATTGCCCCCTTTTGTTAATTGATATTTTAATATGCTGCTGGTTCCTGATTGTTCTGATTGATGTGAAGCCCAGGGGAACAGAGCCCCCTTATTCTGCAAGTGCCCACTTGATGACTGTAAGCTTCAAGTAAACCCCAATGAAATCACTGAGATATTATATTTGAGTGAAGGTTTCTGCCCCCAAGCCCTCCACCTTCCATCCTCCTGACTTTCACATTTCAGCCAGGGTGTGATTCCTGGCTTTTGTTTATTTTTGTTTTTTGTGCAAAACACTTGGGTGTCTTGTTGTACAAAGTCCTAACAAAACTGTAGGAACAAGTGGAAGGATCCTTCAACCTTCAGCTTGCGGCAGAAAGGGACAAACAAAGATTATAAATTAAAACATGTATTTTACAAAAATGCTCTGCAACAATCAAAGCTTTGAGGAGCACAAAAAGGCCCAAAAGAAGTTTCCTTATAAAGGCAATCTGGTAGTGAACAAGTCCCAAAAAACACAAACTCAAAGAGAGGTAAAAAACAGAGCAAGTGGAAAATAAACTCAATAAATACTCAATATTTAATACTCAATATTTCTCCGCCTTTATAACTTTGAGGGCAGTCCCTTGATGGGGATGGACAGGTGGCCCCGCCTCCTGAGGAACCATTCACAAAATACAAAGAACACAACAGAGATACACTGAAAAAAGCATAATACAAAAAATAATACACAAAAAAAGCACAGAATAATTCAAATAAAAAATTGATGTAACAATGTTAACATAGACAAAAGAATTGAAAATGAGCAAAAAGTCATAAAGCAGAATTTGAAACCCCACATATTTATTTTTAAAGTATTATTTTTTTATATGCTTATTGTAATTAGCCATTTTTTGTTCATTTTTGTTTACTTACATTTTAGTTTCTATGTTTTCTCCTACATTCTTTCTTCTTTTTGAGTGGAAGACAGAAATTAGGGCCACCCTGATGTCACTGCTGAAGGACCACTCTAATCCTTTAAATTACTTAAACTTAGAGCAGATTCTTCAGTGGTTCATTGACATTGAGTGCATATAATTGTAATTATTACATTTTATGGTTTACTGGATTTTTTTCCTTCTGTGTGTATATTTACCAAGCATCTCGAAGTAGGTTTAAAATTCTGTGTGACACAAATTTTATTGTATTCTTAGGAGTTGTAGTAAGAGCATTTTATCAGTTTTCCTAATTTGTGAAACCACTTCTAACTTCACCAGAATTTAGGAGAGCTTGTGAGTTGTTCTAACACAATAAGAGCAGCTAGAAGATGACATTCTGGCAGAGATTGGCTTGAACATCCTGGGAAGGGTGGGAGGTTTTGAAAACACTGGACAATGAACTCATGAAAAAGATATTGATTTGACAGATTGTGATTACTCAAATCTAAATGGAGAAGTCATGCGCTGTTAGCCAAAATAAAAGTGTTGTTAACGTAAATGCAGTTTTCCAATAGCGATTAGGGTATGTCACAACCAACCATTTCTTGAATTTTGCACCAAACTTTAAATGGTCATACAACACATGAGGTAATACCGAAATTTATATATTTCCCTACCATGCCACGTGAGGTAATGTTAAACAAGCTGTATTCATGCAAATCAACACCCACATAAAGATCAGTGTCTCAAGCGTGGACTAGCATCCATATGTCAATCACAAGAGATTACAAAGTATCAATACATAGGTGGTCATTGATGCAGACTGAATTGTAATACCCACCATACCTCTCTGAAGATAAGTGGGTCAGGATAGGTGCTTGACAACTAAATGTCACCCATGTATGCTAAGCTGCATTCCACAAACCCCTGAAACATTCCTGTTACATTTTACAAGCCTGGGTGGGTTGAAGAAGCCAGGTGGAGACTCCTGGGTCATTGGGTTAATAGTGCCACACAGAAGATAAAGGGTAATCATTGAGAGAGGCATGGCATGGTCACAGTGGAAGATTATTGGCCATTGGAAGAGTAAAATGACTTCAAAAATAGCACAAGAATAGCTGTGGCAAGTTCCGGTAACTGTTACTTTACAAGGTGTGTTCCTTAGCCAGACCATTGACCATTCTTCTGAAAGTATGGCTATGGATCAGCCACCCATCTGTAGTTCCCACCATCTATCCATCCATCCACCCTTTTTCTAAACCTACTTTATTCTGAGCAGGGTCATGGGAAGCTGGAGCCTATCGTGGCAAACACAGGGTTGCAAGGCAGGACAAATCATTGAAATATTTATTGTTAAGTAAATGTGCCCTATATCAGGCTTTACACTATTTCAGTGTGTATGTCTCGGTCTCTCCATCTTGGTGCTTGTTACAACATTATTCTTTGTTGTTGCAAAGTGACCATATCTTTGTGCAGCTTAAAGCAATATCCTGCTCTGTTATATTTTCCTACTTCTTCTGATACTATTACTTTGAGTATTATTAATTATTATTATTATTAATATTACTATCTTTCTGGTGCACCCTTAGCATTAGTATCATAAAACTGGAAAACATCATCATGACTTCCAATTTGCGGCTCCGGGTATCATGAAGTTATTGTGTCATCCATTCTCAAACAGGAACTCTCCATCCTCATTAGGAGTTAGTGTAGGATTTTAAAAAAATACTTCTTATGAGGTAGGACAAATTCCTATCCTAGTGTGACTTTTAGTACAATTCCTAGGAGTAATTCCGAGATACATTAGAAATACGGGCCCTGTTCATACTTTTTGTTCTTGTGTACTAAGTCTAGATCACCTTGGTGCATTTTTGTGCTTCTTTGCATTAAAGTATCTATCTATCTATCTATCTATCTATCTATCTATCTATCTATCTATCTATCTATCTATCTATCTATCTATCTATCTATCTATCTATCTATCTACAGAGTTAATTTATAAAATAAAACTGCTTTGGTCTTGCCTTTAAAGGTTAGAGTTTTTAGTTTCTGCCCTAAAAGGCCATTTTTGTACATGTGTGATATATTATGGTATATTAAAGAAGGATTTTAAGCTTTTTAGGCCTTCCTAGGCCTAAGCCAGCCTTTGGAGTTTTGGATCAGCCTGTCTGGAGTAGTGTGAATATTTTGAAAGCCTACACCCTTTTCACTGTTAGAGTGCACTTGCTTCATAACACTGGTTTCTCTTCTATGAGTTGGCTTCATACTTTCTTAGGAAATTATACACGTAGCATTGCTTGTTTGGAGTTTTATCTGCTTGTGTAAAAGTCTAGCATACTCTTTATTGTCTGAAGAATTTGATAAGATTAAGATCCTTTTTGATTTATTTGAAGTATTCCCTGGATGTTTAACTCTTTACCTTTTTTTGACCCTGTTTTTTTGGATTTGGCCTTGGCACCTGTCTTATTGAAAGCACTTTTCAGATTTTTTCTGTATTTAATTTGTGCTCTATTTAATTAATTAGTGTTTTTCCTTTCTTTGGATATAGTTGAATACATGTAAAAGTATCTTTATTTTTGTTTGCTTAATTACTGTTTTTGTTTAGGAGTTGCCTATAAGTGCTTTCAGGTGCTTCTGTAAATAAATATTCAATATAATTATATACTTAATTGTGAATCATGTGGTTAGGTATTCACAGTCGCTAACCTTTCTTCTCACCAAAAGATTATAATAGTATGGAGCTGAAAAAAGAAAATGATGAATTAAATATATAATTTTAGATAAAAATATGAAACTTGTGGGTATGATTTAGATCTAAATCAATAGGAGACCATATATTCAATGAAAGAAGACTGCTTCTAACAGGCAGGATGTGTGGAGGCTGAATGAGATTTAATAGTTTGATGGCTTCTAGCTCAATGGAGTCTATTGGGCAGTACGTACCATTATGGATTTCTTGTGGATTTATAGGTTTCTTTTGGGAAATGGTAAAATTGTGATTTGCTTTCTGATTGGTAACCCTGATATTTATATTTGTCCAATTTGTTTCACCACCTGATCAATTTTTTTGTAAATTATCATCTCAGTGGTGAGATTTGTATAAACCATTGGTGTAAAGTTTATTTCAGTTATGTGGGGGATACATTTAGTGCTCTACACTATAACTGAACTGTTCCTGTGGAAAGAGGAATACACAGTATAGACTGATAAGATATCAGTGCTAGACTCCTGCTTGAGGCATATTTCCTCCAGGATTTCCTTGAATTCTGTTGCATTCATTTTACCCTCAACCCTCACAAGCCTTCCAGGGTCTGCTCTGCAGAGAAGCATCCCCGCAGCGCGATGCTGCCACCACCATGTTTGGCAGTGGGGATGGTCTGTTTTTAAAGATGTGTAACTTGTCATTTACAGTAGTATGATGGCCAAAAAGCTCAATTCTGGTCTCACCAAACCATAGAACGTTCTATCCATGTGCCTTCTGTGCATTTTTTTAAAAATTGGCTTTCTCTTTGCTTCTCTTCCATAAAGGTACGACTGGTGAAACACCCATGCCCAACAGTTATTATCTGCATAGTCTCTCCTATCATTGCTGTTGTAGCTTGTAACTCCTCCAAAGTTCTCATGGGTCTCTTGGTGACATCCCTCACTTGTCTATTTCTTGCAAAATTGCTCAGTTTTTATGGATGGCCTGCTCTTGCCAGATTACAGCTGTGCCATACTCTATTAATTTCTTAATGACTGGATTTCAAGGGATATTCAGTTATTTGTATATTTTCTTGTTTCCATCCCCTGACGTGTACTTTTCAATCATGCATCTTGGAGTGTTCTTTTGTCTTCATTGTGTAGGTTAGGCCACAATACTGACTCACCTTGTTTAGGTGTGCCATATTAAAGGGTACAACATTTTTCTGCAATTAATTAGCATTGGAATGATGTGAACTGGGAGGTGTATGAGCAAAAAATCTGCATCATCGAATCATGGCACAATTGTCAACAATCATCAAAAAATGTTTCTATCACCTTCTTAAATTTATGCCTCAGAAAATTTAGGTTGTTCTGGATTTGATCATTGAGTGTACGTGCATACAGATGCATATTGTTAAATACAGACATGAAGCTGTTAAAAAATATATGCTTACAAACCACAGCAGGAAATAAATTATTAACTATAATATAACACTCGGAAATGCACAGTCATGAGTGAGGACTGCTATCACTCATGAAATCACTAATGGTTAAGGTCTTTCCAAAAGGCTCTGTAGGCTCCTACTGGTCCAGTCCCAGGACTTCTAAACACTGATAACTTCTATGTAGCTGAAGAATAAGAAATTGATTAGGAGATGCTGTTGCCGATTGATGAATAGAGGGTGAAAACATACATAAATATAATAAACAGCTTGAATGAAACTTTAGAATAGCAATTCAATTTATTATAAAAATATGTAATTTAAATTCTATACAACGATATTTTACAGTAATTGCCTGTGCATTTGTCTAAACAAAGACATTCAAAAGTAAATATTAATTTTTTGTAGAAATTACTCAGCTTAAACTCGCAGATGCAAAGTGAAGAAGTTGTTTCTTATTCTTGTATACACACAGCTGCAAAATTAGAAAAGAAGTAGAAATCTGTTAATAGCAGTGGAATTAATGATGTAAGATTACTTCTTAAAAACATGACCACAAGTACATAATAAACTAACAACTATAAAAATGATTAAGTACAGTTTCTTTGTTGGTGGACAGTTATTAATCACTCACGCAATTCTTTGTATTCGATTATAAAATCAAGAATGTGCATTACATTGTTTTGTCCCAATTGTGTTTTTTTAATAAACATAATACTTTTTTTTGTCAAAACAGCCGCTGTTACTTACAATTATTGTTTTACTTCCAAATAAAAGGTAGCTGAGAGAATTGTAAAGAAATAATTCCAGAATGTTGTATCTGAAGAATTTTCCAATATATTATGCATTAGAAGTGAGAAGTTCAATTACACAATGGGTAGAGAAGCGGTGAATCGGCACTAAAGCTATTAAATAGCAAGCTAAGGGATTTTAAAGCTGCTGGGAAAACAAATTTAATATTTAGTAATTGAAATCATACACTGAACAATCTAAAACAGCCAGGTTTAACAATAAAAAAGTCTTATCATGAATAGGCATCATTTTTAATATCACAATAATTCATAGTAAAACCATATTATTAATTTCTTTAAGAGTTCATTAAATTACACATGATTAAGATAAATGTGCGAGAGTTACAATATTTGAAACGTGTACGTCATTCAACTCTTGGCCTGCTGTAATGTTTAGCAGGGGAATAAAGCAAATAAAACAGAGGACATTCCTAAAATAAAGGAAAATGGAAGTACATTTCAATTTTGTGAAATTGGATTTGGGAAGCAAGAGCTGAATTTCAAAAGCTCAGGCTCAAATAGGACAGAATGCTGATCTGTCGTTTTGAGGAGACACACACACACACCAAATTTCAAGCACACCAGGCCAATTTAGAATGGATAAGCAAACACAGCATGAACGTGGAAGGAAATTGGAGGTTCTGGAGAAAACTCAAAAACTGAATTAATGTGGTCTAACTGGGAATTAAACCCAGTTCACTGGACTTGTGAGATCACTGCACTAACCACTGTGGCACCTTGTAAAACTAACAAAGTGATGCTTATTGTCTTGGTGGTGAGCACAGCTGCCTTGCAGCTCCTGGGACCAGAGGTTCATTCATAGCAGTACCTTTTCATACGCACTTTGCATGTTCTCCCAGTACCTTTATGGATTTCCTGTTAGTACTCCCAAAGACATGTCAGTAATGTTGATTGCAGACTTCAATCTAGCTTCATATGAGCAAATTTTCATATGTACATGACTTCTCTTTTATGTAATGGTGGCTGCCTTGCACCCATTGCTACCAGGAAAAGCTCCACAATTCTGAAGTTAGATTAAGGCTTGAAAAACTGATGGATGGAAGCATTTACAATGACTGATTACACATTTCCCTCCAGATTTTTCATTATGGTTTTAAAACTTACATGGAATTGCAAAAATAATGTGAAGTATATATTTGGCAACAAATCAAAGTATACCACAAAAGAATAAGATAAGACAACAACCAGATAGTTAGTCTATCAAGTGAAAGGGTGCATACTAGATATGTTGATCCAGACATCTCAGCAAGATCCAAAGTTCCTCTATTTGCACAGTCTGAAAACACTTTCTTTTTTCCCTATGCAGTTTTCTTTGTTCTTCACTGTTTGTAAAAGTTGTGATGTGTGATATCTTTGGAGTGTTGCTATTTAAGACGGTGGTGCAGTTAACAAACTTACAAGTGTCTGGATAAATATGAAATAATCTTTGGAATCTTAAGTGTAGACTCTTGATACTGTAATTTGACTTCATCTCTGGTTACCGTTTGGGCGTTAATGATTTTGGGTTTGGTTTGTTTTCCAAGTTTTTGATTCGACACTCTTCAGACTAAATTAACTCTTTCTTTCTTTCTTTCTTTCTTTCTTTCTTTCTTTCTTTCTTTCTTTCTTTCTTTCTTTCTTTCTTTCTTTCTTCTTCTAACATTAAAATGCAATGTCTGTGTCTGTGGGGAGTTTCACACTACACAACTGGTTAAAGGCACGCTGCAACAGTCTACAACTTGTAATTTTTGTAAACTTATATATAAAGTGAAGGATATAATCATATATTGTGGGAAAGGTGTGTAGCGTGATGCCAAATTATATCTGATTCCTGACTCTTGCCATTGAATAAACATTTTTTAAAGTTCATGGTTGGATACATTTTTATTTACAAGCAAATTAGAAATACACAGTAGCAGAGTTAAAACAAAGCAGAAAAAAAACACAAAATAAAAGCACTTTCTTTAAAAAAATGTTTTAACAGGATTATAAGTTTACATTTTAATATACATTTTACAAAACAAAAAAAGAATAATAAATGCAATCCAAAGCCCTTAACAATTGCACATATACAATTTAAATGAACAGAGAAAAACATTATTTACCTTACCAAACGAGATTAATTGCTTACTGTAGGAGTTTCTGTTCCTGTAGATGAGGCCATGATTTCTGTCTGTGACTTTGATGTATTTTCAAATTGCAGAAACTTTGTGAGAATAAGTTGACTTTTTAAATTCATTCTGAGGCAGCAAACATGAAAAGGACTTCAATTCCCAGCAGCCTCAGGATCATTGTGCCACTAGGCAGCTTTGGCTGTTCACTCTGGGGCTGCTGCAAGAAAAAGATGAGCTTCTGGATTTGAAAAGGAAGCCTTAGAAGAGTGTTTCTCAACCTTGTTGTCACAACCCCAACTGGGGTCACCTGATATGCTAATGGAGTTATAAGAAAAAAAATATATTTTTTTTTGTTCTTTATTTCACCTTATACAATTTCTTGTATTAGGAATTTGGTAGTTTTCGCATACCCCTTGGGGTCAGAGCACAGGGTCAGCCATTGTACAGCGCCCCTGGAGCAATTACAGGTTAAGGGCCTTGCTCAAGGGCCCAGCAAAGCAGTGGCCTTTTTGGCAGTGACGGGGATTCAAACCGGCAACCTTCGGGATACCAGCGCAGATCCTTAGCCTCAGAGCCACCACTCCGCCTAAATAAATAGAAAATATATAAATATATAAATAGAAAATATATAAATAGAAAAAAAAATTAAACAATGTATTGAATAGGAAGAGAATCGGAATAGGAAGTCAATATTTCAAACAGCTGGGGTAACAAAGTTTTGGAACTTCTGCCTTAAGAAGACATGAAGATCATGGTTATTTTGTGTTTACTATAAAACTTTCACAGCTGCAGCGAGGCCAATTACCGCTACTCTAAAAGATTCCTTTTCTGTTATAAGCCTGATTTGTTGGCTTGTTTGCCCGGTGTTGTTTAATTTGGAAGTCATCGTCTGAGGGCTGAGTAAGTAACAACTCCTCAGCTGCCTTCTGTGAACACTGGATTCCACAAATAGCCCGGACACAGACAAGCATGTTTTTTGACCCAACACACATTTGTTTACAGTATTAAGTGAAAACACACACAACCCACTTCACCCCAAAGTCCAGACCTCTTTCCTCAATGCCTTTTCCTCAGGTCCGCCTACACTCCTCTCCTCTGAGCTGTCTTTCTCCGCTCCCAACTCCAGCCATCGAATGGAGGGAGGCGGCCCCTTTTATATCCGCTTGAATGTGCTCCAGGTGCCTCCTGATTAGCTTCTGCAGGCCCTTCCTGGTGTGGTGGAAGTACCAGCTGCGCACCCAGAAGCACTCCGGGTGTCCCTGGTCTTCTTACCCCCAGCACTTCCGAGTGTGGCGGAAGTGCTGAGGGCCAGGGCTCCATAGGTATCGGGGTGCCCCCTGGCAGTGACCATGGGCCTCTATAGGGTTGAGCTTCTAAGCTCTGTTCCCATGGTCCCCAAAGCCACCAGGCCGGTCACCCCCTCGTGGTTTGGAGGAAGCATAAGCCCTCCTCTGGTCCTTCTGGCCATCCTGGCTGGGTACCACCCCCAGCGGTCTGCCACAATATATATATATACTAGCAAAATACCCGCGCTTCGCAGCGGAGAAGTAGTGTGTTAAAGAGGTTATGTAAACATATATATACATAAACATATATACATATATATATATACATATACACATTCACATATATATATACATATATCAACATATATATACACATACAGACACACATATACATATACTTATTTGTATATCTACATATATATACACATATATACATATACACACATATCTATCTACATACATACACATATATCTATCTATCTATCTATATATATATATATATATATATATATATACACACATACATATCTATCTATCTATATATACATATCTATCTATCTATATATATATATATACACATACATACATACATATCTATCTATCTATCTATGTATACACATACATACATACATATCTATCTATCTATCTATATATACACATACATACATACATATCTATCTATATATACACATACATACATACATACATATCTATCTATATATACACATACATACATACATACATACATACATACATACATACATACATACATACATACATATCTATCTATATATACACATACATACATACATATCTATCTATATATACACATACATACATACATACATACATACATATCTATCTATATATACACATACATACATATCTATCTATATATACACATACATACATACATACATACATATCTATCTATATATATATACATACATACATACATATCTATCTATATATACACATACATACATACATACATACATATCTATCTATATATACACATACATACATACATACATACATATCTATATATATATATATATATATATATATATATATATATATATATATATAGCTGATTACCCAGTGGATTCGCTCACTGAGTGCAAGAGAAAAAAATAAAATGTATGTATAGAATAAGTTTAATTGCCAAATTTATTTTTCCACAAATAAAGGGCACTTACAATAACATAGAAATCAATATAAACAACATTAACATCATTATCATATGAGAATATGAAGTAATATATAAGAAGCACATTGCATATAAATATAAATTATTAAACAGTAAAATGTTCTTCTATAATACGCTACCGTGGCTATTCGTTTGTCTGTCCAGGATTTTAAATCACCTGTAGCTCGCAAACCGTTTCACCTATTGACTTGAAATTTGGTACACATATACTACGTCACGTCTACTATTCGCTTTCCCACACATATGAACATATATATATATATATATATATATATATATATATATATATATATATACATACACACATACACATATATACATAGTGCGTTGCAACACGGGCTGCGATTGTTACATGGGAGGGAGAGGAGAAATCACAGCTTCCCGCTTTGTAATCGGGCTTGTGATTGCTGCTTTGACGGATGCCCAGATCCCACAGTATTTCCCCTTAGGAGAGGCGTTAGGCAAGTGTAATTGAATAGCGGTGCTGCAAGTTATTGCTCTTTTTATCTTTATTTTATTTTATTGTAGAGTCAACTCACAGCTGCGCGCACCAGTGCGTGCGTGGCGGATGCATACGGCTGACGTTTTCATTGTCTACCACCTCCGCTAATCATTCTTGAGGCAGATTGAAGACTTAAGTGCCAGCTTAACTGAAAAATTAAAGAAAACATACTAAGTTTTAAAACAAATCAGTTTTAACGGGAAAAGATGCCGACGAAAGAAGAGAAGCAGCGGGACGCTAGGGTGAAGAGCTGCTCATTAAGCAGCAAGCTCATCAACCTCTGAGCAAACGAATGGTAAACGTACAGAGAAAGAGGATAAATACTATGAATGGTCATGTCAAGTATATTCACTCCACGTTATCGTGCAGTGCACTGTTACTGGTATTTTGATAAAAGAATCTGAATAACATATAAGAAGCGTATAAATTATTAAACAGTAAAACATTAACATTTAAGAAGTAAAGATACATTGAGTACTACTGCAGTGCTTTCGGGTATAGTACATTTTTTGTTTGCCCATTACATGCATAAATGTATACATTTTTTGGTGTACCTACCCAAGAACACGCGACATGACCCGGCAGTTAAAAATTTATCGCTCCAGCAATTTTAACTCTGTTACAAAGTCATCTAATATGGTATTGCAAACGGCAGCGGGAGCGTTTCTATAAACTCAATTTAAACTTACTGTTTACACCGTGCTTTGAAGATGCATAGTATGCGACACGTGTTTCGCCGTAATTGTGGGCTCATTAGGAGTACACAGTCACTGCACTCCCTTACTGGAATCGATCCTCGGACGTAGAGGCGAAGCCCCTAACGTTGTGCTACGGCGTGTGGTTCGTTCATTTGACAGCATGTAGATCGGGGTAATTACATTGCAGGCATTCGTAGTCTGATTCACAATCTGATTGTATGGGTGGTTACCTACCAGGTAACGCTTGTGGTTGGTGAGCAAGTCGGCTAACTTCTGCCATGGTGCCCTCTTTCAGTTGCGAGAAGCAGATCATACAATGGTTGAAATAGTTAAATATATATAGCAAAATCACCGCGCTTCGCAGGGGCGAATATGGTATTGCAAACGGCAGCGTTTCTATAAACTTAATTTGAAGTTACGGTTTATACCGTGCTTTGTTTCATATTCTTTTCCTACTTTATGAATTGTGTAATGTGTTTTTTGAACAGGTTTGATTCATGGAAGTGATCACTCCTGCTGCGTTCAGTCACTTCACGTGAGCCGCTCTCTTGTGTGATGTTGCGATGTCCACGGGTTTATTTAATGTTAGCTAAGACCCGGCAGTTAAAAGTTTCTCGCTACAGCAATTTTAACTCTGTTACAAAGTGATGCAAACTCTCGTTTATACCTCGTGTCTTCTCATTAAACTTGTATCTCGCGAATATGGCATTGCAAACGGCAGCGGGAGCGTTTCTATAAAGTTAATTTAAGGTTAGGTTTATACCGTGCTTTTTTATACCTCGTGTCTTCTCATTAAACTTGTATCTCGCGAATATGGTATTGCAAACGGCAGCGGGAGCGTTTCTATAAAGTAAATTTAGACTTACGGTTTACACCGTGCTTTTTTATACCTCGTGTCTTATGAAGATGCTTGTATGCGTCACTCACTCGCTTCTTATTGTTTCGCTGCCTTGTCAATTGTGTAATGAGTGTTTTCTTCAGCGCTCTTTGGGGCTCCTCCTTCTTTTCTACGTACTGAGTTCACAGTCAGTTCACGTGATTACGTGGGAGGCGTGATGACGCGACACGCAACTCAGTCTCCTACGGCCATCTTGCTGCCTTTCATTACAGTATATGGACAAAAAAGAGGTTCCAGTTATGACCATTACGCGTATAATTTTGAAATGAAACCTGCCTAACTTTTGTAAGTAAGCTGTAAGGAATGAGCCTGCCAAATTTCAGCCTTCCACCTACACGGGAAGTTGGACAATTAGTGATGAGTGAGTCAGTCAGTCAGTGAGTGAGTCAGTCAGTCAGTCAGTCAGTGAGGGCTTTGCCTTTTATTATTATAGATATATATATATATATATTGTGATGAACGGCCGGTGTTACAGTCTGGCTGGGACGTCCCTCAACAGAGAAAAGGAGGAAAAGCAGCCTTTTCAGGGCACTGCATCCCCCAGGACTCTAGATGGCAGCTGCCCTGGACAGAAATGGTTCCCTGGATTCCCTCAGGACATCATGGGACATGGAGTCCATTTCGTCAGCCCTGTTGGATGCTGTGGATGCTGCCAGGGGGAGCTCACCAAGAACTTGGGGACTATTATTGTTACAACAACCCGGAAGGACGAAAGCCTGCAGTACTTCCGGGATACTTGGAGAAGGAGGATGACTTTTGACCCGGAGAAGGAATACTTCCGGGTCAGGGAGTATAAAAGGACTGTGGGAAAGCCAGCATAGCGAACCTGGAGTTGGATGGTAGACTGACAGAGCTGCTGGGAGGAGAGGAGGATTATTGTTATTGGTTATTATTGTATTATTGGAGAATTGTGGACGGTGCGGTGCTTTGTGCACTTTATAAGAAGAAAATATTAAAGAAATATTCTTGGTGCTTTTACAAGTGTGTCCTGGACGTCTGTTTGGTGGGTTCAACGGGGTAACATCGACCCCTAGCGTCCACAATATATATATATTTATATATATTTATATATATACAATATCTCTCTATTATAAAAGAAATCCTGTCCTGGAAAGCAAATGCAAGGCTACGATACGTGATCATCTCGGAAGACATTTTAAAGACCCGCGGGACCATGGAGACTTGCCATGGTGCGTCTCGCGGGGACTGTAAACATGAGACTTGGTGCCAAGAGATTGTCCCAGGGCCGTAGCAAAAAGAACAGCAGCTGTACAGGCTTTAAAAAGATTGAAGGACAAGAACAGCATTATACGTCCTACAAAAAAGAATTCAACCACACCCGGGGCCAGAAATAAAAGACAGGTATTGCTTTTACAATGTCACGCGAGACCAGGCAGTGAGCCATCATTTAAAACAAGTCAACAGACCTCTAAGCTAGCAGTTGTTGGATTGCTTTTGGCAGGCAAGCATCATGTGCTCCGAGCTCTTAAAACAACGACATGCGACAGGCAGAAGAGGCAGCTAGCAAGCAGCAAAAAGACAGCAAATGATCCAAAGGCATATCCTTAGCGTACGTTCAGCCGCAACACCCTTCACAACACGAGCAGTATTATACGTCTAGGAAGAAAGAGATGTAACCACGCGCTGAGTAGGAAATAAAGAAACAAGTATTGTTTTTACAAATGTTTTTTAAAGTAAAAGTGAAAATAATGCATATGTAACAATTCCCACGAAAATAACAATCTATTTGAATTGTAGATTGCCTGCCTAAGGTAAAGTCATCCCTGATGAATGGGGACGTGGGAATGAGGGGTCCTTTCATTGGATTAGCGCTATTTCAGATGTGGAAAGGCAAAATGGGGGAGGCAGCTTGATGAATGAGGTCTCCAGGACTTAAAACAAATCCAAATCATATTATGTGATATCATCTAATGTGAAATTCTACTCTGTACTTCTAGAATTTTTATTTTTATACTGTATTGATGATTTATTCTGTTCTGTGTATTGTATTGTATTGTCCCCCTTCATTTTGACACCCACTGCACGCCCAATCTACCTGGAAAGGGGTCTCTCTTTGAACTGCCTTTGCCGAGGTTTCTTCTATTTTTTCCCTACAAGCGTTTTTTTTTTTTGGAAGTTTTTTCTTGTCTTCTTAGAGGGTCAAGGCTGGGGGGCTGTCAAGAGGCAGGGCCTGTTAAAGCCCATTGCGGCACTTCTTGTATGTATATATATATATTGCAATGCTCCTGTTCAAACTTGCTTGCAACGTCCTATCTTCCAATTGATTCTGTAAATCTGGCTCTCTATGAAAGTATGACAGCTTCAAAGGCCTGTCACTCACACTTTACACCTTCAATTATATCTTTCACTGTCTCTAACTGTGACCTTTCCTTTCCTTTCCTTTCCTTTCCTTTCCTTTCCTTTCCTTTCCTTTCCTTTCAGCTTCAAACCATCTAGCTGCAGTGTTTCTCAAACTCGGTCCTGGGGACCCCGTGTGGCTACAGGTTTTTGTTCCAACCAGATTCCTAATCAGTGACAACACCTGATAACACTGATCTCATTTAATTAGCTGTTTTTTTTTTCTTTTATTCGACATTCAAAAAAGCATAGCAGCATGATTTTTACATTTATAAAAGACATTTATAAAATTTCTGCTTTTGCTATAGATTTAAATGCTTAACTTTCTTTTGTTGATTTCATTATACTTTGCCCTTTCTATGTGCAGTTTTCCCCCTTTGTTGTATGTTAATAATGACAACTTAAAACGAGCAGATCAGACACGCTGGCAAACAACACACTGAATAATCAAAGGCTGCAACTACTTTAGCGTCAGACCCACTAATTAGTAAATAATGGATTAATTAAACAATTAGAACACCTTGAAAAGTAGAATGAAAATCAGATGAAAATACTGTTAAAAAGAAAAAAAAAAACATTATTCCTATATAACTGCTTGGTACATTTTAATATTTTTTTTTTTTTAGCAAACTTAGTTTTCTAATTTCTATATTGTTCCCTAAACACAGAACTTGGGAAATATCAGTTCACTTAATTAGCCCAGGAGTTATTTACCTATTTTTTTTTATTAATATCAACAGTCTCCTATTATAGTCATATATATCCTCCTCTTGTTTTTTTTGTTCAATGCATCCTATAATGGAGAAGTAAACTGAAAACCTCTGAAAACAAATTAAGTTGGAGTTGCAGTTACAGTCATTGGTGTAGAGAGAGAAGACAACAAAAGAAAGGACAGTTTCATGGATGTCTTTGTATTGCTGACCACCATTTTGATATACACAATACAGGAATTTCAAAAGCTTTTAACATGGTTAATCCATATCCCACACAGTTTGGGGAAATGTGGTGGAAAACTTTCAACTGTGGCATCGCATGTCTATAATACTGTACATTCTTTTTCTGTGTTTTCTTTTTTCATTTTAAACTATTATTTTACATATTTTTATTTTATTTATGTATTTTTGTAACCATTATTTAATTATTTACTATCTATGTATTACATGTTTTCCTGTGCATTTTGTTCATGGAACCCAATGAAACAGGCTCAACTTGACATCACTGCTGAAGGACTATCCACAGCCTGTTCATTGTGAACCTGGGAGTCCTTTAGTGGTTCATTGACTGATGTGTGAGGGGAGTGCATCATTGTGAGAATTGTTTTTTTTTTTTGCTTCTGAGGATTTTGTACTGGGACTTGTTTGTCTTAAATTGTCTTTTAGGTAAATTCTTATTGACTATTTTTCTGTTCTTTTTTGCCAGTTTTGTTATTCTGTTGGTTCTAATATATCAGCATTTACAAAGGCACTGTGTTGTACTTCTCTCTCTAAGCCAGAGGTTTTCACTGTCCCTCTCCCTTGTCTGGCATTTTTGTAAATGTTTTTTTATTTCCTTGGAACATTTATGATATTTTGAACTTTTGAAGCCAAATCCCCATTTTGGGTCTGTGTAGGCCAATACCTACTAATAAAGATTTAAGTAAGGCTACCAAAAGTCAAGCATATTATAGGCATATTATAGGCAGTGTAGGGAAGATCCTGGTCAGGTTTACAGGTATTTCAGAGCCCTCACACCCCTTTGCTATTTTTGTGTATACAGATTGTTGTGAACTTGCAGTTTCCCAGTGCATACGTCCCAAAATGATTTAAAATGTCCACTAGAATATTTTTAAATAAAAGATTTATTATGAACAAAAATCTTCTGAACAATAAAATAAACTCCTAAGAGCAAAAAGGCACAGAAGGCAATGTCTTCATAATAGGCTATCCTAAAAGCAAACACAGTCCCAAATGCAAAATCCTAAGAATGGTCAAATTACATAGCATAGAAATTCACAAAAAAGCACAGAATTATAACTAGAGAATTCATCAATGCCAAGAGACTGGATTTTTTACAGCCTTTTTAGTGCAGAGGACAGTTTCTTTATGGTGTTGGCCTGTAGTGAACCACCCACAAAACACATGGCACATAGACAAAGATAATTAGACATTGTGGTGGATTGCTGTCTTATTTCTCCGGCCCTCACCCCCAGGCCGCTAGGAGGAGCTCTCCCAGCAGCATGGACATGCCCCGAGTTCCAGCAGGGCCTCATGGACTATGTGGACTATACACAGCCCTGCTGGATACCTTGGGGGCCACCAGGCGTCGCTGTAAGGGGGCTCGCAGGCTCGCATGTGCCCTATAACCCGGGAGTACGTCATGGTCACGTGACAGGAAGAAACGATGTGCTCCCGGGTTGAAGAAAAGGACTGTTTACCCTGACCCGGAAGGGAAAAGGAACTGTGGACTGTTGAATGGGAACACCTCCGGGTCAGGGTGTATAAAAGGACTCTGGGAAGCCCAGAACACTGAGCTGAGCTGGGAGGACGGGTGGCAAAGTGTCTGGGAGAGTGGAGGATTGGTTATTGTTATTATTATTATTATTATTGAGTATTGTGGAGTGGAGTGTGCTTTGTGCACATTTATTATTATTATTACTAATAATAAACCATTATTTGGACTTTTATCTGGTGTCTGACGTCTGGTCTGAGGGTTCAAGGGGTCACGGAGGCCTCTAATCTGTCACAGTTGGCGCAGTCGGCAGGAGTCTCTGGCCGTCGGATTTGGCAGAGGACCTGAATTTAAATAAATTTTACTGTGGACAGAACCCCAAGAAGACAGCGTCAGGACGCACAGAAAAGTTCACCATACTCCGTGGGCTGCGCTGATGAATCTCGCCTCGTATCTGGTCGAGATGGGAAAGAAGTCGGGGAAAAAGAAGAACAACACCGACTGGGTGAAGACCGCGACTGATGCCGAGCTGACCTGGGCTTACCTGACTGGGTGTGAGGAGGACCGACAGCCGATAAAAGATGAACAAGCCCGAAGGGCAAAGCAGCAAGAAGGCTGCCAGCAATCGGCTGCATCAACAGCCCTGAATGAATTGGGGACACCGCGGAAAAATCCGGAGGTATGTGCCGGGGCAACGCCTGATGGGCAAGGGATGTGCTATTCCTATTTTGCAGAGGCCTGCCTTCGGAAAACTCCTGGTGAATCGGATACCTGCCTCGTACCGTGGCAAGATGGCCACGATACCCAGAAGGCAAGTAGGGCTGGAAGTCGGCTGGAAGCGGCCAACCCATTCGTGGGATGTGTCCACGTGACCTCGCGCGACAGAGACCAGGAAGAAGGTCAGTTTGGAGCCGTCGGTGATTTCAATAATTCCCCAACGCGTCTGCGCTCCCTGAAGGGGAAGGGGGTGGCGAGCGAAGCAGCGCCAATGTTAAATAAAAAGAAAGAGGGGCGGGAAGTGACTGAAGGATCTGCTGTAAATGGTAAAAAGGCAGACCTCAGTCGGCTTGTTGCAGCCACCCGTCCCTCAGAAGACTCCATTTCCGCGAAGCCCCGCAGAGCACGTGCCGACAACGGATGTGCACATTGGCTCTCGGCCAGTAGCAGCACCCAGGCCGTCTAAAATGCGGGACTCAAATCCCCAGGAGCCTTCGCGAAGCCCAGCAGAGCACGTGCCAGGAGCGGACGTGTTCATTGGTTCCCGGTCGGCAGGTGATCATAATAAGGAATTAGCCTTACTGCCGACCGAGACAAATAACTTTATAAACTTAGGGGAGCTCGACGAATATCTCGAGCCCCTAAATATTTTCTTCCAGGGACTACAAGAGTTAAGGAAGTGAGTGGAGGAGCTGGGAGCTGCAGCCGAAGCGCCGTTAAAGGGACTGCAGGAGTACCTTCGGCGATTAGGCCGTGAAGCCCCGGCCTCGATTAATGCGGCGGTGCAGGTAGGTGCCCTCTGTACCGTATATAATAAGGGGAAACAGTGTGAACCGGCACCGCGTTTAAAAAGTAGCGGTTGCCAAAGCGCTGTGAACCCGACATTGGAATGTGGCACAATGACGGAGTGGTCGGGCAATTGTCCGTTAGAACCGGAGCAGCGGTATCAGACGCTGCTCTGGACTAATGCGGACCTTAAGAGCCCAATCCGCGTGGAAAAGAGGTTGCCGTTGGTTACTGGAGGGGCGGAGGAAGTGCCAATCGAACCGGGGCGGCTGAATAGTGCTGTTACCCGGAGAGATGTGGTACTAATGACGCCGCCTCCAATAATACATAGGACAACGGGCGTGCAGACAGCAAAGAGGCTCTCTCTTTTCCATAGAGAGCTTCACGCTGTGCACAAGCCCCAGAGAAAGCAGGAGATCCCCGAATTAAAACAAGGGTCTCCTGACAGATTAAAGAAAAGGGCAGAGAGCAGTAAAGCGGCCGTTAACCCTTCCTTGGCAGAGGAGAAGGTGGAGCTGACCGAATTCCCGAGATGTTTCAGGTCTCAGGAAGAAAGGCCACCAGGAGGACGTCGGCGGTGCTACAACTGTCGGCAACCGGGCCACGTGTGGCGAAGTTGTCCACGGAGGACAGGGGAGCGGTGGGAAAGAAGATACACCGTTCCCCCAAGGTTCGCCAGGGGATCTAGACAACATAGCCAAGGTCCGGATGATGCGTTCTCCTGAAGGAGGACGTCCCTCGCGGGGCTGGTCACTTCACCCCAGTTGGCTTCGCTAAGGGGGGGCAATTGTGGTAGATTGCCGGCTTATTTCTCCGGCCCTCACCCCCAGGCCGCTAGGAGGAGCTCTCCCAGCAGCATGGACATGCCCCGAGTTCCAGCAGGGCCTCATGGACTATGTGGACTATACACAGCCCTGCTGGATACCTTGGGGGCCACCAGGCGCCACTGTAAGGGGGCTCGCAGGCTCTCATGTGCCCTATAACAACATAAAGAAACTGGGTTATCAATAATATTAACATAAAAAAATGAACAAAACAGATGAAGAGATATTTGAAACCCAACCCTTCATAACATAACAACCTCATGTGAATTTTTTTCTTTTGCCTCGTTTACCCTGCTGTATGAAGTTAACACATTTTGATATTTTAGTTTAGTTTTATAGTTTTGAGGCTGACATCACCACTGGTGCTATTTTGTGTTTCAGGCATGTGTGCAGCATGTGTACCTGTGATGTCATATTGACCATCTTTAAAAGATTGAGATGCATATTCTTTTTGCTTTCTCTAAGAAAAGGACTCATCATCATAAGAAAATTTACTTTTTGACTGATTTCTACTTAACCATTTTTGTTCTTTCGCTTTGGTGAATTTAATGTACAGAAAGATAGATACAGTGGAACCTCGGTTCACGACCATAATTCGTTCCAAAACTCTGGTCGTAAACCGATTTGGTCGTGAACTGAAGTAATTTCCCCCATAGGATTGTATGTAAATACAATTAATCCGTTCCAGACCATACGAACTGTATATAAATATATATATTTTTTTAGCTTTTACGCACAAATATAGTTAATTAAATCATAGAATGCACAGCGTAATAGTAAACTAAATGTAAAAGCAGAGAAAACTAACACTGCAATAGTTTGCGCTATAGCGCTACCAACCGCTGGCTAAAGACACTTTTCTTTTAATAAGTTTTAAGCACAAGGAAAAAAATGAACATTTGAAAAAATCCGTAATTTAATAAACCACCAAAAAAAGTAACATTGCAACAATGCACGCTACGAACTGATGGCTGTAAACAGAAGTGAAAACAAAATCAAGCCCAGTGCATTCTTTAACTGCCTTCCTACCTTATGCATCCAGCTCTCTCTCGCGCTGCCTGTGTGTGTACATGTCTCTCTCGCGCTGCCTGTGTGTGTGTGTCTTTCTCGCGCTGCCTGTGTGTGTGCGTCTCTCTCTCTCTCTCTCTATGCTGCCTGTGTGTGTGGGTGTCTTTCTCACGCTGCCTGTGTGTGTGTCTCTCTCGCGCTGCCTGTGTGTGTGCGTCTCTCTCGCACTGCCTGTGTGTGTGCGCGTCTCTCTCTTTCTCGCGCTGCCTGTGTGTGTGCGTGTCTCTCTCGCGCTGCCCGTGTATGTGCGTCTCTCTCTCTCGCACTGCCTGTGTGTCTGCGTCTCTCTCTCTCTCGCGCTGCCTGTGTGTCTGTATTTCTCTCTCACGCTGCCTGTGTTTCCAAGAGGTCATTAAAGGCCTGGATCTTGGTTTTTATACAGGACACTCGTAAGCCCAGACACTCAGACTCCTCGCTCAGTCTCTCGAGTGCCCCGATCAGAGCCTCCATTGACTCCGCGAAGATCATCGTCAGCAAAGTCAAGATCTGTGAATCTTTCTTCACCAACAGATACCCCACAGCCACTGGACCCCACGACTTTGCCCAACACCCAGTCCATACAAGCATTGAACAGAATAGGAGCAAGAACACACCCCTGACGAACCCCAAAATCAACTGGGAAAAACGCAGAGGTTCTGCCTCCACTCTGCACAGCACTCACAGTACCAGTGTACAGGCCGGCCATGATATCCAGCAACCCCGAGGGGATCCAGCAAACCCTCAGGATGTCCCACAGGGCAGCTCGATCAACTGAGTTAAATGCTTTACGAAAATCGACAAAGGCTGCAAAGAAACTCTGCCGATATTTGCGTTTGCGCTCCATGAGAACCCTCAGTGCTAGGATGCGGTTGATGGTAGACTTCTTAAGTTTAAAGCCAGACTGTTCTGGTCACTGGTAGGTGAGCAAGTGATCACGGATCCTATTGAGGATGACTCTAGCAAGGACCCTACCTGGCACCGAGAGCACTGTTATCCTCATGTAGTTGCTGCAATCCAGGGGCCTCATGTATAACGCCGTGCGTAGAACTCACACAATAACATGGCGTAAGCACAAAAGCGGGAATGTGCGTACGCACAGAAATATCCAGATGCAGGAATCTGTATGTACGCAAACTTTCACGTTCTTCCGCTACATAAATCCTGAGCCTTCTGTCCCGCCCCAACTCCTCCCAGAATTATGCCCCTTTGAATATGCAAATCAATATAAATAACCCTTAAGCTCAGCCTTCTGTGAAAAGACAATGGGAAAAGCATGGGGGAAAATATAAGAATTTTAGCGAATACCAAGTGGAGGCAAAGGAAAAACGTACTATTTGTTGGTTTAAACAGTGATATAAACAACAAAAGGAAGTTGAACAAGTGACAGAGTGTCGGAGAAACTCGAAATCTCAAGTTCACAAAGTCACACAGTGCCTGAAATAAAAAAAGAAGTCACATATCAAAGTGACCATGAAAAGGTGTGTCGTAGCCCACCGTCTGAGTGTCATATGAAAGCTTATTAGGGTACAGACAAAAAAAATAAGCACACAGTGGGAAAAAAGCATGAAATGTCAACTTCAATCTCGAAATTTCCACTTTAATCACGTAGTTTATTTTGCCATTAAAGTAGAGCATCGTAAAGTTCATCTTAAAATCGTTTAATTTACTAGTTTCTCAAATCCCATCATAACTAAAGTAGCACGTTAAATGCTTTGTTCTGTATTTGATCTTCTTTGTGCTCTGTGTGTGAATCACTACCTGCTTCTTAAACGGGCTTTCTCTTTCTCTGACAGGACACATAATCCATTGCATTCGTGATATTACAGCTCTCTGAATAATTAAAATACTGAGATGTATACGTGATATCTTGATCATGATGATTGGAATTAAAGCATGTTATTAAACATGGGAACACGGTGGCGCAGTGCTTGTTCATGTCTCACGCAAGAGGCTTGCTGTGCTATGCGCGACCTTTGATGAAATAATTTATTACAGAAGTACTGTCTCTTTCAAACATACTAACCTCCAATTCATGTCCTTACTTTTCTTTCTCCAAATACCCAATCGCCACACAATCAGCTCTGTAATAGAAGTGAAGCCATCTGTAAGCTTAGAACGCCGATTCTTCAAAACTTTTAAGGAACATTGAAATATCTTCATAGTACATATTTAATTATTCAATCCATCTATCCTTCCAGTGTCGCGTCAGGACCAGCAAGAATACAACGCAAAACAGGAACAATCCCTGAACTAGCTAGCGCTGCGGCACCGTGTCCTCACATGTTTAATTATTTCCAATACAGATTATTTAAATGAAGTTAAAGTTTTATCTGTATAATATAATCAACATATTTTGCTGCATTTCATCTTAAAAATGATATCGTCATCATATGTAAATGCGCGCTTTATAAAGTGGCGCAGGTTGTGCAATATTATAACTGTAGTGCAAGTTTACAGTGGCGTAATTGTACTTATAAGTACAAACAGTTCTACAAGGAGCACTTGATGGACTGATTGACTGCGTTTATAGTTCTTGGGATGAAACTTTTTCTGAACCGCGAGGTCCGTACAGCAGGAAAGGCTTTGAAGCATTTTGCCATGGCTGAGGCAGCGTCTGCTTCATGCTGTATACCGATAATTCTCTTTCCAGTCAGCTGCTGCTGTGATTCCCCACTCAGATACAGTGATATAAATACTCTGAGTGGTGCAGTGAGAGTAATATGGAAAAAGATGATCTGCTGTGGCAACCCTTAAAGGGAGCAGCTGAAAGAAGAAGAAGATACAGTGAGAGTAACAATGCTAAAGCAGTTATGGTATTTGGAATGTTATGGCTATTCCCTGGACCATTATATTGCTGCAGGTTAATTGCAATCAGATGCATTACACTAATAAACAATATGCAGTTATTTTCAGTGTATTTATAAAGCCGCGTCAGGAATGTGGATCTAAGAAAGAAAGTGTAACCACACAGGAACATTAGCACTGCTTCGACGCTAGGTGCCGCCAGTCTGCAAAACCGAGCGGAGAAATTGCATATGCCAGGGTATGAGGTACCGTGGAAATGTGCGTGGCGTTTAGGTTTTATACATCACGATTTGAGCGTGGAAACGTTCGTACGCAACATTTCTGTGCGTATGCACCGTTTATACATGAGGCCCCAGGCGATCACCCTTCCCTTTCCAAATAGTGACGACAAGTCCCATTTTCCAGTCAGTTGGGATGAAGTCAATCTCCCAAATGGAAGCAAAGATTGCTTGCAATGCCAGGACAGCCTTACCACCTGCCTGGAGAAGTTCACCCCGGATACCACAGATCCCTGCAGCCTTTCCTCCTCATCTGGTTCACCACCTGTGCAATCTCAGTGAGATTGGGTGGTTCACAGCTAATTGGAGGATCAGCCTCAAGGACCGTGGACCCAGAGACATCCTAGCCGGAGGATCAGCTTTGAACAACTGCTCAAAGTAGCTAGCCCGGCACGTCACAACTGCAGTGTCATCCGTAAGGACTGTTCCATCAGCCGCCCTGACTGCGACTCTCCGAGGAACAGATTCGTATGTGCGTAATGCTTCGATTCCTCTGTAAGCAGGACGTGGGTCACTAGACCACAGATGGTGTGTCACTTGCTCACAGATTCCTTTAACAAATGCCTCTTTATCTGCCCTCAGAGCCCTCTCAGCCATCCTTCTCAGTTCTTGGTACATGCCAGAGTTGCCATTGAGCCGTGCACTGCGACTCCTCTCGATGATATCCAGGGTGCCCTGTGAGATAATAATAATAATAATAATAATTCATTACATTTATATAGCGCTTTTCTCAATACTCAAAGCGCTATCCACACAGGGAGGAACCGGGAAGCGAACCCACAATCTTCCACAGTCTCCTTACTGCAAAGCAGCAGCACTACCACTGTGCCACCTGTGAGGAAACACCTCCTTCTGGGAACACCGGTAACACAAACACAACCCTCAGCAACCTTCAGGGTCTTGTCACGGAAGGTCTCCCACATCACATTAGGATCGGCAGTCGTACCAAAATCTGCAAGTTCCTCACACAAACTGCGTGCATACTCCCTAGAAATACATAAATAGAAAGAAATATATATATGTATATATACAGTATATTTATATATATATATATATATATACTGTATGTATATACACATACACATACTATACTTTGCTTACTAAAACTCTGTGAATTCTCTCAGAGATTTCTCCCTTAAAGGTTTCTTGCCATTTTTAAATCAATATTTCTGTTTACAGATTCTTTAAATAGTACATACAGTATAATCATTTGTACAACCATGCTAAAATCTGGCTGAAAATTACATTCATCCAAATATCACTTCTATACACATTCGCCTCAGTCCAAGTCTGTTGTATTTTGTGTTGTGCGCAGCAAGAAAAACAAATCTGTATGAATTATTTGACCAAGAAATGCAGTACTGAAGGACAAATGAAAGAATAGTCAGAAAAATATGCTGAAGTAAAAACTGGGAAGACAGAATGCATAATTCAATATCCAAGACATACAATGGCCTTTTAAATGCCTTTCTTTATACACCTGGTACAATTTTCCAAGGATTTTAGAGGTTCAATATAGAATCTCGCTGGGAGGTGTCTTTGAGGAGCCATCTTAAATAATCATGGGATAAATGATGCCATATGCCACCCCACTTGCCAAAACCCCATTGTCAGTGACAGCATTTCATGATAATATTGTGAACTTCTTTAGACAAATTAAGTTTGAGTTATAGTTACAGTAATCAGCATAGACAGTGAACACAAAGAAAAAAGGTCAGTTTTTAACTTAAATGAACAACAAAATTGAAAAAGTGAAAAAACAAATAAAAAAAATTCTGGTTTATTCTAACCTTTTTGGTTAGTCAGAGAATCTTATCAATGATTTGAAATGTCAGATTCACTAAAAATTCTAAAGATTAAATTGTAGTTTTATGCATTTCATACTTTGGAAAAATTTACAACCATCGTCTTCAGGTAAGAGATTCAGTTAAATAACGCTGTTTAAATACAACCATTGTTCTGGTGATTACCTTTGGACAAAAATTAACCCAAGGCACTAAGGCACTGAAGCCTCACTTAAAGTACTTTGTTCGGTTTTGGTCTTCATAACACGAAAATACGTAGCAGCATTGGATAAAGTCAAAGGGAGAGCAATAAAGTGGATTCAGGAACTGAGAGCTATGAGCTGTGAGGAGAGATTGAAGGAGTTAAATATTTTCAGTTAAAGCAAGCAGAGTTTAAAAGGTGACATGATCAAAGTGTTTAGGTTATGAAGGTAATTAGTTCAGTAAATCCCAGCTATTACTTCAAAATAAACTCAGAAACAAGAACACATGGACATGATTGGAAACTTGTTATGGGCAGATTTTGTGCAAATGTAAGAAAGTTTTTCATCACACAGAGAACCACGGACACATGAGATAAATTACCAAGAAGTGTAGTGGAGAGTTGGGCTTTAGGGATCTTCAGATCTCAGCTTGATATTCTTTTGGGCAAGCTAGGTGAATAGCATGGATGAACTTACTGTCCTCTTCACAATTGTTCTAATGTTCTTATGTTCAAAAACTTATCATTCTCAAATCCTCTCAACCCAATTCAGCACTGTGGTTGATGAGAGCCTATTTTTGCATCACTGGGTGCAAGAGAAGAAACAACCTTGGATAAGGCAATGTGCACATGGTCACAGACACAACTGGGCACACTTAGAGTAGCTAATTAACTTAACAAGTGCAGTCTTTGGATCTATGAAATAGCAATGTTACCATGTGCCACCAGATGAATAACCATCTTTTAAAACTAGCAATACAATGTAATCCCTTTTTCATAGTTTCAGGAATTTTACAAAATTCAAAAGTCACTTTATGCACACATTAGCTTGCTATACAAGATTACTGTGTTGAGATTACTAATTTTTAAATACACTGTGGCCAACTATCTTTGACAGCATATTGTTTAGAAAAATTGAAGGAACAGTTTAAAAGCCAGAATTTTTAGCATTAAAATGGATCCTGTCTCTGGAAGACATGAGTACATTCAACAGCAATTTGTGTATCACCCTTTACTATAGAGCAATGGAATTTATTTTTATCTTATTTCTTAATTTTAGCCAACCCAGGCATAAAGGATGACTTTTAAAAGGAATTTTAAGAGCTACAATCAAAGTCTTGCTATGTCTGTGTTCTTAGAGTAGGGCTCAGTTTTAAGTTTAAAAATCCTTTCACGGTCCAGTCTTGTCAGAGGCTATGAACAGCCTTTTCTTTTTTGATGGAGATAAACTGAACTGCCTGTCTGGTGTTTCCCTTTTACACCTGTCCAAAGGCAAGTAGCCATAAGTGATGACCCTTGAATCCAGCCATAAAAGTTGTAGCATTCAGCTGCTTTCTAAAATGGTTTTCTCCTGGAGTGTCCATCTGCCAATGCTTCCAGCCCTTAACCAAAAAGAGATAAACACACTTTGAGGCATGTGGAGTCATTAGATCATTAGAACATTAGAAACATTTTGACATGATCCAGACAAAGCTCATCAGTCTTATCCACCTAAATCCTCCAAAATAACATTAAGTAGAGTTTTCAAGGTCCCTGAAATTCTTCTCTCTGCAACAGTACTTGGTAAATTAGTCAATATTTCTATTTCCCTCTGTGTGAAGAAAACCTCCTAAAATGTATGTGATATTTACTGTTAACAAGTTTACATCTCTGTCCCCAGGTGGAGAACGCATTTTAAAGTAGAAGTTTGAATATGCTGTGCTGATTCTATTCATTATTTTAAAAGCTTCAATCATGTCAACTCTTAATCTTTGTTTGCTTAATTAAAAAACTTCAAGTCCTTCAATTTTTCTTTATAACTCATATATTGTAGTCCTGGAATCAGTCTAATTCCTATTCTCTGGGCTTTCTTTGGTGCTGCTATGTCTATTTTATAGCCTGGAAACCACGCCAAATGAAGCCTCACCAGTTTTAAGGAAGCTTGTGCATAACTTCATTTGACTTGTACTCTAAACATCATTCTATACAACCTAACATTCTGTTAGTCTTCTTAGTTGCTTCTGCACACAGTTTTGGTGTCGATAGTGGTCAGTCCACTATGACTCTTAGGTTCTTTTCATAAGGGGCACTTCCGAGTTTTAGACCTCCCACCACATATTCAGATCTAGTATTTTTACTTCTTAAACGTAATACCTTACAATTTCTTGCATTTTCAATTGCCATATATCTGCCTGTCAGGGAAATTATCATTTTAAATAAAGGTCAAAATAATCATTACAAATCAATGCCTGCCATGTGAACAGACCAGTTCTCTATAGCAAGACTGAGGAATATAACAAAGCAACAGTCATGAGTAAAGTAGGTTCTTTTGCATAAGAAAAGTCAAGAAATTCATATGCTTACACCAATCAGTATACAGATAAATGGTATAATCTTTTAACACACCTACAGTATACAGTATCATTAATATATCTAAAAGTACCAAAATAGTTAAACGGATAAGTATTTGGCACATATCTATATCTGAAAAGGGAACTTTGTAAATACAAATTCTTCTTGAGAAGAAAATTAAAAATATTAATAGTCATTTTCTCACTTTTCCCTTGGTACTATGCTGGGAACAAATGGTACACAATGTCTTAATTAAACAGTCAGACACAGCCAAAACGAGTTCATACAAACAATAATAAAACACAAGGTGTGGCAGATTGCCGGGGTCATTACCTGGCCGGGATGCCTAAAAGGACTGGAAGGTGGCAGGAATAGCTTCCAGGCCACGAGGGGGCAACCGCCCTGGAGCAGGAGAGGACCACGGGAGAACAAAAAGCTTCTGGCCTGTTGGGACCCATGGCCATCGCCAGGGGTCGCCTCAAGCCTCGTAGGACTCGAAAATAGTTACTTCCGCCACACTCGGCAAGATGGAGGAGGAACCTGCCAGGGACGCCCGGAGTGCTTCCGGGGCAAAGGGCAGCACTTCTGCTACACCAGGAAGTGCTGCCGGATGGACGTCATCAGACACCTGGAGCACATCCGGGCAGGGATAAAAGTCGCCGCCTTCCTACAGTCTGAGAGCCAGAGTCGGGAGTAGGAGCAGGACGAAGCTCCCAGGAGGAGAATAGAAGCGGCCAAGGACTAAGACAGAGAGATATTGGGGTGATTATTGCTGTGTGCATTGTGTGTAGTGTTGGGACTGGATTTATTTATGATTATTAAACATGTGCAATTTATAAAGAAGTGGTTTCCAACTGGTGGTGTCCGGGCAAATCTAACAAAGGATACATTTTGTTTTTCTGCTACATTGCCCAAGCCTGTATCCTGTCCAAGACTAGACATTTTTAACAATCCACCTAGTTTGGTCCTTTGTTTTTACCCCCTCGGTTCTCCTAGACTCCCTGATTGGACTTTTTCCGGATGAGAAGTGAACTGTGATGCTTGAAATATATTTGGACATTTTTGCTGATTTCACAATATTTTATTTGGTATAATCAAAACTGATCCTAGGATAATTTCCCATTGAAACCTTTTAAAGTTTTAATTCCCTGAAATACATTTAGGAAACAGATGATAGAAAATATTTTCTTATGATCTTAATGCTTTGGGGATGAAATTAAAATGAAAGAGCTTTATTAATTCAATACTGTAGTAAGCATGATGTGGTTATATTAAGCATTCTGTGATATGTAATCATAAAATGACAATTTTCCATCTGTTTAGTCTGCTACACACTAGACAACATATAAAGGAAGGATGTTACTGAATAACATAAATTCAATACAGGATTGCAGGAGGGCCAATTTTTATCTTGACGGCACAAGGCAGGAGACATCCCTGGGGAGATCAACAGTCCATTGAAGTCACTTTGGAAACACCAATTAACTTAATATACACGTCTTTGGGAATAAGGGAGGAAAACCTACTCAAGACCCAGGCACACTGAAACCCAGGATGCTGGATCCATAAGGCAGTATTCTTGCCACTGTGCCACTTAAATGCTGCATCCTTCATTCCATTTTCAAACCCACCTAATCTAGTTCAGAGTCCCGGGATACAATGTAGTAACTCACTCACACTATTCCAGTTTAGAATCGGCAATTACTCTAATACAGTATGTCTTCTGGATGTGGAAGGAAAGATGAAGTACTTGGACGAAAAACACATAGATACAGTAACTTCTGGGTTCGTAGGCGTCTGTTTCGAGAGGTAAGTGTTTTCAGGTTTGGGGTTTTTTAATGATTGTACTTTTGCCTTATATATCGTTCTCTGTGCTTAGTTATTATTACCGTTCTAAAGTTTATCTTACTGTTTAGCATTGTGTTTTAAATCTAGCAATCCACTCACCTCTTTGTTTGCCTGCTACTGCTTAGTTTCATTCTGTTTAACAAGTGCTGCTCCTTTCTTTGTGTTGTTAATAGCTTTGTGGCTGACTATTAATAAAGTATCTATCTATCTATCTATCTATCTATCTATCTATCTATCTATCTATCTATCTATCTATCTATCTATCTATCTATCTATCTATCTATCTATCTATCTACTGCTCCTTAGTTAAAGAGACATAGGACAGTGTTGCGCAAGCATCAGCACTGGTGTGCAGCCCTCCTCGTGTGAAAATCCACTTGTATAAAGACTGCAAGTCTACCTGTGTGAGTCCACCAAGCAACAACACTGGACACTCCTACTTGGACAAGGTACTGTTCTTTTGTTTTCCTATCCATGTCGTCTTCAACTTATGTCAACAATACATTCCCATTATTAACACAAGATGTTTCTCTTGCTCCTTTTCCAGGATACCCCACTGACATCCAAGGCTTGCGATCTAATTAACCTCATTCTCTCAAGCAACTGCACTCCCACAAATGCAACTGTCACTCCTCTAGACACTTCTGACCACCTTTTCATTCAGTTCTCTCTGCTACTTCCCTTTTCTCACTCGTCTCTTCCCCCAAATCTATCCTTCTGCTGTCACCTCCACTTCCTCTTTCCCACCTATTTCTCTTCCACAGTCTCCTCTAATCTCCCTTCTCCTGACCACTTCTCTGTTTTCAACACCGACACAGCTTCAGACACCTTATGTTTGACTCTGTCCTCTTGTCTTGACAATGTTTGCCCTCTCTCTTCCAGGCCTGTAAGCGAAAGACCCTCCTGTTACTGGCTTTTAGAAGCACTCCATACTCCACAGACCGAGCACAGGACAAACAAAAAGAAAAGGGGAAAGTCAAAGGCTCGGGCAGACCTGGCTAAGTATCAACCCCTTCTTAGATCCTTTTCTTCTGCCACCATCAACACTAAGGTAAAGTTCTATTATACTAGAATTAAAATCACCACCAACACACACTCTCTGTTCTCCTTTCTTAACTCTCCTCCACCTTCTCCACCAGCCTCTTTATCTGCTGATGACTTTGACATCTTTTTTCAGGATAGGGTGGTTGCCATTTCCAGTCAGCTCGCTTGAGTATATGGAGACACTGGTGAGGTGCTATGCTCCTTCTTGTCCAGTCATTTCTGCCAGTGAACAGTGTCTGATGATGCCACCTCTGCGTGATATCAAGTCTCAATCCAGACTCTTTTCCTGTGTAGTTCCCAGTTGGTGGAATGGGCTGCCGATGTCCATCCGAACTGCTCATTTCCTCAATGTATTTAAGAAGCTATCTGAAGGCCCTTCTGTTCTGTGAACATCTGTCTAATTGATTGAAGAAAGAAAAAAAAAAACTAGGCTGCTAATTTGATGTTTTAGGTTTAATCGCTTTATCGATTATAATCTATAATTGTACATTATTTGCTATTACATGTTTTCACTTGTGGCAATCAACTTTTGTTACCTGTCCTGTTACACTTGCTGAACAAACAGGCCCTAGCCTAATGCTACTCGATTGTAAGTCGCTTTGTCAAGCAATAAATGTAAATGTAATGTAATTTAAAGGAAGAACATTCAAACCACACAAGTGAGTGTGTGAGACAGCAGTGCTAGCCTCTATGCCACCATGGCACCTTAAATATCCATCCATCCATCCATTACCCAACCTGCTATATCCTAACTACAGGGTCACGGAGGTCTGCTGGAGCCAGTCCCAGCCAACACAGGGCGCAAGGCAGGAAACAAACCCCGGGCAGGGCACCAGCCCACCGCAGGGCACACACACACACGGGACAATTTAGAATTGCCAATGCACCAAACCTGCATGTCTTTGCACTGTGGGAGGAAACCAGAGCACCCGAAGGAAACACACGCAGACCTTTATGTCCATTACTCATGATTGGATGGAACAATTAAAATAGATTAAACACAGAGATAATTCAGAGAATATGCTCTTTAGTTTTGTATAATATCTTATCTACATATGTAGTCACTAGATTTTTATATACAGTCTTGCCAAAGATAAACAAGTTATCACAATAGACATCTATACTCTTTTTAAATAATCATGCCCTGACTTCATATAATGTATAGTGATGTCCATGAATATCTTCTTTCAATTTTGAAAAAAATAAAAGTCACAGAGTGGCAAGTCAGGACTGTATGATTGTGGTAAAGCATGTTAGAGGTCCATGGCAGTGCAAAGTTTTTAAACACATGGCAAACTGAATTAATATTTAGAGATATCTTTTGGCTTAGCAATACACAGTGCTGACATCAACACAGTTATTACTATAAACAACATACATATGTCAGTGAATTTCGATTGATACTCAATCCCAATACATTGCCTAAATTGTGCTGATGAGGGTCAAGCAAAGGGTTTAATTTAATAGAGAGTAGCAAAACAAAACCATTCATTCGAATGACCTGAAACCAAATAAGGTGATAAAGTAGAACCTACAGAAATATGTCTCTGCTTGTTGCATATCAGTGCTACCATTTATTGATGAGATAATAAATTGGAGGTATATGTTTCTAGCAAATACTTGACATTAAATTGTCCTCACAGGTGGCGCAGTGGTAGTGCTGCTGCTTTGCAGTAAGGAGACTGTGGAAGATTGTGGGTTCACTTCTTGGTTCCTCCCTGTGTGGATAGCGCTTTGAGTACTGAGAAAAGTGCTATATAAATGTAATGAATTATTAAATTATTTTAAGTCTTAGACTTTATTAGAATTCTACCCCTTATCACTTGCACCCTGATTTGACTGCCAGGTGGATACTATCGGTGAATTATTTCATCTACCCATGCTTTCAAGCATATCCTTAAGGGACTATGGTTTCCTTCTACCAACGAAAAAGTTAATCCTTTATTTGCTAAATACTATTTCTTGTATTAGAAATTTTTATCATTTTTCACATACCCTGATGTACTGTCCAGAGACACACAGAGTTTTGGGGACAGACCGCAAGGTCAGCTATTTGTACAGCACCCCTGGAGCAATTGCAGGTTAAGGGCCTTGCTCAAGGGCCCAATGGAGGAGCATTCCTTCTGTTACTGCCAGGATTTGAACCAGCAACCTCCGAGTTACCTGCCCAGATCCTTAAGCCTGAGAGCCACCACTCTGATAGGTGGATAGGTGACAGGTGTACAGTCAGTGAGGGTGGATGCATGTGTGAATGCATCCTGAAGTCCTGACTTTCAGCCATTACTACATTCTGTGACCCTGATCTAGGTAAAGGTGCTGGGTTTGTCACTACAGTGTTTCCCAGAAACATAGCATGTAGTTTTGATGTCTAGTGATAAATGATGCCAGTTCGCACTTTCCATTTCTTTGTGACATTTTTTTCTAATTGAACAAAGTACTAAATAACAGGAAATAAAATAAATAAGGATCTCCACCATTAAAATAAAACAACCAAACCTACCCCATCCTTGCACATTCTGTTTGAGACTGAAGAGACTCCCTTAGCTAGTATTCCATTCATTCACGGTTAACCAAAAAGCTAATTTAAAGCATGAAATTTCTAAATGTCATTTGCTTATTCTACAGAAATGTAGCTTATGAAGAAAAATGTCTATATACAGTTATAAGTAATGAGAGTCATGAATTTTGCACTTTACATTCGTCTAGATTTTTGACCTTTATATGCTTTAGCATTTGCTCCACATTCTTCACAAGCTGCCCAGAGTTTTACAATAATTATTTACAATGATTAAAAAGAACTTATCATATATAATGAAAAAAACAAAAAAACTTTTTGCACAAGCTTATTAATCTAATTAAAAGTTTATTAATTAAAATTTAGAAATCCCTGTCTTTATGCTGTTATAAAACATTTTGTGCAGTGAATTTGCATCTGGGATGGAGTAGCATTCCATCCTGGGCTACTGTTTGTATGGTGTTGTCATAAAAGCATCCATGTCCCCATAATGGAGTAAGTTACATTACAGTAAGAATAGATAGAGGGATATGCATTAATAATGTCCCATTTAAGTTTCACATTTTTAGGAGATTATTTTTCGTACTGTATTTTTTTTAGAAATCACAGTCATTCTCTTTTGAGCATTGTGTTTGATTGTGTATCTTGTTTTTTATTATAATTCCCTTTTGAGTAATGTTTTATAATGGAATGGTTTCTGGAGTGACCCCATTCTCACTTTCACACTCTTTTATTTCATACACCTGTACATAGTGTTGTAGTAAAGTGAGATCTACGGCTGATCGGCACCTTTTTAAATAAATAATCACAACACTCGCGGCTTTAGGGAGGGGGCTGGTAGTGTGACAGGAGCAGTTTCTGGGCGCAATGTGGGCGGTCCTGCACTTAAGTGCACAGGTGCAGAATTGCCCAAGGCCGAAGTTGATGCCGGGAGCTGCTAATCTTCACACCTGAGCCACATCCCCATTTTAAAAGGGAGAAGCGCGAGTGCTAGGGGGGTGAGAAAAGGAACAGTTTGATGGACAGAAGGAGCCGGTGCAAGAGTGAGTGAGTGAGCCAGAAGAGAACAGGCTCATGTAAGAGAAAGCAGGCAGCTGGATGAGGATCCCCTGAGAAGGAGTGTGAAGTCAACACTCGGTGGGAGGGGCAGTCGGAAGCGGTTGCTCCAGCTGAACAGTTTCGAAGGAGCAGGAGCGACCAGGAAGGTGAATGGCTCGCCGTGTAAGACCGGGAAGGCAGTGAGGGTCGAGGAGGCTTGGTAGGTGTGCCCCAGCTTGAGCGCCCTGGCTGTTGGGGACCCTAGTCTCAGTCCGAAGTGGGAGCCAGTACATAGCCATGGGATGGAAGCCAACCAGATGTGCAGGAGGCCAGTAACATCTGTTGATAGGGTGACTCCTCTGCTGGGAGGCCCGTGAGGGATAAGCAGATGAGCCGCCAGACAAAGGGAAAGGAACTGGGTTTTTGAAAAAAAGGATTGTTCCTGCTAGTATTTTAACACTAGAATTACCAGAGCCTATGAAAAAACTCGTAGATCGCTTCTTAAGTCCATTTGCACCTCTCCACCAGCGTCTTTTGTCATCTAAATGTGCTGATAAACACAAGCTGCAAGCAGCCAGCTATTCCATCCACCCACCGACTTAGAACATGCACGAACTTCTCCCAGCTCAAGCCTTGATTGATTATCTGGGAGTGAAGTGGAGTTTTAGAGTGGAAATAATAGATCGTTATTGGGAACACACGCATTTCATGTGTGTTCCGTTTCTACAGTAATCTGTGTAAACACATTGTTAAAACAGAAACTTTTTCATATTTTAGTCATAAATGTTACAAAATGTAGGCATAAATTATAAAATGTTTAAAGCCTGAAGTCCAAAGATCAAATAAACACTTTCACAAAAGGTTCAAGAATGTTACAAGAGCTTCCATGGTGTACCGATAAGATTTGCTGAGTCAGCATGCTGTAGACTTGCTCTGCCTCAGAGACCCGAGTTTGATTCCCTGCTAGGGAGATAATGTTATTTTTTTTTTCTTTATAACCTTTGCCGCTCTGCCAGTCTGCCTGAACCCCCTGTCTATCTATATAGTAATAACAGTAATTTTATTATTATATAGCAGCTTCCCTGTTTGCCTATCATATAGTGCCTTTCCTTCCTTCCTATCTATCTATATATCTATCCCCTTATCTGTTTTTTATATATCTATTATACAGTGCCTATGGGGTGCCAAACAGGCAATTACAATGATTTTTGGAATACAAAAAGTCATTCCTGAATATATAAAGTCAGTGTCAGAATATATAAAATCATTCCTGAATACATAAAGTCAGCGTCAGAATATATAAACTAATTCCTGAATATATAAAGTCAGCGTTGGAATATATAAAGTCATTCCCGAATATGTAATGTCAAAAGCCTGATCATATAAAGTCAGCGTCAGAATATATAAAGTCATTACCGAATATATAAAGTCAGCATCGAAATATATAACCTCATTCCTTCCTAGCATTATGCCACGGAAACTGTCATATCATTCTTGAACCTTTTGTGAAAGTGTTTATTTGATCTTTGGGCTTCAGGCTTCACATATTTTATAGTTTATGCCTACATTTTGTAACATTTATGACTAAAATATGAAAAAGGTTCTGTTTTAACAATGTGTTTACACAGATTACTGTAGAAATAATGATCTATTATTTCCACTCTAAAACTCCATTTCACTCCCAGATAATCAATCAAGGCATGAGCTGGGAGAAGTTCGTGCATGTTCTAAGTCGGTGGGGGAATGGAATAGCCGGCTGCTTGCAGCTTGTCTTTCTCAGAACATTTAGAGGACAAAAGATGTTGGCGGAGAGGTGTGAATGGATTTAAGAAGCGATTTAAAGTGGGCCAGATCTACGAGTTTTTTCATACGCTCTGGTAATTCTAGTGTTAACCTCGTTTTTAATAGAATTGTTTATTGGATTTTTAGCCTTTACTTTTCACCTGTTTTTAGTGGAATATTTATTTATTAAGTTTGAGCACTGCACTTTGGGCACCAAAGTTAATTGTTAATAAAAGCACTGATCACTTTTCCACCATCCATTGCTTAGCATGTTTTGTCCCCATCTGCCATGCTCATCCGGTTACATTACATTCAAGAGGCTCCCAAATCTAAAAAGAGGGAGCATAGAACAGGACCTGTACCGTCCACAAGTATACCAAATCCTCACTCACATGTAATTTAGTGTGAACAAGCAAAAAAATGTTAAGTAGGGCCAGTAGATAAGACATGCTCAAAGTGCAGAAAGGGGTCAAAACCTAGAGATCAGGAATCGAGCATCAAAACTGAATTGACAGTCAAAAATTAAAGTCCAAAATATTAAAGCAAGGGTTCAGCACCAACAAGACTTTAGAGAGAGTATATTTTGAGAATTAATTTGTTCAAGGTGATAATCATTTTGGCTGGTGGCTACAGGATCCCCTCTCCAATCCGGAGGCGCATCGTGAAGGAGTGCAGGAGAACGAGAGGGGGTGTCTGCAGAAAGTGTCGCAGCTGGTCAAGGTGATGGAGGAATAGTGTTCCGTGCAACTTAACCCCGTGACGGGATCTGGGTACGTGTTGGGAATCCACAGCCCAGACAGAGTGTGAGTAGCCCCGTTTTTTGTGGTGTAATAGATCAATATGTAATAGTGGGATGCTACATGTGGAGTGCTGCCTAGTGTGCGTTTCCTTGTAGATGTTGTGCTGAAGAAGGGCGTACGTGAAGCTACCGGGCTGCGGATTTGTGGATGGCAAGTGCGTGTTTAGTGTTAGGATGGGGATTGCTTAATGTGATACACTAAGGAAAATCTTTTGTCCTCCTTTCCTCTGGGGTTTTTTCTTCGAGGAAGCAATTGACATGACACCCAGTGACGTTATTGATTAGGATACGGGCAGGTTGTGAATGTTTTAATTGTTGTTTTTATTTTTATATTGATTATTTTACTAGTAAAATTAAGAGTGGTCATATCGGCGTCCACAACTCTGGAATAAAAAGTACCTGAGCAGTGGGGGTGAATTAGTGAGGAATATCATTGGGTTCCGACATACTTGACAAAATTGGGGTGGCGTAGTCAATGTTTGAATTGTTAGGAAGGATAAGGTGGGAGCATTTTGGATTCAAATTATAGATACCTTTTAGTTTTGGGTTATAACTTGCCCCGCTAACATTGTCTGGCCATCTGAGGGTGTTGATAATACGTAGGCTAAAGAACTTAATGGAATTCGCTTAGTCAATTTCAGCACCAAAAATATAGACTGATTGGTGCGGGTGTTGTTTTTTTCTCTAATCAAACATCACTCATTTTATCTTAGAGATAATAAGGAGAAGGTCATTATTCTTACTATATTTGGTCCGATCTCAGATTAACTGCCTGTAAGTCACTTCGTTTTTATCTTGAACAAGGCCAAGCACTGTGATATCATACACAAATATTCATAATATTACCATAGTTGGAGTTGTATTGTTTTAAGAAAAAGAAATGTAAGATTAAACAGCAGCCCTCAATGTGCTCCTCTGCTCAGGTAATTGGAGAGGAAGTATTGTTTTCATGACTTTTGATCAGTTTGTCAAAAGTCCAGTGTCCACATTCACAAAGAATGGGGAAGGCCCAGTAAGTTTCAATATGAGCCTAAAGGACCTGCTGGTGTTAAAGACTGACCTGAAATCTAGAAATAATATATAAATGTAAGACTTTTTACAGATGCAGGAGAACTGTGTGTACAGCAAGGTCTACTATATCGTTGTCCTGAATCACTGTAGTTTTTAATTTATTCTGAAAAGGATATTTTTTTCTTTTTCCATTAAAATCTCTCTACAAGTGTTTTTGAGTATCCAGAATCTCAGGGATTGTTTATTTTGAAACCTTTTACAAATTTTTTTGGTTGCGTTATGAATATCTCAAAATGCTATATTGTTTTGTAATTGACACCATCATTGTGGACTTACTTACTGTGTAACAAACTAAGGACATGTTCTCCTCTCCCAGAGGACAAGTGCATTACGTCATCCTGTGATAATGTACATAGCTTCCAGATACATCGATATTTACTGTAAATTGCAGCAATCCAGTGTGTCAGGAGTGCTGCTGTCATTGTTGTTGTTGTTTTTTAATAAATCACAGTACCAGTTTTTCATGGTCACTGTGGTGCAGTCAATGGGATGGTAACCATTCAGGCAAATCACAGGATTCTAAGGATTGAAGTGATAACAAAGCTTTCAAAGCCATATAGAACAGTGAGTTGTTAAATGTGTCTAGGTAGATGTCAAAGAGCTGCATGGCCCTGGAATTCAGAAATTAGGAAGACACTGCAGTGGATCTGGCAACTTTATAGGATTTTATCTATTATAATGTACTCCATACTTCAGCCCTGACAAACTGAAAGACAAAATCATCTTGTTTAATCTTAACCTTTCGTGACAATATTGTTTCACTATGCCTCAAAATGTGGAAAATATTGACTGAGGTCATCTGGAAGGATTGTGTCAGTACAGATGGTCTTGTTCCCTTATAAAATATTTGATAGAGCCATATTCTATATGTTTGTTGGATCAGCTTTTTTTTTATATAAGCTGTCTTTGCTGCCTTAATGGATCTTTTAAGTGCATAATGAGTTATCTTGTGCAGCATTTTGTCTCCAGACTTAAAGGCAGTGCTGTGAACATTTGATCATCTTACAGATCTGAGTATTAAACCAGGGCTTTTGGTTGGGGCAAAACCAAATGGGTTTGTAGGAGATGCATAGAGAGATTCACCATTTAATGCAACAACTGACACCGTCTGTATATTTGAGAAAATCATCCGTGGCTTCTCTGAACCAAACCACATCCCCAGTATCTAATCAGTATGCATTAGTATAATCTATAGTTTCTTCAATCCATTTCTGGACTTTTCTCACAAAATTTTATAATACATATGTAATGCACTGCAGGTTTCCATTATCATTAATAATTAAATAAACCTTTAGTTTTCCATGTTCTTTGACATTAAAATGTTTGAAGATTGTAACAAACAACAGGTTAGGTCAGGTCAGGATGGGGAACATGCACTGGTACAGCACGTTTTGTTGCACCTACCACACAAGAAAACAGTTTGGGATCCGAGTTGGCAATCCCCCCCCGGGAAGACATGTGGTCCAGTCCCAGCCTCTAGAAATGACAATCTATCTGCTGCAGCCAGGTGTTATGTGGGCGTCCCCTTGGCCAGGTACAGCCGCTTGTGTCCTCAGCAATGAGGATCTTGTGAGCCGGATATCCCTCAGGGAATCGCACTACATGGCCATAGTGCCGTAACTGGCACTCCCTCACAAACCAGCAGTACCCAAGGATTCTCTGAAGAGAAAAGGTACCGAAGGAGACAAGTCTTCATTTCAGGTCTCTGGATAGTGTCCATGTCTTGCAACCATGTAGTAAAACAGGAAGCACAAGGATTCTAAAGACTTGGACCTTTCTTCTCTTGCAAAGATATCATGATCGCCACACACCCCTTTCTAGTGACCTCATGACAACCCCATGCTCCCCCAATCTGTCCACTAACTACACAGGGAGAGTCACAAGAGACATGAATGTTGCTGCTGAGGTATATAAACCTCTCAATTTAGTCGACGTTCTCTCCACAGACAGAAACACTGCTGAAGGCTGTGCCCAAGAGGTCATTGAAGACCTGGATCTTCATTTTTATCTAGGAAATTCACAAGTCCAGACACTCAGCCTCCTTGATCAGTCTCTTGAGAGCCTCATTCAGAGCCTCCATTGATTCCACGAAGATCACAGCATTGTCAGCAAAGTCAAGATCAGTGAATCTTTCTTCAAAAGATGTCCCACAGCTGCTGGGGCACACGACCCCACCCAACACCACAGAAGCACTGGACAGACTAGGAGCAAGAATACATCCCTGAGGAACCCCTGAATCAACTGGGAAAAATGCAGACAACAACAACTTCTTCTTACTTAAATCATTCATTTAGCTCTCATTATTCTCATCTTCTTACTCTACAGGGTCCAGGTGAGCCAAATGCATTTGAAACAAAGCATAACATATGTACCTCTGGAAGTAATGCTCCACCATTTTAATTATTTATATATATATATAAAAACAGGGAAATTTAAATTAACAAACAATGCTCTTCCTTGAGTTTGACAGAAACTACTGCCTAGAGCTATTGCTACCAATTTCTTTACTGTCACAAGTATATAGTGATATTTTTCTATTCCTCAGCTTGGCAGTAACTGTATTGATGTGTATTACAAAATATGTTTTTTTGAAGTACTTACATCTGTAAATAGAGGATAATGCTTATATCTCAAGTATTTAAGATTATGCCTATTGTTGACTTGTTTTCTGAGAAATCTGCTTTAGACTCGACATAGGATTATTATAGTTGTTGTCATTTTACAATTTGGATATTTCTGTAACTAAGGTTATTCGAAGGAGGAATCAAGCTGTGACAGTTTTGTTAAAAAGAAAAAGATGCACAGATGCAGAGATCATGACCTGACAATTTATAGTGGAGAGATTTCAGAAGACAGTTGAAAAGGTCTTTTTTTGTTTTTTGTTTTTTTTCCTGTTTGCTCTGTCATTAGAAAAATGTCATTAAGTCTGACATTAAAATGTGCCATTTGTTTTCATATCATCATTTTATTTCAATTTTATTTTCTTATTACATTAGAATGTAATTGCTTTAGATAGATAGATAGATAGATAGATAGATAGATAGATAGATAGATAGATAGATAGATAGATAGATAGATAGATAGATAGATAGTGTGGGAGATGGCCGGCTGTTCATCCCGGCCAATACCCCCAGGCCGCTAGATGGAGCCCTCCCTGTAGCATGGGAGTGCCCCGAAGACCAGCAGGGAATTATGGACAATGGAGTTTTTATTCCCAATCCTGCTGGACACCATGGGGCCCACCAGAGGACGCTACAGGGAGGCTCAAGGACTTATACGTGCCCTATAACTCGGAAGTACTTCATGATCACATGACCAGAAGGAATGACGTGCTTCCGGGTTGAAGAAAAGGACTTTTAATCTGACCCGGAAGTGATAATGAATCATGGACTGTAGGATTGGAACCACTTCTGGGTCAGGAACTATAAAGGATTGTGGGAAACCACAGACAGGTGAGCTGAGCTGGGAGGAAGGGTGGCAACGCATCTGGGAGTGTAGGATTTGTTATTGTATTGATTATTGATTATATGAGTAGTGTGGAGTGGAGGGTGCTTTGTGCACGTAGTTATTATAAAAATAAAAAGTCTTGGACTTTTACCTAGTGTTTGGCGTGGTACCTGAGGGTTCAAGGGAGCTCTAGCGCCCCCTACTGTTACAATAGATAGATAGATAGATATTCCTAGGAGGAAATTGTTTTTTTGCAGGAACTCACTAAATAAATAAACAAATAATATTAATTTATGAAAAGTAAAAAAACCCCTATCAAATACACACAACCATGACTAAAATGAAAGAAAACTTAAACAAAAAAAACCTTCTGACTTGGCTGACTTGCAGTTTATAAAGGAACCCTCATTAGCATTTCTTGACATTCTGCTTAATGATTCTATGTTTGAAAGTCGTCAGTGTTAGTTTTTCAGAGAGTGGATGTGTAGAATTGTTCATAATGACACTCAGTTTTGTTTTAATTATTTCCTTTGCCATGACCTCCCAGTGGTCCAGAGTGTGTCCCATAACTAAGTCTGCCCTTTTAACGAGTTTATTGAATCAGTGGGCCTCTGTTGAAGTGGTGTTACCAGCCCAGCACACTACAGAGTAGAAAATGTCCCTGGCCATCATAGAGTTGTAGATGTGAAGGATGTCACTACCCACATTAAAGGAGTGCAGCCTCCTAATAAAGAAGAGCCTGTTCTGCCCTTTCTTATATAGGTGGTCTGTGTTGTAGAACATTAAAGGAGCACAGCTGTAACAAAAACTACACAGAGCGATAAAATATATACATGTTAAACATGGTGCTTGGCATTTTTATCTGTTTGTCTGCATCTGTGCTTTAATGTTTAATTTTCCTTCATTCATTGTAAATTAAGGATTAATGCAATGGCAGTCTAGTGAACTTAGACTTTTGAGGCCACGTCAGGAATGTGATACCAGAAGCAATATTTAAAGAAGAGACTCCAAAGTTTGTTTTAGTAGGTGTACCTGGTAGAGGCAATCCACAAGTTTGTTCTTTTGGAGAAAAGCATTACTGAAGACTTAACCCATAAGAATGGAGAAAAAGAGCTAATAAAACAGGCTGAGGAGTGTGAAAACCCTAATACTATGTGGAGACACTGCAGCAGTGCCGGGATTACTTTTATTCCATTTAAGCACTTCCAAATAGATGGATATCTTTGAAAAGTTATTGTAATATTTGGGAAAGTAACTGAAAGTGCACTGTATTGTGTTGTGTGTTTATTGTTTGTAATATTGTATGTTTCCATGTTCTACTAATTTAATACAACTTATGAAATGTAAAAGAAGAAGAGTACATTATTTCAGAAGGGAAGTTTATAAGTCAGCTCCTTACCTTTACTTATTTATTAATCACTCCTTTTTGGGCACATTTTATGCAGCAATTGGGTGTTTTGATAACGTTACATAGTTTTCTAAGAACAAAAGAGTCTCTTCCTTTTCTTTTATAGTTTTTCTATGTTACAGGAATAGCCCAGCAGTACTGATGTGGACGCCCAAGTACTTGTAGTAGTGCACCATCTCTACACCCACTCTCTGAACCAGACAGAGACTGTTTAGTGCTGGTTTGTCAATAACCAGTTCCTTGGTTTTGATGATGTTAAGCACCAAGAAGCAAAGTTCTCCACCTGACTCCTATCCTCTTTCTCATTCCTCTTATCATTATATCTCATAAGAGCAGAATCATCTGAGAATTTCTGCAAGTGGCATGACCTGCTGTTATATTTGTAGTCAGGTGAAGTGAAGACAAAAGGAGACTGGACTGTTCCTTGTGGTGCTCCAGTGTTGCTTACATCCTATCAGAGACACAATCCTTGAGTCTCACAAACTGCAGCCTGCCTGCCAGATACTCCACTATCCAGTACACCACAGGCTCATCCAGCTGCATATCTCTGAGTTTACCCCTTAACAGGGATGGCTGGATGATATTGAAGGGATTAGAGACACCAAAAAACATAAACCTTACAATGTTGCCAGGTTTGTCCAGGTGAGAATAAGTCTTGTGGAACAGACAGATAATATTACTAGTCAAACATGAAAATACTAATCTTTTTAATTTCTCTTTAATATTATATATTATTGTCAAGTGTTCAGAGTACCATGAAATGTTCTGCTTTCATGTGCTAATCAGTGTGCCTCAATTACTGAGTAGTATCATCTCACCTGGAAGCTTCTGTCTTTCCTTCTTGAAATACCTAAACCCCCAGCTGTCCCCCACGGTTCCACCTGCATAGTAGTGAAGCGGGACAAACTTTTAAAGTCAATAAACAAACAGGTATCGTGGAGGCAAGGTACGCTCCAAAACATGGCCAGAGGTAGACTGATTCGAACAGTGGCTGGCACATAAGTGAGAAAGGCCCCACCTGGCTCCCCACTCCTGACATCACGCTTCCATGTCCCCTTGTAGCCATAGCCTCTGTCTTGGATTAGCGCAAATAAATCGCACCGGTAAACTACAGTAACTATGATACTCAGCGCAATGACAGAAGTCGCAAAATCAACCAGAATGTTCAAGCACATTATAGACAAAAAGCCCAATCTAAATCCGTTAAGTAGTTCTCTCATGAAAAGTGGACAGACAGACAGATGTTGGATTTTATATATATACTAGTCATTTAGCCCGTTACAATAACGGGCGCTAGAACAGTAGTGCATAAACATTAGTAGGAACAGTCTATATTAAATGGCAAGGGACTTTGACCTGATTGTTTTTGTTGGTCGTATTTTTCTTTGTCTTTCAGCCTTTCTTTTGTTGATGTTTACTTGCTGAGCTGACCATTCTTCGTGGGCTGCCGCCATGTATTGTGTGTCTTTAATTTTCTGTGACAGTAATACTGTCTTGTACGTCCGCTGGCTTGTACGTCCGTAATATACCTTTAATTTTCTCTGGTGGTAATACAGGCGTGTGCGTCGGTAATGTGCCTTTAATCTCCTCTGACAGTAATACTGGCTTGTATGTGGCTGTAATATGAGTCACTGTATTGTGTACCTTTAATTTCCTCTCACAGTAATACTGGTTTGTGTTTCCGTAAAACGCCTGTAACTTTCTCTGACAGTAATATCACGCCTCGCACCGTGCCCCGTGCATCCGCATTTCACCAGAAGACACCCACACACGGACACCTGGACGCACACAGGGATTTTATTAAAGAGGATATAAATATATATATAGATAGAGAGAGAGAGATTATCCTGAAGTTTTTTAAGACTTTTTATTTTCTATAAAAGGTTTTTAAAGAGAACTTTTAAAATTCCATTTCTGTTACTCATTGTGTGTTTTATAGTTATGTTGCTTTAATTGCAGAGTATCCACAGTTTCCATTTAGTTTTATCATGGGCACCACCATTTTGTTCACTCTTTTGTTGTGTTCACATTCTATCAGATATGCAGTAAATACCAGGTTCCAATTAAGAAATTCCACATGAAAGCACTACAAACTCAGAGCTACATGTCAGACAACTTGGAGAGAACAAAGCTACCTGAATTCTTCAAGATGTGACAGAACAGTGACCTTTAAACTTAGTCAATAAAGTGAAAAATATAATGTGGTCGGCCAAAAATGCCATTTTTTAATCAAATGGCATTTAGAGCAAACTGGTACATATTTTTTATAGTAATCTTGCATTTTATTTCCATGAGAAAAGATGTGCACCTCAGACCCAGTCACAATTTGGCCTGTGTGTGTGTGTTTACCTGGCGATTGGCTTGCACCTGTTGCTTGCTGGGATAGGCTCCAACTACCCTAGGATTATGAGGGTTTAAAAAAAGCATCAAAGAATTCTATAATCAGTCCTTCCCAAAGCAACTCTCTCTGTCTAATCAGCTATCCTTAAAAAAGACAAAGAAATACTCTGTACAATTTCAATTACAAATGAATTTACTGCTTCAGATTTAGCTTGAGAGATGTTATTTCATCTTTTATATTTTCAATTCAATATGTCCCTCTTTTACAAGTTCCAATAGCCACTCCTGTCAGCAAAGGACATATCCTCAGTAATAATAATAGTGAAAGTAATACATTTTATTTATATCTTGCCTTTGCCTTGCTCAAAGCACTTAACAAATATTCAAAGGAATACAAAAGGAACAAAAGTAGTCGGCACAGGGGATTAAAATGGCAGTACATATATACCCAGTGCTTAAGGCTACAGAATATTTAAAAAACAAAAAAGTGATATCTGTCTCTTTAATGAAGCAAATAAATTAAAGAAAATGCTCCAATCTCCCAAATGCATCGGAAATGTTTCTGCATGCATACATTTTCTAAATTGTTTAAAGGAAGAAAGTGCTTTTATTGCCTCAACTACAATAAGCAGAAAACAAACTTAAATAGTCAATATTTTCTGTCATTTAAATAAAATATCTTTAGCAGTATTGCTATACTTTTTTGTAATTTCAAAGCTTCAACGGTGTTAATGTAAGTGGGACATACCTAATATTGTAACTTTATATTAAGATCAATTTACAAAATTTGACATGTTACATAAATGGCAGCACGGTGGCGCAGTGGGTAGTGCTGCTGCCTCGCAGTTAGGAGACCCAGGTTTGCTTCCCGGGTCCTCCCTGCGTTTAGTTTGCATGTTCTCCCCATGTCTGCGTGGGTTTCCTCCCACAGTCCAAAGACATGCAGGTTAGGTGCATTGGCGATTCTAAATTGACCCTAGTGTGTGCTTGGTGTGTGTGTGTGTGTGCCCTGTGGTGGGCTGGCGCCCTGCCCAGGATTTGTTTCCTGCCTTGCGCCCTGTGTTGCCTGGGATTGGCACCAGCAGACCCCCATGACCCTGTAGTTAGGATATAGCAGGTTGGATAATGGATGGATGGATGTTACATAAATATTTGGCAGTAGAGTTGTGACCCTAAAAAGAGTGAATTATTTTTTAAAATTTGCCTTGCCCCTCAAATCTTAATTGTCAAACTCCACACATGGTTCTTTTAAACATTGTTATTTACCACAAGAAGTTTTAAAAATAACAAGCAAAAATTGAGAGCTTCAGCTCGATTATAGACTCTTGGGGATCCAGGTCCTGAGCCTGACTGAGACATAACTGAACGCAGCAACTCACACATTCAGACCTACCCTCTCTTTCATATAGCAGGCAAAATTAGGCTTGCCAATGAGTCAAATGCTTTTTTTTTTGCTAACTCTCCTTTTTTTTTTTTTGCTTAGTTAGTCCGTTTTTCTCTGTGTGGCTTACCTACCACATCCCCACAGAGATCCTTATTAGCTTTATTGGTAGGTTTGAACTAGCCATTTGTACATCACATGAATGGGCCTAGCGATAGAATTATACTCTCCAGAAAGCCCAGTGGTTCCAGGAGAGGTTGTGGAATGGTCTGCCTGCTACTATAAGAGATGCCCCTTCGATCTCAGCTTTTAAATCCCGGCTGAAGACTCACTACTTCAGTTTAGCATATCCTGACTAGAGCTGCTGATTAACTGTACAGACTGCATCTCTGTTGTTAGTCATTAGCACTTAAACATAAGTAACATGACGGTTATAATTGGATACTAACCCTCACTTATTCTGTTTTTCTTCTCGGTACTCAAATGTGGCACTTGGTGCCACGGCCCACCTGCCAAGTTGTTTTGCCTGCCTAAGGAAAAGTCATCCCAGATGGAGGATCGCAGGAATCGTGGGAGAGAGGGGTCCTTTCATCGGATTGGCTGGCCCAGCACTGTTTCAGCTGTGGAATGGCCAAATGGGGGAGGCAGCTTGAAGGATGAGGTCTCCAGGACTCTATACAAATACAAATCTTATTATGGGATATATCATCTACTGTTAAATTCTGCTCTGTACTTCTAAAATTTATATATATATATATATTTTTATTTCTTACTATATTGAGAAATTGTTCTGTGTACTGTACTGTATTGTATTGACCCCCTTCTTTTGACACCCACTGCACGCCCAATCTACCTGGAAAGGGGTCTCTCTCTGAACTGCCTTTCCCAAGGTTTCTTCCATGTCTTCTTAGAGAGTCAAGGCTGGGGGGCTGTCAAGAGGCAGGGCCTGTTAAAGCCCATTGCGGCACTTCCTGTGTGATTTTGGGCTATACAAAAATAAACTGTATTGTATTGTATTGTATTGTGGGCCCCCTGTGATTCTGAGTTGTATTAAGTGGGTTAGAGACCCTGATTGCTATTAAAGAAGAACTCTGGTCCAGTTAAAATGTATCTTTCCTGTTCTTCTTATGAAAATCAGCACATGAAAAACAAAACAGTATATCATGGTATTATTTTAATGTAATTGGGTGCAGATAACACCAATATGCTATTTAAATTTATTGTCTGGAATTAGGCAAGGGTCAGTAAACAAGACAGCAATTAATGTTCTTCAGATTATAAGGGTAGAAACAAAACTTGACATTCACCAGATGGTCCAAAATGTTTTTTTTTGTTTGTTTATGGTTATTAGTCTTTCTATGCAAATTAAGTTCAGAGAGTTTCTAATGTGAAGCTTGTTTTTGAAATGGCTACCAGGACATTTCACACTTTACATTTGCAGTACATAAGCACCTGTCAGGAAAGACCAGTAAATGCCGCTACAAATGCAAAATGCAATGGTATGTGATACTAAAATGACAAAGTTCAAACAAGAAGATAATAATACTTTCGAATGAAATAATGAGAACTAATACATTACAATCAAACAGGGGTTGCCTTTTCCTTTTCTTCGGCAGTAGTGCTACACCAAGTTTTGCGGTAAAGAAGACAGAAATGTCAAGGTAAGGAAGACAGAGGTTTTGAGTTCCAGAGTTGTTGACATATTGCATTTAGATTAGCAAATGTACGTAAAAATTTCACTGTTCACTATACATGGGACAATATTGAATGTATGAATCCATGAACCTATTGTGCTTTATGTTAAATAAGTTGATACAGTACCATAGATAGGGACAGCAACAAATGGAAATTGTGTGAAATAACTGGTGTAAGCACTAAGGGTGTGCTTGAACAGTTCCAAAGCCAAAATGTGTTCAAGGAGGCCCTAAAATAACCACAAGAATGGATTATTTACAAAAAATGTCTTAATGGAGGGTTGTAGGGATTTCTCAGATATGCTCCTGCTGCCCCAAACAAATTGGTTTCCTGTCTGTGAAGTAGGACAGCTTGTCCCTCTTATTACCAAAGTGTACCTTATATGTCTTCTCCTCTAGCTCCTTCTTCTAATATCCATCTTCTTTCCAATTCCATTGCTTGCCTTCAACTCTACTTCGAGATCTACACTTGTCTTTGCAATGACCAATAAACAGAATTATCTTTGCCCTCAGGGGGAAATTTGGCTTTTTAATAGAAACTCTTTAAATAAATAAATACTACACACACACTATTGTCTGAACTCACAGCAGAATGACTAAAAAGCAAGGACATGGCTGTCGCAATCACGCTTAGGCATTATGCATGTGTCTTGCTGTTGGTATAAAGGAACTACAGTCGTGTTTCATGACACACTTCTGCTGAATGATTCATTGGGTGAAAGTCCTTAATGTTTGTGTCTTTATAATGGCACTGAGTTTTGCTTTAATCCTCTCCTTCACTACAACATCCAAGTGGGTCCAGATTGCATCCTATAACTGAGCCTGCCCTTTTAATTAGCTGGTGTATTCGGTGGGCCTCTCTTGAAGTGATGTTACCAGCACAGCACAGCACAGTATGGAAAATTGCACAGGCCATCACAGAGTTGTAGAAGATGTGAAGGATGTCACTTCCCAAATTAAAAGGAAGACATTCTCATAAGGAAAAAGAGCCTGCTCTGCCCTTTCTTACATAGTTCCTCTGTGTTCAGAGACCAGTCCAACCTGTCATAAATGTGGACCCCCAAGTGGACAAACTCTACATCGACTACCTTATTAGTGACCAGACATAGAGGCTCTTTGGTGCAGCGAAAATGAATAACCAGTTCCTTGGTTTTTCTGATATTAAGATGCAGACAATTCTCTTTCACCAAGAAACAAAGATCTCCATCTGACTCCTCTCCCCTATCTCATCCTCGTCATCTCATCATTAACAATACACCGCATAAGTGCAGAGTCATCTGAGAATTTCTGCAAGAGACAAGAGTTGGTATTATATTTATAGTCTGAGGTGTACAGAGCAAAGAGAAAAGGAGACAGGACTGTTCCTTGTGGTGCTCCTGTGTTGATCACATCTGTATCAGAACAAAGTCCTTGATTCTCAGAAACTGCAGTTTGCCTGACAGATAGTTCACTAAGCAGGACACCACAGGCTCATCCACCTGCATATCTTGGAGTTTACCCCTTAACAGGGATGGCTGGATGGTACTGAAGGCACTGGAGAAATCAATACACATAAACCTTACAATGTTGCCAGGTTTGTCCAGGTGAGAATAATCTTTGTCCAATAGTCGGGTTGCTGTAGATCCAGGTGGTCTACAACAAGAACACTCATATAGTTCAGGAATGGTCTCTCAAAGGTCTTCATGATGTGAAACATAAGTACCACTGGTCTTTAGTCATTAGGTGAAGAGGCACCTACCTTTTTTGGGACAGGAACAATGCAGGATGTTTTCCACAGCAGTTGCACTTTATGAAGCCTTAGGGACAGACTGAACAGGTGACAGAGGCTATCATAAAGTTGGTCAGCACAGGCCTTAAGAACTCGAGGACTGACTCCATCCCATATCCCAGATTTTCCTGTGTGCAGCTTCCTCTGTTGTCTCCTTACTTGATCTTCAGTTATCGATAGCCCACACTGATTGTCAGTGGTGGACTCATCACTGGCCATCCAGTTGACATGATAGGCATGTTGATGTTCCAGGGATGGTGTGGGGAGACTGGTCATTTGAAGAAGGTGGCAATGGGAGAGAAAATCTATTAAAAAATTGGTTTAGGGCACTAGGTTTGTTCATATACCCTTCTACCACCTGATACCTGGATTCCTTGAATCCAGTACATTCCAGACATCCTTGAAGTTATTCTAAGTGAGTTTGTTTTCTGTTTTAGCTTGTAAGCTTCCTTTCATTCACCCAGGGCTATATAGAATGGAAAGATCATAATTATCGGTTTTACAGCCATTTTCTAAGCTTACCCAGGTTAGCCAGTCACCCCCCTGGTATTTCTTCTGACTCTGTCTGTGAACCTGGGTATATTTGGAGTAAGACCCACTTTATTCAAATCATCTGATACCACCTCTGACCATGTGTCTTTTGGGCTTCTTCCCTTCCTCCTCCATCATAATTCACATCTTCACTTAATCAATCTCTACATTTCACTACAAAAGTTCAAACGACTTTAGTCTGTTTCTGCTTCAATGGTTCTCTTAGTATAGGTATGTCATGGCAACAGCAGCAGGAGAAATCATTTCCTAGCAACTACAGACACTAGAAACAACAGCACAGCTAGATATCTTTTCATTTTGAACAATTAAAAATTATTTTCTGAAATTCATGATCATAGCTGGCACCCAATGAGTTTCTGTGGGTAAGATCAGGAATTACAAATGCCACATTTGCCAGGTCAGTCTCTACTGAGCTTTTGTCAGCATATTATTTACCCTGCCAGACCAGACATACTGAGGGTAACATTCCATTCTGTGCACAATCCCCTTCATTTTGTTTCAGTTTTTTCTGTGTTGCAGCTCTGTGCTAAAATCATTTAAATTCATTTTTCCTCACATAAAACAAGACCCAATGCCCCAGAATGAAAAATCAGAAAAAGATTTTAGAAATTTTTGCCTATTTATTAAATACTAGCTGTTCACAGCGGCTCTGCCCGTATAGTAGTGAAACCGGACAGTGAGGAGAGCTTTGCCCGGCTCCCCACTCCTGACGTCGCGCTATTAACTACTGTTAAGTAGTTCTCTCGTGAAAAGCAGACAGACATACAGATAGACATTGGATTTTATATATATATAGAGAGAGAGCGATGACCCTTTGCTATGACAATTGAAAACTGGTTCAGGTGGACCTCATTGTATTGATGTTTCTGCACCTTGTCTGGAGTGTATCTTTGGCCAATTCAATTGACTACACATGATTAGGAAAGACACACACCTGTCTGCAGAAGGTCCCAAAACTAATATGCATCTGAGCAAAAACCAACCCATGGGGTTGAGTGAATTGCCTATAAAGTTTAGATACAGGATTGTGTTTAGGCACAGGTCTGGGAAATGCTACAAAAAAGTCCTGCAGTACTGGAGGATCCTGAGAGCAGAGTTGCTTTTATAATTGTCTTCATTGCAGATCTGGTCATCTGGTAAAACTCAGTAATCTTGGGAGAAGGGCCATGGTGAGACAGGTGACGAAGAACCCAATAGTCACTTATGCTCCAGAGAACCAGTGTGGAGATGGGAGAAACTTCCGGAAGGACAACCATCACTGCAACACTCCACTGGTCTAGGTTTTATGACAGATTGGTCAGACAAAAGCCTCTCTTCTGTAAAAGACACATGGAAACTGACCAGGATTTTGCAAAAAAAGCATTGAATGGACTTTCATACTGTGTGAAGCAAGATTCTCTGTTCTGATGAAACCAAGCTTAGTGTCAAACCTGGAGAAAAAACAGACACTGCTCATCTTCTGTGCAATACCATTCCAATGGTGAAGCTGTGATAAGGTGCATTAGGGTTCTGTGGTGAAGAGGAATTTTTTATATTGTAAATAGTAAGGCAGCACAGACCCCATGAGTGCTGCCGTAATTTGAAAAATGCCATGGGATCTCGATGAATGCAATTACAAATTATGCTTAACGTGCACATAGGTAATTAACACAGCTGTCCCTCATCAGAGCTCCACAGGTCGTTTGGTGCCCCTGCACTCACCGGGAATAAAAAAGGGGTCAGCGAGAGAGGAGGAGAAAAGAAAACTGAAAGAAAGAAAGACTGGTGAAAAAATCGTGAGGCAAATCAAGATCATTAAAAAGCCAGTGCAGCAGAGAGAAGGCATGAAAGTCAGGAGATAAGTGGTGCTCCATGGGTAGGGACACTCCTGCTGAACAAAGGATTGGAGCAGGAGAGGCCAACTGCTCTGAGAGGTCTCATGGATGCCAAGGGACATCATGGGAGAAGGGAGCAGGTCTTGCAGGGTTCCCACGGATGCTGAAGGGTGGTGGTGGGGACACGAGCCAGAGGAATTTTGACCACATTTGCCAGTGGGTCTCCATTTGCTAAAAAGATCTTAAAGTGTTAGTGGAAGAGACGATAGATTAGCAAGGATGCACTGAGTCTCATAATTCTTCTAATGGTGGTTTGAGAATATAAATCACTAAGCACCTTTTGCAACTACTGTTGATGTTGTGTGTCCTCATTCGCCCTAGTCTTTCTCAGTTCATGAGTATCGAGGTCTGAGTTTAAGGAGGTAATGCCAGCTGCAGGCCATCTGGGAATCACTGAAGAATGTTGGTGGCAGCATCATGCTGTGGGGTTGTTTTTCAGAAGTAAAGACTGGGATAACAGTTAGGGTTGAGAGAAAGCTGATTGGAACAAAGTACAATGATATCACCTTCCAGCAGGACAATTATCCGTAAGCACAAAGCAAAGACAGCACAGAAGTGTCTTAGGGACAACTCTGGGAGTCAGGATGTCTTTGAGTTGCTGAGCCAGAGCTTGAGTCCAAACAAACATATCTGGAGGGACATGAAAATAGCTGTCCACCGAGGGCCTCCATCCAACTTGACAATGCTTCAAAGGATCTGCAGAGAAGAATGGCAGAAAATCTCTAAATGTAGATGTGAGATGCTTACTGCGTCAGACCCAAGAAGTCTCTATGGTGTAGTCACTGCCAAAAGGTCTTAATTAAGTACTTGACTGGACACTTGTGTCAATTGGATTTTTAATAAATCTGTAAAATATTCTAAAACCCTGTTTTCATTTGGTCATTTTGTGGAACTGAATGAATGTAAATGATTTCAGCACAAGTCTGCAACATGACAAAATGGGAAAAAGTGAAGAGGTCTGAATACTTTCTGAATCCACTGTATTGACGAAAAACAAATCACACTGGGTTTTATTGTGTTTGTTGTGCCTTGTAATACCTGCAATTCAGCTTGTGCTCAAATTATTACCTTCTGAAATGATTAATACAGTTCAGCTGAAATATGGTATAAACATGACAATGTTCTTAAATAACAAAACTATTTACAACCAATTAATGTAAACAAAAAAGAGGCCAATAGAATTCAATGAATAAATACATGTCAATTAAACAGAAAATAAATGTTAAATGCATATCCTGTACTTCAAGTTTTTTATCTCAAAATACATTGCATTGAGCATTTCAAGCACAGAAGAGTTATAATATGTTAAAATATATGCAACACTGCAGTACATTGTGTTACATTTATGAGGCTCTGTGTAAAAGTCATATAAACAGTATGATGAAGACAATCACTTCCATTAGGTTGGACTTTAGTTAGCAGTCATTCATTACCACCGGAAATATTATTTGGATAACTTACAAATTATAAGTAAACTAAACTAACATTGAAATAGTAAAAAATATGAATGCACTCAGTTCTGTCTTTTTCATGAACAGAGATATAGTATTAGGTCGCCACTTAATTATAAACTTTTTAGACTGCTCAGCAACATATTGGCATCTGTTCAAGCAAATGATATTACATCCAAGTTTGATTAATTGTGGTAGCTAATGCTTTCTGAATTTAACTAAAGTCTGTTTTAATGACCTAAACATTAGCAATATGGAATGCCCCTATCATCATCAGGCAGATTAGCAGCTGGTCCCCTGGCAATCCATCAATAATTGGCAAAAATAATGAATTAGTTAAGTTGCCACACTTTTCTCAGTTTTAGTAATTACTGCTAAAAGTAATGTCTGATTGTAGGGATATGACTAAGCTGATATTCTGTAACTTCAAAAAAAAATTTTTTAAACAATGCACAGTGTACACAGAGCATTTTAATGCCATGTCTTAAAAATAATAAAAGCTATTTAATGAACATACAGTGGATTCAGAAAGTATTCCGACCCCATTACTTTCTGCATACTCTGTTGGGTTGCAGATTTAATTTTAAATGGATGAATCAATCAATTACCCATAATGACAGTGTAAAAACATTTTCTGAAAGGTTTGCAGATTTCATAAAATCAAAACCTGAAATCTCTCTTTTATGTAAGTATTCAGAACCCATGCTATGGGACTCCAAATCGTGGTCAGGTACATCCAATTTACTTTAATTATCCTGGAGATTTTGTGCAGAACTTGACTGGAGTCCATCTGTGACAAATTGGTAAAGACTTACTCAAGAGGACTGTAATTACATGCCAAAGAGGATTCTACAAAGTTCTGAATACTTGTATGAATGAGGGATTTCAGTTTTAGATATTTAATAAACTTGAATTTTTTTCTGAAAACATGTTCACTTTGTCGTTATGGGTTATTGAATGTTGATTGATTGGCAAAAATGGAAAATTTATCCATTTCAAATTAAATCTGTAACACAATAAATTGCAGAATGTGAAGGGGTCTGAATATTTTCTTATTCCACTGTAACTTAATATAAACATACTATAAAGAAAAAGTCTTTTTGTCAGTATGGAATGCAATTTTTCTGCCATAGTTGGAAGTCAGCAGGCCAAAAGGCAAGGGAAAAGGAACAGGAGATGAAAGCATAAACCAAAAACTAGCTGGGGTCAGAACCAGAAAGGCAAAACGAACATGTGATAACACCCAATATGTAATTCAAGAATCTCAGTCAAAGAAACAAAGATAATTAAGAATATTCACAGACAAAAGGAGTTTCTTTTTTTTTTTCGAGTACTTACATAAACTTGGGCACTCTTCCCCAGGTGGAAACCAGCTTATGAAGCATCACGTTAACAACATCACAGTGAGCAACATTCAAAGCAATGCTCCTTCCAACAAGTCACCTCCATATGGCACAAACCAGAAAATGGCAGCGCCTGGAGGAAAAGAAATCTGATGGCACAGTGAGTAAAAAAAAACATAATCATAAATAATTTAGACTTTTTCCATAAAGTAAAAATGAGAATCTAATAACATATATCCTCAGTGACACACATAATTATGCCAAAAAAATGTTTTTGGTGCAGGAAACTTTAAATCAATAGTGCCTATAAAAAGTATTCACATTTTGCAACATTGAATCACAGTGGGTTCAATTTGGTCAACAGAAAAATGCTCTTTAATGTCTAAGTGAAAACAGATCTCTGCAAAGTGATCTCAGTTAATCTACTCTATTGTATATAAAATCCTAAGCCTAAAAATGCAACAATTTTGTGCAACGATTTTATTTGACATTTTTATGTCATGTTTTTTGTCACGTTTTAAATCAGGCTTATTTTAAAACCTACATATATATGTTTGGTATCATTCTTTTCAGAATTTATCGAACTTTAATGTGATGTTGTTATATTTTCAGATTCTTATTCCATTTTTAAATTATTAACTAAAAAATGTCAAGAGACGAGACTTTGTGCTGACGCCCAGGGCCGGAAATAAAAGACAAAGAGTAGGAAAGCTGCTGTACAGGCTTTTAAATGTTTGAAGCGCCATGACAGATGCAGATCATGCAGCACGGCAGCAGCAGCAAGTCAGCAGCTAAAAAAAATACTATTTGTTTCCCATTGTATCACCATTTAAGAGGGGGTTTCAGAGGAGTGACCACGTCTCCTTGGGGTGCATTCAGACCCCCTCTTCAGAACGCTAGCGGCAGAGACGCGAAGTGGTTGGCACATAACGCAGGCCGGGGTGGTTGGCGAGCAAAGTGAGCAGGGGGCGAACCCCCTAGTTACATATATAAAACACAAAATAAATAATCATATAAGTATTCACATCTTTTACAATGACACACCTATAAATCACTGTTGCAGCCAAGTGGTTTTAGAAGTCACAATATTAGTTCAATGGAGATCAGCTCTTTGTGGTTAAGGAGGTTGGATTGTAGTTTATTGTAAATGCACCTTATCTGTAAGGGTCACATTGTGGTGAGTCAGTAAGGTGGCCAGACCTGCACAATGAATACAAAAGAACACTTCAAGCATCTCTTGTTAAAAGGTGATTGAAAAGCCCCAATCACGGGATGGAGACAAGAAAATATGCAAGTCATGGAATACTCCTTGGAGTTCAGGTAAGTCGATCATTAATAAATATAAGAGTATGCAACAACTGTAAATCTGCATAGGCTGTCCATTATAAACTAAGTGGTCATTCAAGACAAAGCAGACAGAATCCTTAAAACAGAGCAAAACAAATCAACTAATCCAACACAAAAAACACAGCACTCACAGAAACCCATATAAACTAACAATCCTCAATTTCTGAGTATTCTCTGTCAATTCAAATAGCCTGAGGGAGGGCTCAGGAGTGGTGAGATCAGGTTGGCCCTAACCCCCTGGGGCTCCAACCACAAAGAACTATGCAGTATTCTGTTTATAGCGATACAAAGCATTCAGTTAAAGAAACTTTGAATGCTACTAAGAAACATTGCCGGTATTCCAGGTGGAAACTTGGGAGAGGAGCCGGTACTGTGTACTGAGGAGTACTGGCCCACCTCAAACACTGGTCGGGATGCTTCTCTGCAGGATGCTCTGGAAGACTTGTGAGGGTAAAATAAAAGCAGCAAAATACGTCGAAATCCTTGAGGAAAACCTGATGCAATCTGCACCTTGGAAAAAGATTTGATTTCCAGCTAGACAACGACTCCAAGGCTGAAGCGAATGTCCTGGAATGGCTGTATATACAATGGATGTCTATCTCTGTCTCTCTGCATTTTGGTGATGCTGTAGATCCATTGGTAATACATCAGAGGGCATGTGACAATTCAAAATATGAGGGTGAAGGACTCCATCTTGGACATAATTCTCTCAGTCTGGTTTCTAATATATGCCTAGACAGAAAGTGAAAAATGTGTACAGATGCAGTTCTTAAAATGTTTTCCATTACCGTCAGATCCTGCAATGCCACAAAGGATGCAGATGCCACTGACCATTAGATTACAACTAATTGCATAAGTACAAGGATGACATCCCGCTTTTTAACTGAGGCTTACAGATTTACTTGTTACCTTCACAGAAATATCTTTCACTTCAAACAGTGAGTGTCTGAAAGCTTCTTTCAGCACTGTTAAAAGCCGGAGCATGCTGTTTAACAAGCTGTAGGGGAGCAGAAACTCCTATCTGGGTGTTTTTTCCATACTGAATTCTGATAAGGGGTATTGACCTCTGGTTTACATTTTTTTCAGACGGATCGGTTCCATTATAATTATTTAAAGTAATTTACATTTTTAGCTTTAGATTACAACAGGTTTTCTTTTGATGTGGTGTTATATTAAATGGGTCTGTACACTGTATGTATTTGGTTCAAGAATTAAAGACAGCAGCTTCAGATGAAGATCATTGATACACAGGCAGGGCTTGTATATTAATTTGTAAGTAATTTCCTTCATCGGAATAATCAGAACTTAAACAAACAAACTAGTAGGGTCTAGAAACATAACATTCTAAGAAGAAGAAAAATATAATAATGAGCTGAAGTGACAACGATCAGCACTGCCAACCCACCGATCCTTACCTAAGGCAATCAGAGTCTAAAAGTCATGTGGCACTTGGTTATTTTTAAGCAACAGAGAGTACTGAAAAACAAGAATATGACACATTCTGCATGTTATTCAACTGCAATGACTGACTCAGGCACTTGCTTTACTAATTGGCAGGATTTCAGTCTTTGATTTTGGACACAATTAGGAATTTAGCAAATGGTTTGATTTTCTGCACTGTCGTTTTCAACTGGCCATGTTTCAGTTTTATTGGGCTTTAAACTGCCATGATTTATTTTTGAAATTGCTATGTTTTAATATGTGCTTAACATAACATACTGTTGTAAGGTTTATTATTGTATTATTTCTGTAAATTTGTGAAAGGGCTCTGAGACTATATAGAATAAAAAGAATTATACAAAAATAAATATAATTTACTTGAAATTGAATTCATGTAATTCAATTCATTTTGTTCAGTGAGTACAAAAATGTGTATAATACACAATGTTAGGAATCTCAGAACAACTCATGTCCCTTATTATAAAAATGTAGTAATAAAATGAAACCCATAAATAACAAGGCTAAGAACATCACCACCACTGTGTTTTTATGAAAAGGGAGAGAAAAGTCCTGAGCACTTAAATTAGAAAAAGACCAGTGTACTGCCTGCTGAAACAGCCTGTAAGATATTTAGAGGTACAACGTGAAGTCTAAATAGACCGTCAAAATACAAGGGCAAGATCAAAAATCATACTAAAGGAAACATGCAAGGATCAGAAACCCAAATAACCAGAGAGAGATGCAGAATAATGTATTTTATTATCCAAATTGAGGTCGACTTGAACCGTCGAAGATACCTTAAAATAGTCGGGCCAATGATGTCATTGTTACACCATCCCAATGCATCCTGGGATACAATATCATGGAAAATGCCAATGCAATACCCACAGTAGTGAAGACTAAACAAAATGGTGTTGAAAAAAATCATGAAGTAAAAGTAAACTTTTAAATGGAGACTAATCCAGAAAATAATACAAGATTTAGATTCCCTGAGTATAAAAACCCCAGAAATACTAGCAAGAACATTTTTATACCTCTGGGGGACTCAGATAAATTTAATAAAAGCTCAAATCCTAACAAACAGGAAATTAAGATCTTTCTTTAAGGGCTAACTATAAGAAGAACTTTGTAAAAAAAAGCAGGGATCAAATACCAAAATTAATTAGGAAAACCAAGCACCAAGGTTCATTATTCCCACTAAAATCATTGTTTTTTGGTAGAAAATTCAAATCTTGGATAATTAGCAATGTGCATCCTCAACTTTTATAAATGGCAATGAGATCGTATCACATGTCACAATGTCGACAGGGCCACATGACTGGCATAAAATGTTGTTGCTGACAACTATATGGCCACAGTCATTAAAATAATATATAGAAGAGAAACAAAATACAAAAGGGCTTCACAGTCATGTGATATAAATAATATCAAACATTAAAATGACAACAACCAAAGTGAAAACAATAACAGAAAATGATTTCTGGATGTTATGCCAGTATAAGATGGAAGACTGCAAAACAGCATGACCAGGAGAAAAGTGTCAGCAACGCTGGAAAGAGGCCAACGTCAAAACTAGAAGTCAGAAATGAAAATACCACAGCATAAACAAAATCATTGTCAAAAACACATGTAACAATACTAAGCCCCTAAAAAGGTTTTGAATAACCAAGCATACAAAATCCTATTGAGAATAATCCTGAAGCCTGGCCATGGAGGAGAGGACAGCAACATGTTTTATACTTAATTTCCTGTCTGGTCCAAATTAGAAAATTGTATTACTTCTTGAAATATAATTTTCTTTTCGACAGTTATGTTCTTAGAAGCTATAAACATCAGAAAATTCCATTTTTTTTTCTCTAGAACAATTTTAAAATATCTTTTGTATTTTACCACAACACCATTTTGTGTCTCTGTTGTCATAATGTAATGCTAGGTCTGAGTTCCCAGAAGTCGCACCATGTGACATCATTTATGTGATGGTTTATAAGCATGTTATACAATGTCGAAGATTATGAATAATCTCTAAAACACATACATGTGTTTATTGTATTGTTTGCTCAGTTTTTTTGGCTTTTGACTACAATTTCTGGTTCACAACCTAGCTATGATGTCCTATTGATCAATTCTCTGGTTTTGACTCTTACTCATCTTTTGGTTTATTTGGACCCTTTTAACTTGCTCTAGTGTACTTCCTTCTTATGATAGAACACCATCATCATAGATCACCATTGCCAATAAAAATGAATCACGAAAATGCGAAAAATCTAACTTTAAAAATGAATAACATTAAAAATAAAATGATTTGACAAATTAACAATCAAAATGAGTTCTGGAAGGCATAGAATTAAAATTCATAACACTAGAGTTTCAAAATATATTCATGACAGAATAAACATTACAGGTTATGATGTTTTTGTTTTTCCTTTTTCACTTCTGGCAATGTGTCAAGCTGGTTTGATTTGTTGAAATGTTGCTGTAATTTACTTATTTTCTCCTTTTCATTGTTGATTAGTTTGTTGTCTTATAATAACTATCTAACTGCCAGCACCTGAGTATATCCTGACTTTTTCAAAACAGAATTCTGTAAAAGAGTTTTTGGTAGGTTGCACTGTGTCTAAAGATTTGGTTTGCTGGATAAAGGCTCAGTTGGAAAAGGCAGACATTAGGTTCCTGTATCCTTTTAGTTACAAGGAATGTGACCGGTGCTTCAAGAGTGATAAACTTTTAAACTTGGAAAAAGGTGACAGTCAATAATACAATACTAATAATATTAATTGCAATAATTACACAATTTAGATTTTCTGCCAAACAAGTAACTCTCTGCCAAGCTGTGAGAGTAATTTCTTAGACTTCTATAATTAATTTCTAACAGAACATAGTAAGAAAAAAAAGCCTTATACTGTATGCTTGACTGCACTTGCATTTGTGTGCTTGTCTGGGGAATTTTGAAGGTGTGTGAAAATATTATTATTGACTCCCAGTAGATGTGTCTTAATAATTTATGCCATTCAAGTTGAAAGGAATCATCTATTTTGTTATTTTGTCTAGTCGAGTCATGTCATTAGACTCTCTGCTATGTTTTATTCGTTATGAGCTATATTGCCTTTGTTTGAAGGAACATGTTAAAGTAAACCTCTTGTTAATAGATTTTGACACCACTCGCACGGACTCATTCTTCATTATTAATGAGTTCACTGTGTTTAGAGATCAATTCATTCATTTTCTGTATCTGATTGTATCTAGCTCCGCTCTGATTTACTGTAATAACAACAAGGTCAATAAGTTAGTCCAGGGTTACTTTTTCTCCACTATGGTACTCAGACACCAGTCAAGTAATATGATCATTTAAAAGGTCTTATGGGTCTACCATATTTTTTTTTCTCATCTTCTGCTTTTGGTGTTTGATGCTGTGATATATTTTAATGCTATCTTTTGGTTGATAGACCTTCATTTTGTATCATTTTACAAAATATATATAACATTTACTGAATGATCACATACCCCCAATGCTGCTACTGCTTATCCAATCTTCCACAGCTCCTTCCATGTGAGTCCCATGATCTTTTTCCTTACATGACTGACTTGTGATTTTTTTTTTGTAAGACCATCTGCAATGTTAATTTTCCCAACTCCATCAGCCAAGGATCCTTCCCGAGAGTCTCTGACAACTATATATCCTGGCCAATGGATTCAAGCAGTGGAGTGAGTCTGGTAAGTGCTACTCTTTAAGAGCTTGATTTCCACTCTGTCTGATTTAAATGCACACACACAAATCCTAGGCACTACTTTTCAGGATGTCTTCTCTGCTGCTGAACACATTCCCCCCCTAGGTCCGTGTGGCCACATCAGGGGTATGCACTCGCAAGCAGGATTAGTCTAAAATTCAGTTAAAATAAGTCAAGATTGAAGGAAATCAGGCTAATTCTGTTCCTGAAAACTTGGATGTAGCCAAACTTATGTTTCTGGAACAGATTAAGCCTGAATTATGTGATCTGTGAGGCCAAAGATGCAGATAACTCACTAATCCCACTTTTTAGAAAGAGGTCAGGATTTCCTTGTTTAAGAAAGAAACATTTCACGAAATCCAGCTGAGTTAGTGAGGTAACTAATGCTCTGAAACTAACCTGAAAACAGCAGGTTTAATATTAAGGATTAGCATCTTGAGATTGTAATAATTAAGAGATAGAGAATCCAATCGTAGGATTGAGGTTCGTAAATGTTCTGTCAGAAACACTGATCCCAGCTACACTATTTATTAAGCAAAAAACATGAGAAGATGTTGAAAATGTCATGTCCCTTTCTAAATGGACAGGGATACCATGATAACACCACATACGATATCCCGCCTCCAGGACAAACACTTTGTTTCTTTCTTCAACAATTCTCCTGATGGCATGCACTAACATCCAACATTTACTAGCAACGTAATCTTGTTGCCTTAGCAAAACATGTTTATTTCTTAACATACAATACAAACTGGAAATAATTTTTTTTTTTTCGTACCTGAAAACGGGCAGTGCCTTAGTGAATTTGAATTGATTTCCATTCTTATTGTATTTTCAGGCAGCAATCTTTCTTGCTAAAAGTCCCTGCCACCTCCTTTCTGTTATCTGTATATAAGATCACATAGATTTGAGATTATGCTGCTTACACAAACTGACAGCAATTGTAAGAGGAAACAGAATCAGGAAATGGCACAGAGAAGTCAGAATTCATGGAAGAGTTGTAAGCGGGAAGACAATCATTAAAGCTAAGGATGTGTAGCCAGAATTGTGGTCAGAGAACTGTCATGAATTGGTGTGTAACCATAGCAAGAGAGGATGTGAGGTCTTCTAAAGGCTCCACATTCCAAGCCAATCCTCCTCTGTTTGCCTTTAAAGGTCTCACCCTAGTGGACCTAACCCAAGCTCCAATGACCTGCTTTGGCCTGCACAGCTCTGAAGGGGTTTAAGCCTCAAAAATAACTTTTAATGTTCCAAAGTATCAAAACATTTTGCAAGAGAAATGAACCTGTAAAAACCTTTGTCTTGCAGAGACAAAAGAAATCTTTATAAACTAGAATATTTATTAAGAAAAAGAGAAAAAAATGAGAAAGAAAATGGAACATGTATTTGCCTAAAAGTCAACCCACAAAGAGAAAATCCTAAAACACAATCCAAAAGCTAGAATGCAGAGCAGAAAATAATCAAAAAACAGTAAAATCCACAAACAGCAAAAAAAAACCCAACACTCACTGCAACACCAAACAACTTCAATGCACAACACCAAAGCTATCCTGGCTGTGACCTAAATAGCCATATGGAGGCTCAGGAGTGGTGACCTCAAAGTGGCCCCACCTCTTGAGGTACCACCTACAAAATAAAAGTGACATAGGAGAACATGCTTTTACAAATAAAGACATTTATAAGTGAAATAATTAAAGAAAGCAAGGCCAAAGAACAAAACATTACATGAAAAGAAACAAAGAAACTTGGAAAATAAATAACAATGAAAACTTTAAAAAATGTAAGAAGTAAACATAAGTCAGGGCGATAACCTTGTCTGAGCCATAACAAGAACAGAACAATACGTCAAATAAGCCAAAAGGGGTAAACGTATCCAGAGCCAAAAACACATCATATAAATTGTAATTAGAGGAAAGAAAAAAACTGTCACAACTTGCAAATTCAAAAACTAAGAATCATCAAATATATAAACGAAAGATCTGTGTGTGTATCTTTGTCCGCTCTGCTTACACTCAACCACAGCCACTAGATGGAACATGCAGGCACTCAAATTTTTTTGACGCTTGCATGCACCTCACTTCTCATTCAATCCAAGCAGACAAACTCAGCTGTGTGGTACATGCATGTTGTACGTTCACACAACAAGCTACCACACGTTTGCCTGAGGCAGGTTCCAGCCTGTCTGCTCAATCTGAGCCACAGCTGCACTCAACTACACGACCGTCTCGGACAAGATACACCCTGTCCCGGCCCACTTGGCTGATGCTACTGTACGGTCACCAATATAGTAAAAGTGCTAGGGAGTCTTTGGGTTGTTTTTTTGTCCCGAAGACCACATGCAGCTAGTACAAAATAATGCAAAGGTTTTTCTTTTATACTTTCACAATTCCAAATCTTGAAGGAAGCAAAAGATACATATTACCAGAAATACTAAAAAAGAGACCCGAGTTCAATTGCCAGCTCAGTTTTTATAGATTTTAGTTTTCCTCCGTAGCCAAACGAGGTGCTGAAATAACCCTTCACTCCTTCCTGAAAGGGTTTTTGATGTCTTTAAATTGGCCAGTATGAGTGAGTGTGGATGAGTGTTGGGTCCAAGTCAGTATGCACAGTGTGGTTGAATGGGTTGTTTACTTTTCAGAGCAGCAGAGAGAACTTTTTAAGGACAATTTAAGAGATTGGGTTTGGAATATAAACATATTGCCCATGGAACTGAAAAACAAATAGGGGAGTGAGAACATCTCTAGCTGTCACCCAGGGTCCGTCCTCAGATTCACAACATCTACACTAAATCAGATATTGGACTTAGTAACCAAATACCTAGCATCAATAGTTGTTCTGATGAAATGGCAGAATGATGAATGAGTTCAAAGTTAAAAAAAAAGTGTTCCAAAAAATCTTCAGCTTAAATGTGTAATAATGCAACACTACTACACAACAAGGGATTTGATTTTTTTTTTGATGCTGGGAGCAGTTATTCACTGTGTACAATAGCCACCTACTCCCTCATAGCCTTCTATACTGGGACATCCAATCTGATGAAAGGATCTTTCCTTCCGATGATTGCAATGTACCCTTATCTTAGATTACCTTTCCATAGGCAGGAAAACAGTTTGGCAGTAGAGTAGTGGCACAAAGTACCATATCAAGATACCAAGAAGAAAAACATAATAGAGGAGGGGTAGTATCAGTTTATAAATATTTTATTACTTATATTTCTGTACAAATGACTAACAAACAGAAATTCAGCATGCACAGATAATCGGCAGCTCTAGCCAGGGTATGCCAAGGTAAAGTAGTGAGTCTTCAGCCTGGATTTGAAAGCAAGCAGATCTGTCCCCAGCATTGGGGCCCTGTAACTAAAAGCTTGACCTCCAACTGTTATTTTATTAATCCTTGGAATTATAAGTAGGCCAGCATCTTGAGATCTCAATGTGGACTTGGGTTTGTAAGTAATGATAAGTTCAGATAAGTAATCAGTATATTGGCGATTTAAGGCTTTATATTTTAAAAGGAGAATTTTGAAATCAGCCCTAAATTTAAAGTTATATATTTTCTGTTTCGTTCAGTAATTCTTGCAACAGCATTTTGAGTTAATCGAAACCTGCATAAAGAACACAATGTCTTAATTTTCCAATATTTTTAAGACTGAAAAACAAGTTTTGGATAGTTTTTTAATATGTGCATTAAATGACAAGCTAGTGTTAAAGATAACACATAAATTGCATGGTGATTAAGTAAAACTAATGATAATTCTAAATGAGTTAAAAAGTGACATAAATTGTTGTGTTCAGCATCATTTCTCCCAGTAAATACCATTTATGATTTTTTTTTCTTTATTCAGTGACATGTAGTTCTTATCCATCCATTCCTTTAACTCATTGACAAAACTAATTAAGGACCACATCACAGAAACCTAATTTGGTCTAAAATACAGGTATAGTTGGGTGTTGTCTGCATTCAAGGGACAGCTAATGTTTTGTTTTCTAATGACAGTTATCAATGCATGCATGTAAAGTGAAAACAGTAAAGATCCCAGTACTGAGCACCAAGGGACACTATTTGACATCTGAGTATAATGATGGAGTACTGACAGCACATTTCTGTACATATTGGTAATGATTTGATAAATAAGAACCAAACCAGACAAAGACAGTGCCTGTGAGCCCAAAATAATTTTCTGTCCTGTGTAATAAAATAGAGTGGTCAATGGTGTTGAATGCTCCAATTATATACAGTACAACAACATAATTACTGTGGAATTTCCTTCATCAGAGGATATTAGAATGTTATTTACAAGACTGGTGCAGAAACCTGAGTGGAATCCCTCAAATAATTTGTGATGTGAAGCTGACTTTTTTAAGTATTTTAGAGAGAAAGGATACATCTGGAATATGTTCATAATTACTTAATCATATGAGGGTCTAGCTGTGGCTTTAACAGTCTGATAACTGACATTTTCAGTGCATCAGGATCTGCTCCATTCACTAATGAACTATTGATAATGTTAATAATGGGTGCTGGCATAACATCTGTTGAGATTTGTATTAGTTCATTTGGGACTGGGTATAAGTAACAAGTAGTGGGTTTAGAAATTAGAGATAGACATGATGTATACAATTGTTAGAACTGACAACTACTTAAATGAAGCCACAACATGTATACTAGATAAAACAATTCTAACACTGGAATTTATATCATACAATAATTTGGATAAATGTCAGTGGCACGGTGGCATCCTGGGTTTGAATCCTGTGCTTTGTTGATGTCCATGTAGAGTAGATCTTCTTGTGCTTTTGAGCTGCTATTCTTCCCACATGCCTAGGACTGTACAGATTAGATTGTTGATTTCAAATTTGCACTTGTGTGGGTGTTTGTGTGTGCACGAGAGGGCCTTGCTATGGACTGGTGCCCACTCCAGGGCTGTTTGCTACTTTTCCACTCAATGCTCCAGCCCACACCACATTGAATTGAATAAATTGTGTCTGACAGTGTTACGTTATGTTGCCATACTGTCAAGCCCATTTCCTTTAGAAAAGCTTCAAATAACCAAGTACAACCACTTTTACATATTCAATGTTTTGTCCCATTCACATTTAAAGCAAATCCCTGAAATAGACATGCTTTAATTAAATTGAATTATGGATCAATCATGCATTAGCTCCACCAATTGGTTTCTTGTAGATTGCAGCGGTCAATATATGTGACAAATTCCGACTGTTCCAGTAAAAACAGTTTGCTTCACACATAGTTGAAAAGAAGAATCATCAAATCTTTCCCATTCAATCATGTTGCTTCGTCAAAACTGATTGTTTCATGAGAATTTACCATATTCAGCTGTTTAAGTTGCAGTTTAGATATTTAAACCAAGTAAAGTAACACGTGCATTGTGTTTGTCTGTCCTTTACTTTATTCAAATACTGTACACTTCCATTTATTGTAAGAAGCCATGGTTATTTTATTCATATTACATTATAATTCCTAAAAGGTGTGTCTCAGATGCCAACTCTGACTTTTTATCTCCTAATTTTCCTTCTGTTCTAATAGAAACAGATTATTAAGATGTGCCTGTTAAACTTTTCTTTTCATTTCTTTGCTATTCTGTCTCCTTCACGTTCTCTTTATAACCTTCATGCCTTAAAAATCCTCACCCTTTCTGCCCACTAACCCACCTACTAATTTAAATAAGAGCTTACTGTATCTATTATTCATTCTTACAGTATCTTGGCACCTCTCCCGTTGAACTGCAATTCATCAAATATACCCTCTGCCTATGAATGTTATCCAGTGCCCTGTAAGTCTGAACAATTTTGTCCTGAACTTGTTTTCCTGCCTCAGTTTTTGTGTACTGTAGTTGTGTATGGTACTGATAGTAGCAAAAAATATGCTCCTCTTAGGTGTTCTTTTACCCAGCCTGTTGTTTAATTACTAAAAATGTCCCCAAGGAATTGTAACGCAAATTACTTCCACTACTTCTAATTTATGCCTGGACCACAGTGACAAATGTATTCTTCACCTGTATGGTCCTTCCAGCCAAAGTTTACGCTGAAGGCTCATGCCACCATCAAATCCTCACCCACCACTGTCCATGCAAAAGCAATGCTGGATCCTTCCCACTTTACTTGGTGAGTGAAAAATTACAATGAACCATATTGCACATTTTTTAGTATTTTTGAATTCTCTTGTAATTTGGTATTACAATGCACACTTTTGTCTTTCACCTGTGTTAGCACTGCTCTCTATATGCCATCTTTACAGAACAAGGGAAAACAATACTTCATATATTCTATGCCAAACTTGCTTCAAAGTCAAAAATACATTCAAATAATAAATGTAGCAGCTCACACTTAACTTGGGACTGTTTTACTGGACTAGGAAATGAGAGACATTTGGTCACCGTAGTCATGTGCTGTAAATGATAACAGTCAGTGTTATTGGAGAGAGTACAGAGGTATTTACAGTTTACTGCAGAACTGAAACACAATTTATGGTATAGTAAAACATAAAAACAAAATCTTAATGTTATCATACTATGACAAAGGATCTTTTAGAGTATAATATTATGGGATGGGTAGCATGGCAGAACAGTGGTAGCACTGGTGATAGACCTGAGTCCACGTCGTGGGTGCTCCCTGCGTGGAGTTGACATGTTCTCCCCGTGTCTGTGTGACTTTCCTCCCATTGTTCTGGTTTCCTTCCACTGTCGAAAGACATGCAGGTTGAGTGAATTGGCAAAACTAAATTTGACCCTAGTGTGTGTTTGGTGTGTGTGAGCGCACATGTGTGTGTGTGTTTGTTTGCCCTACAATAGACTGGCGTTCTGTCCAGGGTTGGTTCTTGCTAGCTGGGATATTCTCCAGTACCCTCTGTGACTCTGGTCTGGATTAAGCAAGTTAGAAATTGACGTGACATATTTTGAAATCCTTGCCAATGGCCCTTCAAGGCTTGTGAGGAAAATGAATGAAGCAAAATACAGAGAAATACTGGAGGAAAAACTGATGCATTCTTTAAGAAACCTGTGCCTTGGGAAATGATTTGTTTTTTTAGGAAGACAACAACCCCAAGCATAAAGCCAAAGCTACACAAAAATGACTTAAAACAACAATGTTAATGTCCTGAAGTGGCCGAGTCAGAGACCAGATCTCGGTCCAATTGAGAAATTGTAGCTGTACTTAAAAAAAATAAGAAAAGGCTGTTTGTTCACAATTCCCCTGAGACCTAACAGAGCTTAAAGAGTTTTGCAAAGAAGAATGAAGGAAATGGCAGTGTCCAGATGTACAAAGCTGATAGAGACAGAGACCTGTGTGCAAAGACTTAAGGCTGCCATGGCTGCCAAAGGTGCATCTATTAAATACTGCCTTAAAGGGGTGAATACTTATGTCATTTGATCATTTTATGCTTTACATTTGTAATTAATTTAAATGACTTTGCAGAGATCTATTGTCACATATAATGAGTTTTTCTGTTGAACAGTGTTTTTTTAACAGTTCTCCTCTCTATTCTATAAAGCAATGGCTGGTGAAGGACCCAAACAATAGTTGATGTCTGCGCAGTCTCTCCAATCTCAGCCACTGGAGCCTACTTCAGAGGTCTGAGGTCTCCTGGTGGCCTCCTACCCTGGTCTTCTTCTCGGTCGCCTTCACTCAGCTTTCTGGACAGTCTGCTTTAGGCAGATTTACAGCACTGCCATACTGTTTCCTTTTCTGAATGATCAATTTAACTGGATAATCAGTGACTTGAACGTTTTCTTGTCTCCATCCCCTGAAATGTGCTCTTGAATCATCTTTTCATGCAGTTGCTTGGAGTGTTCTTTGGTCTTCACTATGTAGGTTAGTCCACCATACTGACTCACCATAAGTTGACTCTCCTTACAAATAACCCCCACCTTCCGTTCTATATCTATAGGCAATTAGGTGTAGTAAAAAGACAAGCAGGAGTTAAGTTACCCATAAAATAAGAGACTCAGTTGTAAAGGGGCTGCAAACACAAATGCCTCTCACCAAAGTAACACTAAATTACATTGCTTTGCCTAAATTACAAATAAAGACATACAAAATATTTATCTCACATCACAACAACAGGTCTACAAGTGGTTTTCGTGTTTCAAACAAGGGGAAATATCATTTTATCTTGCTCCGTGCGACTTTTTCTTGTTCCCACATATGAAAAAGGAACTCAAAGGAAATCATTTTTGTACTGTGGAAGAAGTCAAAGAAAAAATCGGTGCAGGCATTGGACAACATTCCTCTTCAGAGATTCTAAAAATGTTTCCACCAGTGGGAAGACCATTGGGACAAGTGCATTCATTCACAAGAAGAGTACTTTGAAGGAGACTAAAGTTTCAGTAAGTAAAAATTCTGAAAACAATTTTTTTTTTCATTTCCGGTTATTTTTGGGTACCCCCTCGTGTGTACATAATATATATATATATATATATATAGTCACATTCACAGGCCCAACACAGCATAACTACAACAGCAGGGGGGATTTGACATTCAGTGCTAATGCATCTTTCTCTTACCGTCCAGGAAAACTGAAGATCCTCTTCCGGGTGCTGAAGATTCGACTCCACTTGATGACTTCACTTACGGTTTACTCCCGATGACCTCACTTCCGCCTTCTTTCCTTCTTATCATCTCTGGCACAACATGTCAACATCATTGTCAATTGTCCATGTCATTTCCTGTCCGTCTCATATAAAAATCCCTCTGTACTACTCAGCCATGTCTCATTGAAGTAAGGCTATCGAAAGATTATTCTCCACAAGACCTACAGTATACATGATTAGGTCCCAAACCCTTATTCGTATCTCTTGTGCTCTCCCTCTTCACTATATACATATATAGCAATATACGGTATATATCAGTATCTATATCTATATCTATATCTATATATATCTATATCTATATATATATATATATATATATATATATACTAACAAAATACCCGCGCTTTGCAGCGGCAAAGTACTGCTTTAAAATTTTTATTAAGAAGAAAAGTAAACCTTTTTAAACTGAAGGAAAATATACCAATAATTATTTGTTAAGGATCTCTTTGTATACCACGTTGTCAGTTCGGCCCTCCGGTTGTAATATGACCAAGCTGTGCACTGAGCTTACTCGTGAGCATGCAACGTATAGTTGGCCATGTGAAAAGCAATCTTGCCTCAAATCAATGCCAACCTCTTGTAGGGTCTGTCCCTGAGACTTATTAATTGTCATTGCGAAGCACAGCCTTACTGGAAATTGGAGACATTTGAATTGAAATGAGTTTAATCGATAAAAGCCAGATATGAAGTTGAAAGTTTAAACGTTCATAAACATCAAAGAGTCTACTACTCAAATCGTCACCTGTGAATCTAAGATGTTTAAGAGGCATTGGAGGTTGTCCAAAGGTGTAAAATATTTGGCCATTTTGGTACACTTGAAAGCGACAACCGAACAATTCAACGGCAGCTATCAACTCACATGCAGAACCATAGGTGAAGGGCTTAAGCATTTCACTCTTATAGTGCTCCTGTGTAGTATAATTATCTCCTGTACCGTCATCAGTCCACACCTTGAACCTGTCCCAGTCATTCAATACATAAGACACAATGTTCCTCCGGATATCAAGAGTGAGCCTGATATGGCCGTGCAATATGTAACACAGAGAATGGAAAAGGCAGTCGCCATCTCCGGGCATTGAAACCACTCGGTAAGTGACAGTTCTTTGATCAATGGTGATCACCTCGATAGACATGTTAATGGGGCTACGGTTGGAACGATAAAGGAAATGGGTACCTGAACAATGCAAACGAAGTCTAAAATACCTACACAATAACTATAATCATAATAAACGAACAATAACACAGCGGAGGAGCCGTGGATTAAATAAAAAGGCTACAGTTATCAGCAGGGAGACGTGAATACCGTGGCGAAGCAAGGAAGAGAATGAAGAGACTGGAGCGACGGACGGACTTATATAGGCAGGCAGCCAACTATGTGGGAGGCGTGGGGATGGGGGACCTTCCCGGGAAGTTGGAGAATTAGTGATGAGTCAGTCAGTCAGTCAGTGAGGGCTTTGCCTTTTATTAGTATAGATATATATGCATATATGTGGACTAATTGCTATATATATATATATATATATATATATATATATATATATATATATATATATATATATATATATATATGTAATCGGCACAGAAACGATATGATTAAAGGGAATATTTTTTTTAATGGTGTGCTGGTTTCCTTATGACAGAATAGTGTCCTACCTTGAATTTCTTTAGATGGGTTTCATCTCTGGTTTACTTGCTAAACATTAGAAGTCTCAGTAAAGGAGTTGAAAATGGAATAAATATGATATGTGTGTCCACAAGAGCTTTATGTAAAAAAAAAAAAAAAAAAGTGTTGTGGTACCAGCAACTCACGCCCTTTAAATAGTTGATGAAAAAACATAAAAGAAAATAACACACCAGGGTGCATAAATGGCTTTAGGCTGAAAGCTAATCAAAGGTTTATTGAGAGCGCTCTGCTTGTTCAGTACTAGATTCCACATGGAACTGTAACTTCTCATGGCGTCAGGGTTTCTTTACACTGTATATTGGGAACCCGTAAGGGACAGGGCTTCTTGCTAGAAGCAGAATTGGGTCACAGGCTCTCTGGTAGTCAAGTTTTGGAACTGTAGGTGAAAAAGGAAAGATGATCAGTGCCAGTGCCAGTGCCACCATCCCCTCCCCCCAACCCCCCCCCCCCCCCCCCCGCCCCCCCGAGTAGCATTGTGTATCTTCTAGGAGTACTGAAAATGTCCCCTAACCACATGTGCATGACAAAATTTACACATATATTTAAATAATGTATTACTAATAAGTGGAACTGTGACTATGTTGTGTAGGCATGCCTTTGGGGTGAGAGGTAATGGGTAAGAGTTTTTCAGTGGATTCATAAAGTAAAGCAAAGTCTGGTAATAGACTACAAATAAAGGGAGGCACACTGACAGGAAAAGATCAATTAGACCTTCAATGGTGGAAAGAAGAGACTAGTATGCAATTTGCAATTGGCAAAGGTAACAAGGCAGGAAAAAGAAACACAGTTGATTCTTCAAATAAAACATGTGGTATCCCCTCATGATACTACAGAATTCACAAACAAGCAGAATCTAGGAATGCTTAATCCTGAGCTAATAGTTGGAAAAGGTTTAGATGATTGTCAAGAGGGCAGAATGCCTCCTAGATGACAGAAAGCAGCAAACAGCTCAGATATAAGAAAATGGGAGCAGTTCTAGTCTACTAGTGTGTTCAGTGGCCATATCTACATTACTAATCCACAGTTTTAATTTATGCACAGAGGCACCGACACGCATGCGCAGTGCGCCGCGGCGCCCCAGAGTCAAACGCAGCGGCTTCCCAGAAGTCAGTAGGTGGCGCCCAAACACCACAACCCACAGTCAAATGCAGCGGCCTACCACGCACTTCACAAACACCACAAGTGAAGAAGACACGGCTCCAAAATGAAATGCAGCGTGCACGCCAGGTTGTACAGCCGCCTGGACAATGAACGAGCGCACCCACAACGCGCTTATGACACAGCACAGGCAAAGGAGGCACGTATCCAAATGGAGGGAGCTCAACGATTAGTAATACAAACATGAGCCCGTATTGCTAAGACCTGTAAACGAGTCCGTATGGATACATGTTATTGAATTAAATGGAAACTTTACCATGCCTATGGCCTGTCAACTAAACCTGAGGTGGAGTGTGCACGCCAGGTTGTACAGCCGCCCGGACGCGACCGCCCACACCACCGCATATACCCTCCACGATATTTCATCACGCAGATACTGATTGCCATTCTTGGATTTCCGATTCGCTGGCGAATCGCGGGCTTACTTGTTCAGTCTATGAAAGGGAGGCAATTCAGAACAAAGCTGTTCAAGACCGTGCCAGGAAGTGCTAGAATGAGCTCTGGATTGGTGTACCCTGGCTTCAGAACTGATGCACAGGCCTGGTGAGAGGAAAACCCAAAAAGCAGTTAAGGCTGCCATGGACTAGAGGAAAGAAGCTTAGAATAAGAAGTTGTTTAGTTTTAAGGGGGTTGCTGGCAAGAGGAGATGGCTAGGATTGTGGAAATGAAAGAGCTAATAACAAATGGGAGAGGACAAAGAGAGTTCTTTGCGGGCAAACTATTTCATGAGTTAAGAATCTGTGTAGGACAGCTTATAGTCAAGGCAGGGATCTTTTCATACTTCGTGTGATTTTTATCACTCCTTAATTGTAAGAATAAAACACACATAATATTGGCTTCTTGGCTAGGTTAGGAGAGATGCCACTGAATTTGTCCCATCATGTTGCTTCTTTTTAGTACTTATCAAGCAATAGATATTAGTTATTATTAGAAAAATGCAATTTAAAAGTGATTGAAAAATTACTTTTTTCTGTTGATATTCAGTGTAGAACACTGTGTGTCAACTCATGTTCTTCACAGATGCATAATGAGTTTTAATTAAGTGAGAAATTGGTCTCAGATGGGAAAACCAATAGGTGACAGTTTTTAATCAGATTGGGAAGTCTAGATGGCATTAGTTATTAAATTCTCCAGAGACATTTGTAAACATATGCTTACATATATTACCTCCTTTTAAATGAACAAGTTTAGATACAAACACCCAAACAGTTTGCTGGGCCCACATGGAGTATGAAGCTTTTAAATTAAATGTTTGACATGCTATATATGTGATATTAATGTTCATGCTCTATATCATTATTTACATTCAATAATAATTTAAACAGTATAAAATACACACATAAATATATATATATATTACTGCGGTGGGTTGGCACCCTGCCCGGGATTGGTTCCTGCCTTGTGCCCTGTGTTGGCTGGGATTGGCTCCAGCAGACCCCCGTGACCCTGTGTTTGGATTCAGCAGGTTGGAAAATGGATGGATGGATGGATATATATATATATATATACATACAGTATACTGTATATAATTATACATACTCACACACATGCATTAGAAAGGGACCCATTTCAATGTTGCATAGGGAAGCAATAGGAAATGGCACTGCCACTAATCAATTTTTTGCTTCTTTTTCGTATTGTGTTCATGTGCTATTGACAATTTGGATAAAACAAAGCTACCCAGATTTTTGAGTTGTGATGTAATGCTGACCTTAAACATTAATCTATTGTGTAAAATAAAAGGTATAGCCTGGTTAACCAGAAATTTTATTTTATAGTTAAACTGCATTTGGAGAGGGAAGTGATGTACATTAATACATTTAGTTATAAATATATGGATGGGGCAAAAGTAGGTTTACAGTTGTGAGTATACAAAACACAACTGTTTATTTTTATATTATTATTTAATTATTGTATTAATTGTCTTCTAAGTATTATTATTAAAGTGTGCTTGACTGTAGCAAGTAGACTATAAGAATGTGTAAAAAATGAAGGCCGGCAACATGAGCACTTACGAGATTGTGCCTAAGTGCACTATGCCATTGTGACATTCTTTTGAGTTAATAAAGTCAATAAAGCTATTGTAATAATTATAACCTGCATGTGTTTTTCCATATGAACAACTGTAAACCTACTTTTGCCCACACCTGTATATAAGCATATATATCATTTTTTTCCCAGACCAAGTAACAAATCAACGGCAAAACCTTGCATTTTGCTGAATAGCCCACCCAGAAATTCATGTGAACTCACTGAGTTGGAAAGGTGATACATCACAACCTGGAGCTCCAAATACTGAGCATCGGCACTGTATTAGTCATGAAGATCACACTCATGAGGAAGACCACTGACATAATTCCCATCTCATTTCCTACTCTTGCTCTTCTGGAACTCTCCTTTAAAGCCAGAAGGAAAAAGGAAGTTGTTGTCAGTCTTTTGACCAGCACAACAAAAGTACTAATATATCTTGAAGATTTCCATTGTATTTTTATTTCTATTCACCTTGCCTTTTGGCAAGTTAAATAGAGTTTCCAGTCATGATCCTTCTGCCTTTGCATGTACTATATATAATTTACTATATACAGTTTTAACAAAATCCTCATGTTAACAACATTTTTTGGTCCTGCTCAATTTCCTATAGAACTAATATTAAAAAAAAAAAACTCATTACAGCAAAGTCCATTTTATGTGCAAGATTCTATTACATTATATAATTATAATTATATATTCTATTATATAACATTTCTTCTGGCCCAAAAATCACGATTCGTGAGCTCTGCTGAACTGGCTATTAAATTTCATGTTTATGCCACATGGTTTATTTGAGTGTAGTCACATTGTGGTTGAAATTTAACATCTTATTTGAGAAAGAAACATCCCCTAACATGACAAATCAGTTATCAGGCAGGAGAAAAGCTGTTCATTGTATCTTTTAATTACTCCTCAGCAAAATGCCTTGGAGGGAGCATTCATCAAAAGAAGTCTGTTACAGCATGGTCAGAATGGTCAGTGTGGTCAGAGAAACAAAGAACAGAGGTTCATTTATAAACTATTGAATTTACATACAGTGTCAATCAGTATATACATTTTACTCTGGTTCCTTGATTTACACCCAAGTGATTTATATAAAATAAAAGTCTGTTATATTATATTCTGGTTCTTCTTATACCTTTGAGTTGCACCACCGCCCTTGAAATTTATGTGCATATAACAACTGTCCATTCTCATTTATAGAACATCTGCTGATTTCTTAGTCATCCTTCAGTACATTTTGTATATTACATCAACCTTTCTTCTGGTACATTCTTTATTTACTTGACCATCTCAGTATTTTTCCTAAACCATTTCTTATATTTCAGTGTACAGTAATCCCTCCTCCATCGCGGGGGTTGCGTTCCAGAGCCACCCGCGAAATAAGAAAATCCGCAAAGTAGAAACCATATGTTTATATGGTTATTTTTATATTGTCATGCTTGGGTCACAGATTTGCGCAGAAACACAGGAGGTTGTAGAGAGACAGGAACGTTATTCAAACACTGCAAACAAACATTTGTCTCTTTTTCAAAAGTTTAAACTATGCTCCATGACAAGACAGAGATGACAGTTCCATCTCACAATTAAAAGAATGCAAACATATCTTCCTCTTCAAAGGAGTGCGTGTCAGGAGCACAGAATGTCACATAGATAGAGAAAACAATCTCTAGCAAACAAATCAATAGGGCTGTTTGGCTTTTAAGTATGCGAAGCACCGCGGCACAAAGCTGTTGAAGGCGGCAGCTCACACCCCCTCCGTCAGGAGCAGGGAGAGAGAAAGAGAGAGAGATAGAGAGAGACCGAGTTTGTTTTTCAGTCAAAAATCAATACGTGCCCTTCGAGCTTTTAAGTATGCGAAGCACCGTGCAGCATGTCGTTTCAGGAAGCAGCTGCACAAAAGATAGCAACGTGAAGATAATCTTTCAGCATTTTTAGACGAGCGTCCGTATCGTCTAGGTGTGCAAACAGCTCCCCTGCTCAATCCCCCTATGTCAGGATCAGAGAAAGTCAGCGCAAGAGAGACAGAGAAAAGTAAGTTGGGTAGCTTCTCAGCCATCTGCCAATAGCGTCCCTTGTATGAAATCAACTGGGCAAACCAACTGAGGAAGCATGTACCAGAAATTAAAAGACCCATTGTCCTCAGAAATCCGCGAACCAGCAAAAAATCCGCGATATATATTTAAATATGCTTACATATAAAATCCGCGATGGAGTGAAGCCGCGAAAGCCGAAGTGCGATATAGCAAGGGATCACTGTACATTTTGTTGTTCACTTAATCTTTATCTGATTTCTGAAATGTATTTGCCCTTTATGCTATTTCTTTAAGATGAATGCTTTGTTGCCCTAAAATTATTCTTCAACAATATTCTTGCAGAAGAGTGGAGCTAGGGAAGGGTTCTGCAGACCATAGGCATTGTGGGTGAGTCTCCGGGCAGGATAACTGTTGTAAAAGTAACAAAAGGACAACTCTGTATAGCTCTTAACAATAAGTGCAAAAAAAAAAAAAACAGCCATTATAATGCCATATCGAGTCATCCCGATTTTTGTCTAAGGTAGACTAATTAGGATAGCAGCTATTCCATATTTAAGGCATTCCAGGAGGAAGAGGCGGGTCTAGGTAGACGAACTCCAGCGGTGATGTCAGATGAAATGGTGTCAATCATCCCTTCTGCAGAAGGAGAAGAAGAGAGGTCGTTAGTGCACAGTATCACCTCCTGTCTTAGAGGAGAATTACCATCTCCCAAGCCTTCAAGCTGTTTTTCATGCTCATGTGCTTGACACTGTCAAGCAAATTTTTATTCAGATGCACTTGGGGAGTTCCGGAGGGTCCCACAGATACACTCTGTTGCTTATTTCCGGATTCCATGAGGTATGGTTTGAATTTACTGAGTATATTGATCAGATTTTGGGTTAATTTTTATCTCGCCTTTCTGTAGACTGCTGAGCTTCCCTCATGTTTATGCTACTCAATCAGTTTTCAATGTGTTTCATAAATTCACTGAGATTTTACCCTATGAACATCTACATGCTCTAATCTTTTTTTTAATTGCTGTACTTGAATGCACCTTTGAATTTTATGCTCACAAATTTATACATCCAATGAATCTTATTTATGAATGAGACCTGCATTTCCTCTAACGTTTGATTGTGATCTTTTTATATAACACTTTTGTAGATTAAAATAAGGGTGACTCACAAAAGACCAAAAAGCATCCAGAGAGAGCTGGTCAATTCAATTAGACAACATTACATGAGGGGTGCCATTTATGAAAGTTAAAGGGCATGTGTTATGGACAACAAGGAGCACTATTTAAGTAACCAACACCTTGAAGTAGAAGTGTAAAAATAGTGACTATATGCTTGTAGGACTGAATGGCACTGTTTAGGTAACTAAAGCAACTTATTTTACTTAAAAAGTTGGAACTTCTCACTGTCATTGGTGCTAGCAAGAAGAAAATAGACATTACCAGAGAGGTTGTTATTCAGCATTAAGCTTTGTCAACTGTATGTGCCAAAAGATTGCACTATGTTCCAATTCTATTACAATGAAATCCCTGCATTAACAAATTATTTTTTCAGTTCCGACCTCCTCTTTGTAACAGAATTTGACCTGTATATAAAAACACAATCCCTCCAATGGCTGTTGCACTATAAATGAAGTACAGAGTACTGCTTTAATCAAGAGGTTAGACAAGTTGAGGCTGAAAAGAAAAACCTTTTGTGATGATGGATTAATGTGTGTAAAAGTAGGCAGAGACAGTCTGGAGCCATTGTTCTGATTGACTTCTGAACTATGCAGGAAATAGACAGATAGGTGACCTCCCTAGTCTCTCCTACAATCCCTTCCTGGTCCTGTGTTCCCTTTTCTTTGATTTGCAGAGACTCAGTCAAATAGTCAAAGCTTAAGAAACATGTACTACCAGGTTATTTAATATTCCATTAAAATAAAAAAAGCCAGTCTGTGAATGGGTTGATCCTGCCACTACATCAATAGTAAAACTTAAACTAAAGCTTAGGTTATACTGAATACAAGTGAAAAAATAGCCAGTTTTAATATTCTTCTTAGATTTAAGTTTATTTTAAATTATTGAAATTAAAGGTGTTAAATATGTAGAGTATATCTGCGTGGATACATGATTCCAGTTATTTCACACAGAAATAAACTGTAAATGAGAAGGGCAACAGAATTAATTAACCACATCTCTAAAACTGACACCTACAGCTGGGTTCTATAAATAATATTTACCTTTGCAAAAAGAATTCAATTTATTGACAACAAGAGAAATAGAAGAACTAATTTTTAAGCCACCCTATTCTAACTTTTAACCTGAAGAAAAAGACAATAAGACCAAAGTTAATCAAATACTTTAAAAAATTTTGGGATACCATTGCAAAATTTATCAATATAGCTAGGACCAAACTTATTGAAAATATAGAAATAAGTGATATAAGAATCTAACAAAAACATCTTAATCTGATATTTCTTTCATTAAATATATTAAGTATAACTCTTGGCTTCTTGCACAAAATAAATGTATCAATCATTAACACTCCCCAAAATCCAAAGCTTTGTTAAATCCTTACAAAATAGGAAACCGATGGACCCAGATACTTATTTAACTAAAAAAAATGGGATAAATTAGAGATTATTAAAGCCAGGATATATTTTTGATTCTCTAAGAAAAAAAAATATAATTTTAAAGGAAAAATAAAAGTAAAATTCAAAAGAAAACCTATAATGCGTGTTATACAGACCACTTTCTCTACTAAATACTGGTTTCAAGAATATCACTAAACTTCATTCAAAACAGAACAAATAAAAAGTGCATCCCTCTATTATTTCAGAAGGACTTGGCCAGTCTGGATTTGTGGCAGGCATACATACAGGCTGTGGAGATATTGGTGTCTCTGAAAGTGGTCCTTTCAGCAGAGTTTGTACCTTCTTTGCTTTCTTTATTTTATACCATATTCTCATATTTCAAATTAGAACATTCAACCAATTGTGTAGAGAAAAGGCCATTCAGCAGTGTTCCTGCCAGGCATTACCAGTTCAAAGAGAAAGTTAGTCAAGAACAGTGTAAAATGACTTACAACCAGTAAAGTAAAGGCACTTATTAAATATTTAAAGTGAAAGCTTGTGCTTCCACATACATTTTAATTCTACAGGAATTTTCTGTAGAAAAGGCCTACTGGACTTTACGTGTGCCCAGTCAAAACATGAGCATCTTTGTAGCCACCCGTCGCTGTAGAACAAGAAGCATGCAGTGTTAGTTTAGTGTAAGATGTGTATAGTTTGAGTGCAAGGGATTTTGAGACTGGAAGCAGGACAGGAATCTCTGCCTCCCCCATGCTCAGCTGAGTTTAACAGGGCCCTCTGTATCACTAAGGAGGGCCATCACCTAAGTGCATGGGCTCACGCGCTACAATATTAGGAGACTTAGACTTTCTCTTTCAGATCTCCTTCTTTTTGTGGGGTATGGTGACAGGCTGGGTCTCCCTATGAAATAAAGAGAGACCCTGTATTGTCTGCAACCCTTTCTCCTCATAAGGTGACGTCACCAGTTTGGTGGGAGGTTGGACGGTCCAGACACTGGCAACAATAAGTCAATCTGTCTTATCTAGCCCGCCATCTTTTTCCCTCGTGGGAGACCTCAAACCCCTGCACCTCAACATCCTTCAGACATCACATCTGGAGTCAATTTGCATTGGGTTCCTTTTTCTTGTATGGTACCAGTGACACTTCCCTTTTTTATCATCAGTCACCAGTAATAAGTCCTGTACAGACTGGGGTACCCTTTCCAGTTCCCATACGACCACCACACAATTAATTGTTTCGACTAGCATTGGATTCATACTTCGGTCCTCCCTATCCACTGGCCGCAAGCCAAGTGACATGGGCCTCTCCAGTGCATGCTCAGCTGGGTCTCCTGGAGGCTAAGGGTAGCAGTCTAGCTGGCCAGCCAGCCCCGCCTTCCTCAATTTACCAGTGGGAATCCGGCTCATATTCCCCAAGGCCGTACCTTAGCTAGCTGGGAGGATAGTGGGGGCATGGGTTTGAGTACTCACCACTCCCTTTCCGCTTTGCTTGATTCCTTCCGTTGGGTGGGGATCCATGCAGTCCTCATGACCTTCTTTCGTGAACAATGTCTTCTCTGCCAACTATGCCACTTGTGACCTATAGGGGGCATTACTGCTACCCATAATACCCAACACAGACAGGCTTTGACGCAAGTATAAAAGCACAAAGAGTTGTTATTGTAAAAAACTCTTTTCTCTAAGCATTTCCCACACCTCAACCACAGGTACAGAAATAAGCACAAGCACACAGCTAGCAACACTCTGTATTCTTCTCTCTGTCACTCAGTCACTGCCTTCTCCGCTCCATTCTGCAAGCGTTATCTCCTTCCTCCTGACTGTGGCTCCTGGAGATGAGACAGCTGGCTTCTTTTATGCAGCATCTGGGGGTACTTCCATTGTGCCATCAGTGTGGTCCACAAGTACTTCTGGGTGATGTGGAAGCCTGATGCAGTAGTGTTTGACAGTCCCTGCAGCACCCATGGAACCCAACAAGGTTATGCAACCCAGGGGGACTGCCATCTAGCGACCCAGGAGGGACAATACCCTGTGCATGCTATCTCTCCCAGTCCTTCCATCTTATTGGTTTCCCAGATGGGAAAGGGTCCCAGCTGTCTATCTCTCTCTCTCTCTCTCTCTCTCTCTCTCTATATATATATATATATATATATATATATATATATATATATATATATATGTGACAGATTATGGGTCTCCGTGACCCCTTGGATCAGACGTCAGACACCAGATAAAAGTCCACTTATTATTTATTATATAATAATAATGTGCACCAAGCACCCTCCTCTCCACAATATTCAATAACAAAACAATAATAATAACAATAACCAATCCTCCACTCTCCCAGACACTTTGCCACCCTTCCTCCCAGCTCAGCTCAGTGTACTGGGCTTCCCAGAATCCTTTTATAGCCCCTGACCCGGAAGTGGCTCTAGGCCAAACCCACAAGTCCGTTTTCCTTCCGGGTCAGGGCAAACAGTCCTTTTCTTCATCCCGGGAGCACGTCGCTTCTTCCAGTCACGTGACAGAGATGTACTCCCGGGTTATAGGGCATGCCAGAGCCCACTAGCCCCCTTACAGCGACTCCTGGCGGCCCCCAAGGTATCCAGCAGGGCTGTGTCACAACACTACAAAGTCCATGAGGCCCTGCTGGAACTCGGGGCACGAATAAGCTGTCTGGAGGGCTCCTCCTAGCGGCCTGGGGGTGGCGACCGGAGTCCATAGCCGGTCGTCCATCACAGTCCCTCCCCCTTAGCGACGACCAGTGGGGCGGAGCGTTGATTCCCATGAGGGACGTCCTCCTCCAGGAGGACGCGAGATCCGGGCCGTGGTTCTGCTGTCTAGATCCCCCAGCGAACCTTGGGGGAACGGTGTATCTGCTATCCCACCGCTCCCCTGTCCTCTGGGGACAACTACGCCACACGTGGCCCGGTTGCCGGCAGTTGTAGCACCGCCGACGTCCTCCTGTTGGCTTCTCTTCCCGAGACCGGAAACACCTCGGGAATTCCGTCAGCTCCACCCTGTCCTCCGCCAAGGCGGGTTTAACGGCCGCTTTGCTGCTCTCTGCCCTTTTCTTTAATCTGTCAGGAGACCCGTGTTTCAGTTTGTGGATCTCCTGCTTAATCTGGGGCTTGTGCACAGCGTGAGGCTCTCTATGGAAAAGAGAGAGCCTCTTTGCTGTTTGCACGCCCGTTGTTCTACGTATTATTGGAGGCGGCGTCATTAGTACCACATCGTTCCGGGTAACAGCACTATCCAGCCGCCCCGGTTCGATTGGAACTTCCTCCGCCCCTCCAGTAACCAATGGCAACCCCCTTTCCACGCGGGTCGGGCTCTTAAGGTCCGCATTAGTCCAGAGCAGCGTCTGATACCGCGGCTCCGGTTTTAACGGACAATTTCCCGACCACTCCGTCATTGTGCCACATTCCAATGTCGGGTTCACAGTGCTTTGGCAACCGCTACTTTTTAAATGCGGTGCCGGATCACACTGTGTCCCCTTATTATATATGATACGGGCAGGACTCACCTGTATTCCCGCATCGATCACCGGAGGAGCTTCTCGCCCTAGTCGCCGTAGGAATCCCTGCAGTCCCTTTAGTGGCGCCTCGGCCGTAGCTCCCAGCTCCTCCACACGCTTCCTCAACTCATGTAGTCCCTGGAAGAAAGCATTTAGGGGCTCGAGATATTTCTCGAGCTCCCCTAAGTTTATAAAGTTATTTGTCTCGGCCGGCGGTAAGGCTACTTCCTTGTTATGATCACCTGCCGACCGGAAACCAATGAGCACGTCCGCTTCTGGCACGTGCTCTGCTGGGCTTCGTGAAGGCTTCTGGGGATTTGAGTCCCGCATTTTAGACGGCCTGGGCGCTGCTACCGGCCGTGAGCCAATGGGCACGTCCATTGTCGGCACGTGCTCAGTGTCACGCAAAGACTCTTGGGAGTTGGAGTCTTTTGAGGGACGGGTGGCTGCAACAAGCCGACTGAGGTCTGCCTTTTTAGCTTTGTGTGCAGACACTACAGTCACTTCCCGTCCCTCTTTCCCTTGATGTGAAGTGGGCGCTGCTTTGCTCGCTGCCCCCTTCCCCTTCAGGGAGCTCTGAACCGTTGGGGGAAAACTGACCCCACCAAAGGACCGTTGTTGACCTTCACTATCCCAGCCTCCATCGCGCAAGGTCACGTGGTCGTTTTCCTCAAATGGGCTGGTAGATTGACGACTCCTAGCCTGGCCTGCCTTCTGTGTACCGCGGCCATCTTGGTGAGGTACGTGGCAGGCATCTGACGCGCCGTCCGCTCTCTGGAGGTATGTTTCTGCAAAATAGGAAGAAAACCTGCCCGAAACTTCAGGCTTTTTCCCGGCACATACCTCCAGATTTGTCAGCGGTGTCCCTAGTCCAATTAGGGCTTTCGGCGCAGCCGATTGCTGACAGCGTTCTTGCTGTTGTGCCCTTCGGGCTTGTTCAGCCTTTATCGGCTCACGGTCCACCTCACACCCAGTCAGGTAAGCCCAGATCAGCTCGGCGTCGGTCGCGGTCTTCATCCAGTCGGTGTGTACCTTCTTTTTTCCGGATTTTTTTTCCCATCTCGACCAGATACGAGGCGAGATTCATCAGCGCAGCCCACGGAGTATGGTGAACTTTTTTGTGCGTCCTGACGCTGTCTTCTTGGGGTTCTGTCCACAATAAAATTTTTTAAATACAGGTCCTCCGCCAAATCCGACGGCCAGAGAATCCTGCCGACTACGCCAATTGTGACAGATTATGGGTCTCCATGACCCCTTGAACCCTTGGATCAGACGTCAGACACCAGATAAAAGTCCACTTATTATTTATTATATAATAATAATGTGCACCAAGCACCCTCCTCTCCACAATACTCAATAACAAAACAATAATAATAACAATAACCAATCCTCCACTCTCCCAGACACTTTGCCACCCTTCCTCCCAGCTCAGCTCAGTGTACTGGGCTTCCCAGAGTCCTTTTATAGCTCCTGACCCGGAAGTGGCTCTAGGCCAAACCCACAAGTCCATTTTCCTTCCGGGTCAGGGCAAACAGTCCTTTTCTTTATCCCGGGAGCACGTCGCTTCTTCCAGTCACGTGACTGAGATGTACTCCCGGGTTATAGGGCATGCCAGAGCCCACTAGCCCCCTTACAGCGACTCCTGGCGGCCCCCAAGGTATCCAGCAGGGCTGTGTCACAACACTACAAAGTCCATGAGGCCCTGCTGGAACTCGGGGCACGAATAAGCTGTCCGGAGGGCTCCTCCTAGCGGCCTGGGGGTGGCGACCGGAGTCAATAGCTGGTCGTCCATCACAATATATATATATATATATATATATATATATATATATATATATATATATATATATATATATATACACACAATATATATATATTTGTGTGAGTGTGTGTGTATGTGTGTAAAATTAAAATTAGGACTCATCATTTGACAATTTCTTAAATAAACATGTAGGTTCTTCTACAATCAAGTTGTCTTTGGCAGAGAAGGAAATCATTACAAAGTAATGTCATAGTCAGTGAGTAATGGCCAGCACACACAAACTACTCTCCACTTTAAAATACATTCTAGCTGTACTGTAGTTTATTATAAAAAAAATCATCACATCTTCAGACCTAAAACATTATTATCCTTGCTTTAGGAAGCACAGTAAATCTTCCCTGGTCAGCTTCAACAAAATCACTGCTTGCAAGCATAAAAGAGTGCACATTTCGAAAGAATACAATGGTCTGCTAAATTTTACAAGTTATTTATGCAGCAAATGTGTTTCAAATGACAAAAATTAAACTCTGTCTTTTTTATTTATTTATATGTGCATATATTGTGAGGAAAAAGGTACCAATAGGATGACACAGGGAAGGGTAATGTCCACACAACTGCATTCAGATTTCAAGCTATGTTTTAAATGCTACCTGATAACTGAAGCAGGTCCTAGGAATAGGGGGCTGGCTTTTAAAGTTCAAAATGTAAAGAAAGACTCAAAAATGCCTAACAAGTGCTTTTAAGAATGAAAAAGGAAGCACTTCTTTATGCAAATGTTGTTGTGGGATTCTGGAACAAACTACTGTGCCACTACTTTGAATCTGGATGAGGTATTGGGACAGCTTAGCTGTTAGCTACACAAAGAGGCTTGATGGTCTCCTCTCATTTGTCAAATTTTTTATATTAAAAAACAGGTGGGCATTGCCAGTGGTGCAGTGCAGCAGACTAACCTGGATAATGTGACTGGCACAACAAGTTATTTGTTTCAGGTGTAATCAAGCATTACCTTTCTGTAATTAGTTGACATGATGCAAAGCATTATTAAGGGGCACGGCCTCTGTACGTGATTTCATTAGCTGTGGTCTCATGGTCATTGTCACAGTGGTTAAAAGAGTGAGACTGCACTCTTTTTTAAAGTAAAGCAATTACTCATTGGCAAGAGAAAGCTAGTTTCTTGAGCAATTTCATTTACATTTTAGGTTTTGGTTTTGACTTCTTTCCTTGGTTTCTGGTTACAAATATAAATTGCCCTTTAGTCATTCTTGCTGGCCATTTTCTTATTTAATATATAGAACCTTCCAGCACCTGACTACTCTTTGCATTGGCCTTCTAAAAATCTCTGATATCTGCTGCCTTAAAGTAATTGTGGTCATTTGTTCTTTTATTTTAAAGAAGAAATGGTCCAGACAGCCACATTTATGCCCTTCTGCACAGTTGTAAAACGTGTTGCTGCTGTTAGTTGTTATTTTCCAAATGTGTACCAAAGTCCTGACAGGAGCATTTAGCTGAAGACTCACCAGGTTATGTGAAAAAAAGCTGCATATCAGGCATCTAGTAGTCATTGTTTTGTCTTAGTGCCATTTCTCATATGATTTGCTAACACAAAGGGCTTCTTATATTTAGATATAAAGCAGTCTAAATTTGGCATAAACATTCTAGTGAACTGCTTCACAAACATGAGCTCCATATTTCAGCTAAAAATGTGAGTGCATGAGAGGCACTTATGTTATACTCCTGTTAAACCAAAAAATGAATAAATTCTTCACGTTTTATACACACTAGGTTGCAGTATCTCAAACCCCCTAAGTTTCTAACTCCTCCCATAATGTACAGAAATCAAAGCCTACCCCAGCAGCAATCAATAACAGGCAGCAAGTGGAGCTGGCGCTTAAACAAACAAAACCCAAACTGAAGACTGTCAGGGGATTTATATAACATGAATACAAACAATTCTTTTTGGTGCTCCTAACTTGCACACCATTAAAGGATTATGGATTGTATACTGTACATGTTACATAATACATCATACAGCACATCTTCTGTCAAAATTTCAATATCCTGGATACTCTGAGACTTCTAGAAATTGAGTTTGGATGGTAACCTTTAAACACTTTGAAGGTGCATGTGCTTTTGCTCTTTGGCATGAAAAACTGACAACATTGATCATATTATGAGTAAATCATTTGATAGTAAGGGGGATAGCTAGAATTTTTGTTGCTTGATATAGGCCCCCTTCTGCATTTCATTATACAGTTAACTGATTTTTGTATGTGTGCTAATTAATATTTTATTTTGGAACACATCCATGCCTCTTCAGATTAATTCACTGTTGAACTCAGTTGTTTTCTTCTGACTGAGTATTGTAAAAGAAGGTGTGGGAAGCATGGTGACAGAGTTTCAGTGTCCAGGGTTCACATCATAAATCCAGCCACTGCCTGCGTGAAGTTTTCCCTTTCTACCTGTGCCTTCATGAATTTTTCTCTGGATACTCTGATTGTCTTCCCACATTCTTAAAATTGCACATTGTTGATTAATTGGCAGTAGTAATTTAGTCCTGTGTTGGTGTGTGGATGTGTCTGTGAGTGGAATGAACTGGTGACATGTCCTGGGATGGTTCTCGCTCCATCCTGTATTTCAGAATGCCTTTTACCTTACACTCCAAATCGTAACCTTAGATCTTCAAATGAGTATCTGCTTATAATTCCAAGAGCTAAATTTTAAAGAAGTGGCGAGGCAGCCTTCTGCTGTTACGCACCTAAAATCTAGAATAGCTTACCGATAGAAATTCACAAGGCTAATATGGTGGAGCACTTTAAAAAACTGCTACAAACTCATTATTTTAATAGGGCTTTCTCATAGCTTCATTTAAGTGTAACCCTGATATTCTGTATATGCATTTAATTATCATTATCATTCTTGGTGGCTCCAAAATCCATACTAACCCCTACTTTCTCTGCTGTTCTTCTTCCTTTTTCCATGGTACTGATCTGCGTCACCACCACCTGATCAAAGCACCATGCTGTCCCTACATTGATGGTTTGATGGCCAGAGGTCCAGATGCCCATCATCATTAAATTCTTCAATGTGAAGCTTGAAAACCATGAGGACTGATTGAGATCATTTATGTTAGATAGAATGCCTAGTGGAGGCTGGGTGGTCTCTTGACCTCGGAACCTCTGCAGATTTTGTTTTTTGTTTCTCCAGCTGTCTGGAGGTTTTTTTTTGTGTCCTCCCTGGCTATCAGACCTTACTTTTATTCTACGATAATTAGTATTGCCTAATTTTATTTCTGTATTTTTTCTCTTTCTTCATTCTGTAAACCACATTGTTTGTATGAAAATGTGCTATATAAATAAATATTGTTGCTGTTGTTGTTGTTCCCACCTTGAATACAGTGCTGATAGAACAGGTTTTGACCTTCCTACACTCTGCATTGGATTCAGCAGGTTGGAATAATGTTACATAATATTAAACAATATGTTTGTACCAATGTACCTCACCATACAGTAGATTTAAAAATGCTAAGAAAGTAAGAGGACATTACAGATTTTGAATTAAATTGTCTAAACCTAAATACCACTACAATCTTGTTATAGGACCTGAAACAAGCAGCTAATTATATGAAAAACAAGTCAAAAATCCAGAAGAGGCAAAACAATCAACTACTTGAAATGCATTTGCAATTATTGCTGTTACGTGTCACATGGACAAGATGAGCACACAACAAAGAGGAGAGGAAAAGTTTGTATAACCACCAGGGGTTGCCACTAAGTCCAAAACCAGAGACTGGGTTGCCACACAAGGACCACTGCCACCTACTTTATGGGGGATGGAATTGCTCTCCATTCCCGTCTTCTGCTGGTCCCGGCCAGACTAATGGGCACCAAGTTATTTCAACATTCAGCATGCCAACCCATTTGTCCTTCTGTTCTTGTCTGACTTAAGACAAGAACTCAGAGGCATCAGCACAAAGCACTGCACAAGCATGATAAACATTTTTTCCAAAATATAAATGATCACTAGTATAAATATTTTGTGGTAACTTATCACCTATTCTAATACTTGGTTTTGTTTGAGAATCTGATAGAGCTCATGGTAAAATATTCAGTAAAGAAAAATAAATCACAGGAGTTGTCACAGGAAGTGGTACACCCCATTGGAAATTTTTACTTATGTTAGAAAGCATTGAATCACATTGAGTCACAAGGGAATGACATATAGGGACTTGGTCACCACACCACAGTTAATTACTCTCAGGTATTCTATCTGATGTGGATGTGAGCAACACTGGTGCACCATAAGGTAGGGTCCCGTCTCCTTTTCTGTTCACACCTCAGACTATAAGATCAGGGGCCTCATGTATAAACGGTGCATACACACAAAAATGTTGTCTAAGCCTGATTCCATGCTCACATTGCGATGTATAAAACCTAAACTTGGTGTAAAGCCATGCACATCTTCACGCTAGCTCAATCTCTGGCATATGCAAGTTCTCCGCTCGGTTTTGCAAACTGCTGGCAACCAGCGTCAAAGAAGTGCTTTTGTTCCAGTGTGGTTTCCCTTTCTTTTTTAGATCCACATCCCTGACGTGGCTTTATCAAATACACTGAAATTAACCGCATATTGTTTAATAGTTTAAGGCATCTTATTGGCCCAACTATTCTAAACACCATCATTGCTTTAGTGTTGTTATTCCCAGTGCAACACTGAGTATTTAATCCACTGTATCTTAATGTGGAATCACAGCTGTACAGCAGCTGATCGGATTATCGGTATACAGCATCTTGCACATGCTGTCTCAGCCATGCTGTCTATTTGAACTGTTCCCATATGGCAGACGCTTCAGAGACTTTCCTGTAAGGACCTTGCGGTTCAGAAGCAGTTTCATCCCAAGAACTATAAACACACTCAATCAGTCCATCAAGTGCTCCTGGTAGCACTGTTTGTAGTTATTAGTACAATTACCTCACTGTAAACTTGCGATACAGTTATAATACTGCACAACCTGCACCACTTTATACACATATGATGACGACTGGCTTCTAAGTCGATTTAGATTTCCAAGCGCTATCTTCTTGGAGCTCTTGACATCATTTTTAAGATGAAATGCAGTAAAGCATGTTTATTACATTATACAGATAAGTTTTAAACTTCATTAAAATAATGTATATTGTTAATAATTAAATGTGAGGACATGGGGGGCGCAGCGCTAACGACAAGTTGGCGCCCATTGTTCCTGCCTGTATGCTTACAGGGATTGGCACAACACTTGATGGATAGATGGATGGAATAATTAAACATGTACTACGAAGATATTTAAATGTTTCATGAAAGTTTTGAAGAATCTGCATTTTAAGCTTACAGATGGCTTGGCATCTATTACAGAGCTGATCGTATGGCGATTGGTTACTTGGAGAAAGAAAACTAAGGACAGGAATTGGGAATTAGTACGTTTGAGGGAGACAGTACTGCTGCAGTAAATTTAATCGAAGGTCGCGAATCAGGCATCTTGCTTGAGGCAGGAACAATCTCTGGACAGGTCACCAGCTCATTACTATCACTGCGCCACTGTGTTCCCATGTTTTATACATGCTTTAATTTCTATCATTATGAAAATATCAAGTATACATCTAAATATTTAAATTGTTCAGAGAGCTGTAACATCATGAATGTCATGTATTCTGTGTCCTGTCTGCAGAAAAGAAAGCCCGTTTAAGAAGCACATAGTGATTCACACATATAGAGCGCATAAAAGAATACATAGAAAGTAGCATTTAACGGGTTACTTTAGTTACGATAGGATCTGAGAAACTATTAAATTAAACAATTTTAAGATGAAGTTTATGACGTTCCACTTTGATGACAAAATAAAGTACATGATTGAAGTGGAAATTTTGAGATTAAAGTTGACATTTGGACATTTTTTTCAACTGTGTCTCCACTTTGTTTTTATTTTCTCTATACCCTAACATGCTTCCATATGACACTCAGACGGTGGGCTACGACTCGCCTTTTCACAGCGACTTTGATATCTGATCACTTCTTATTTGTTTCGGGCACTGTGCAACTTTCTGAACTTGAACTTTCGAGTTCCTCTGCCACTCTGTTACTCAATCAACTTCCTTTTGTTGTTTATATCACTGCTTAAACCAACAAATAGTACGTTTTACATTGCCTCCACTTGGTATTTGTTGAAATTCTTCTATTTCCCCCGTGCTTTTGCCATTGTCTTTTCACAGAATGCTGAGCTTAAAGGATATTTATATTGATTTGCATATTCAAAGAGGCGTAATTCTGGAAGGAGTTTGGGACTGGTGGCAGGCACATGCATGTGTGTTACTTTTCAAGCTGACCGGGATTTATGTAGCGGAAGAACATGAAAGTTGGCGAACGCATAGATTTATGCATCTGTATTTTTTTTGTGCGTACACATATTTCTGCTTTTGTCCATATGCCATGTTTTACGTACAGTGTTATGCATGAGGCCCCAAGTCATGTCACATAATAATAATAATAATAATACATTTTATTTATATAGCACCTTCTCCACTTGCAGAAATTGTCTGATGATTCTGCATATCTGGGGTGAATTTTCAAGGGGGATGAGACAGAGTATAGGAGTCAGGTGGAGAACTTTGTTTCTTGGTGCAGAAAGGAAATGGTTATTGATTTTCTGAGCACCAAAGAGCCTCTACACCTGGTCACCTTTCAGAAAGTTGATGTGGAAGTTGTGCATTGCTACAAGTCCTTGGGGGTCCATATCAATGACATGCTGGATTGATGTCAGAACACAGTGGAACTATATAAGAAAGGGCAGAGCGGGCTCTTCTTCCTTAGAAGACTGTCTTCCTTTACTGTGGAAGGTGACATCCTTCACATCTTCTACAACTCTGTGATGGCCAGTGCGATTTTCTACACTGTGGTGTTCTGGACTGGTAACATCACTTCAACTCGTCGAATCAAAAACCTAAGTCAGATTCAATTATAGGATGCACTCTCAACCCCCTAGAGGTGATAATGGAGGAGAGAATGAAGACAAAACTGAGTGCCATTTTGAAAAATGCTGCACATCCTCTCTGTGACACACTTACACTGAGGATTTTCATAAAAATGAATTATTCAACAGAAGAGTGTCAAGAAATTGTACTGCAGCTCCTTTACACAAATGGCAATACACCTTTAAAGTGAATGGCTTTTACTGTGACTGCTCTTATCTTAAACCAGGTCACATGTCTTTTTAATCTTCAGTTGCTTTTTAGAGGGGCTATAATTGCTGTAATTTATCTATCTATCTATCTAAATCATCACTTGTGCAACCAATTGGTTTTAGAAGTCCCATAATTATTTATATGAAGATCACCTATTTGGGGTTTCAGTTGATTGTCATCTAAATTAACTTTCTCTGGAAAGGCCAGTTTGTGGTGAGCCAGTTTCATGGCCTAAGTTGCACAGTGAAGACCAAACAACATTCCAAACAACTTTGTGAAAGGTGACTGAAGAGCACAAGTCAGGGGATGGAGACAAGAAAATATCCAAGTCAATGAATATCCAATTAAATCAATCATGAAGAAAAGGAAAGAGTATGACACAGATGTAAATCAGCCTAGAACAGGCTATCCGCAAAGGCCAAATGATTTTGCAAGAATATTTCCACCCACTGTACTCATTAAGTTTATTTACTATTTATTGATTGACTGATTGACTGGGTGTATTATCTGTCTTGTAAGTATGTATTCTTGTTTGTTTATGTTTCTGCCGCCGTATGCATTTGAATACCCACATTGAATTAGTAAAGTTTAACTTATCTAATCTAATGTAATACAAGTGAGGGAGGCCACCAAGAAACCTATAATAACCTATGAAAACTTTGATGGATTTATTGATTTATTATTTATTAATTGTACAGTAGCTGAGATTGTGTAGACAACATCTCTTACAGTTACAGCTTTATTGGAAAAATAAGTTACTGTTAAGAAACACTAATGACATCTCAGCTTGAGTTTGCCAGAAGGCACATGGGAGACTCTGTAGTCAGTTGGAAGAAGGTTCTATAGTATATAGTCTGATGAGATCAAAATGGAGCCTTTTGGCCATTAGACAAAACATCATATTTGAACACTGCATATTATCAAACACACTGGTGGCAGTAGTCTCATGCTGAGGGGATGCTTCTCTACAGAAAGCCATAGAAGGGTTGTGAGTGTAGAGGGAAACATGAACACAAAAAAAATGCAGGAGAGTTCTGGAGTAAAACTGTCTGCAAGGAGACTGGGCCTTGGGAGAAGATCTGACAAAAGAAACCCTGCATAAAGCCAAAGCTACACAGGAATGGCTGAAAATCTACAAATGTTTCTGTCCTGCAGTCATCGACTCAGTCCAGATCTCAATCTAATTGAGAATTAGTGATTGGATTTCAAAAAGGCTGTTCACTTATAGTCTCTGTGAAAGTTGACAGCGCTTGAGCAGTTTTATAAAGAAGAATAAACAAAGATGTCGGTGTCCAGATGTGCAAAGCTGATAGACAGAGATCTGACCACAAAGACTTAAGGTTGGCATGACTGCCAAAGATGCACCCACTAAATTCTGACTTGAAGGGATGTATACTTAAGCAGCCAATTATTCTGTGTGTTATATTTGTAATTAATTTAATCCACTTTTCAGAGATCTGTTTTGACTTTGACATTAAAGTCTCTTTTTCTGTTGTTCAGTGTCAAAAAAGCCAAATTAAATCCACTGTGATTCAATGTTGTATAATAATAAAATGTGTAAATTTCCAAGGGGGTGAATACTTTTTATAAGCACTGTATACACATATATACACAGTATGTGTGTGTTTATAGTCTGGTTTATTGTCTTATAAAATTTCAGGAAAAAGTTAATATTGATCTGCCATTCTTATCCTCAAATAATAAGTGTTTTGCTTACAGGATTATAAAACTGTGGGCAGAGGTACACAGAGGAATGCAACACTAATACAACTTGAACCTCTGGGAGTGTCTATAAAGCAGAGACCTGACTGCAGGCGGCTGCAAATGGGAAGAGAGAAAATGGTATACACGATCTCTAGGAAAGTGAGATCTCGCTTGTTTTAATGGAAAAAATATTTCCCCAAGTGGAGATATTATGCAGCCTAATAATGTAACCTTTCAAAAATAACAACAAATCCATGAAACAAATGATAAGCAGGAAAGAGTACAGTGCAAAGTATATAATAAAAATTGTCATATATAAGACTTCTTCAAAGAAAAAAATATATTAGCAATAAATCACATTTCAGTATGGGATGCTACCTTGGCGGTATTTTCCTGAATAATTTACATAATATTTTATCATTAATTCAAATGGATGAGTAGCCGTAACAATTTAGAAGCCTATAATACAGTCAATCTTTTTATTATGTGACTTGCTTCATTCAGATCAGTCAATTATTTTAATATATTTTCCCAAAGCTTTTTTGAATACTTTCATGCTTTTATGCATTTTAAATAAATGAATAACAGTGTATGGCTAAAATGAAACATATAATGGAAAAATTAAGGACATTGCCTGAAGCTTCTCTGAGCTGCCAAGCAATTGGAAACAGAGGATCGTCAAAGAGTGTGTAATAGAAATCTATTTTTGTAATGATGTAATATAAATTTGCTGTCATTTGGGTAATGTGTGTACAGATGCATTCAGAAAATGTATAAAGCAAAAGCATACTTTTAATGGTTAGTTCCATCCCTGAACAATCTCATGAAGAACGCCTGTCCTATTTTGTTTAGATAAATGAAGCAGCAGGGTTTTATTAATTTTTTTTTTTTTGCAATACTTATTAAGTTTGTTTATTAAAAACTCATTGTGCCTATGGTTCATTTTCCTAATGTGCCCTCCTTTATTATCTTCTTTTGTTTAGGGAGCAATGAAGGTTAATGATACAAATATAAAGATATTCAAAAATGAACGTGTCCTACGTAATGTAATTATCATTCAGTACCACAAGTGAGCAGAGTATTTCAAAATGAAAGCCCTGGATTAAAATCATTAGTCCTGCATTTTATTTTTGTATTTATTTTGTAATCAAACACCTTTGAATCTACACTAAAGCTTCTGATTTTAATGCTGAAGTAAAGGGTACAATTAGTAGGAGCTCCATCTTGCCTGACTGACAGCAAGTTCTAAGTTTTTCTATCTGCTTCGTAACATAATGAGCTTGATGGAATGAATATTCTCCTTCTGTTCGTCAGACTTATTATCTTATTTCGTAATGTGATGCCTGCTATTTTCACAGCAACACTCATCACTAGAAAGCCGAAACAATAGTTTTGCTTGCTACTTACTTTAATGGTGATAATATTGATTTATGTAAGTGAGTGGTAGTTTATGTGTGTGATCGCATTAGAAGGAAATGGTTTTGTGGAAAATCAGTCCAGAGTTCTTAATGTTCTAAACAACATTATCACAAATACACTAAATGTAGACTATATTAAGCAATACAGTATTCATACATTTTTAAAATTTTCTTTAATTTCAGTGTCATTGGGACAGAGGTGGTTGCATTGGGAATAAGGCAGAAATGAACCCTGATCATAGAATATGCAAAATGGCAGATAACCTAAATCAATTAATTTAACCTTTCTAAACAAGTATATATATATATATATATATATATATATATATATATATATATATATATATATATATATATATATATATATATTGTCACAAAAATCAGACATAAGAGTCATAAAAAGGTTTGAGGCAGCCACCTGTATATTGGTTTCATGGCTGAAAATTTGAAAAATATATAACAGCACTGATGTGCACAAAACCGAGTCTAAAACAGAACTGAGGGAATAGGGAAAAGGTGGAGGCTTTTAAAGGGGAAGACAGGAAGTGAGATCAAAGGGGTCGGGCTCATAAGGGTCTTCAGCCATTGGCTCAAGCCCGGACATGACATCACAGGGGCCAGAGCCGGCAAGATCTTCTTCCATAGGCTCGGACCCAGAAGTGACGTCAAGAGGGCCAGGTGGAATCTCCCATAAATGGTCTGCAGGAAAGGGAGAAAAAGGGTCAGTGCACTCTGCCACATCCTGGTCTGATTCAGAATTGCCCTTACTCAAGCCCTTTAGCTTGAGTAAGGGCAATGTGCACGTGTGTGACAAGATATATATATATATATATATATATATATATATATATATATATATATATATATATATATATATATATATACATACTGTCAGTCCTGGCCATTGAGTGGAGTCTGCATTTTCTTCCCATTTCTGTGTTATTTTTTTCTCTCAGTGCTTTGATTTTCTTCACATAAAACGTGAAGCTCAGGATAACCTGTGGCTAAAAATTAGCTACACACGATTAATTGTGGGTTTATGTGAGTTTGAACTGCTATGGACTGCTGTACCCTTCAGGGTTTTTTTAACCCACTGCTGTGGGAATAAATGTAGACCCCTAAATCATTGAGTTAAGGTTAGTTCGCTAATAATTGGATGGACAGATACAGTGGTACCTCAGGTCACGACCGTAATTCGTTCCAAAACGATTTAGTTGCAACCCGAACGTAATTTCCACATAAGATTGTATGTAAATTCAATTAATCCATTCCAGACCGTACGAACTGCATGTAAATATATATTTTTTAAGCACAAAAATAGTTAATCTGCGGTGGGTTGGCACCCTGCCCAGGATTGGTTCCTGCCTTGTGCCCTGTGTTGGCTGGGATTGGCTCCAGCAGACCCCCATGACCCTGTGTTCGGATTCAGCGGGTTGGAAAATGGATGGATGGATGGAAAAATAGTTAATTATACCATAGAATGCACAGTGTCATAGTAAACTAAATGTAAAAACATTGAATAACACTGAGAAAACCTTGAACAACAGAGAAAACAAACATTGTAAGAGTTCGCGCTAGACCCTTACAAACCGCTCGCTGTAAACACCTTTTTTATGAGTTTTAAGCATAGGGAAAAAAATTAAATGCAACTTCTCTTGCAAAACCTTTCAAACCATCCTCTACTGGCTTTAAATTCCTCACCTTCGCCACTTGAAGAAGGATTTTTTTTCAGCAAATCGCCATGAATCTTCCTGGCTTTTTCACATATGATCGGCTCGCTTACGCTATACCTTGCAAGTTGCCTCTCGTTCAACCATACTAGCAACAGTTTTTCCACCTCTTCCAGCACTTGAGGCCTCTGCTTGGTTAACATTATAACTCCTTTTGCAACATCAGCTGCTTTGTTAGGCCCTGTATACACAAACAAAAGAATATGGGAAACAGAGAATGGCAAATCATTGGCTCTTACGAACACACATAGGGAAACTGGCCGCCAGTGTTTTGGTTCACTACCAGAGCGTGTGGTCGTGAACAGATGCAAAATTTTGGTAAAGTTTTTGATTGTAACCCGATTTGTATGTGTTCGGAAACGTTCGTGACCAGAGGTTCTACTGTACGGTACTTTTTACAATATAACATTGCAAAAAAGATTAGTTTAACATAAAAACTGTGTTTTTTGTGACCACATGTTACCCAGGAAGGTCATATTTGAAATTGATATGCTATTGAAGAATTCAGTCGTTCACAATATCAAGGATGACACCCAGACTCAGTTGTCATATACACAGAGATTTCAAGGGTAATATCTAAACTAAGAGATATTAGAGAACAAGGATATAATGGTGTCAGAAGGGGACCTTGTTTTTCGATTTCCTGGATAATCCAGTTACTGCTTGTGTCAAGGTTGTCTGCAGGATGTAGGTACTGTATTTGCTGTCTTGCAAAGGAGTCACCGCTTTGAAGTCTGGCTGGTTGAGTATACAAACAATACCAAGTTGTGATAACAGACCTGCTCCTTCCTTGGAGAATGTCTGTATTTACCTGACTTGGAAATTAACATGTTTGACAATATTGGTTTCTAATCAGCAGGGGCCTCATGTATAACGCCGTGCGTAGAACTCACACTATAACATGGCGTAAGCACAAAAGCGGGATTGTGCATACACACAGAAAAATCCAGATGCAGGAATCTGTGCGCACGCATACTTTCACGTTCTTCCACTACATAAATCCCGATCAGCGTGAAAAGTAACGCACGTGCACGCACCTTCTGTCCCGCCCCAACTCCTCCCAGAATTACGCCTCTTTGAATATGAAAATCAATATAAATAGCCTTCTGTGAAAAGACAATGGGAAAAGCACAGGGGAAAATATAAGAATTTCAGCGAATACCAAGTGGAGGCAAAGGAAAAACGTACTATTTGTTGGTTTAAACCAAGGGTTCCCAAAGTGGTCGATATTGACCCCCTGGGGTCGATTTGAACTTTCTAGGGGTTGATAGTTTCAATGAAAAAATTTGGGGGTCAACGACAGCAAAAATAGACCCCCTTACTACTGCTATTTGTTTGTTACTTCAAAATATCTATGATTCCAATAGGTACCTAATTAAGAAGTAAAATCATTTAAAAAAAACACATTACATACCAAATTTGCGAATGAAAAGGTAAAATGTGTCATTAAAAGAGTCACACGTAAGAATGCATGAAAATACATGTAGCACAAACATGTCTGTTCATTGTCTTATCGAACATATCAAAGCAAGTGCGGATATGAAAAACCATTGTATGTAATTAGGGGGTCGACGGTTTTAAAAGTTTTTGGTAAAGGGGTCTGAGGCTGAAAAAAGTTTGGGAACCCTTGGTTTAAACAGTGGTATAATCTACAAAAGGAAGTTGATCGAGTGACAGAGTGTCGGAAAAACTCGAAAGATCAAATTCACAAAGTCGCACAGTGCCCGAAATAAAAAAGAAATCACATATCAAAGTCGCCGTGAAAAGGCAAGTCGTAGCCCACCGTCTGAGTGTCATATGAAAGCGTATTAGGGTACAAACAAAAAACATAGGCACACAGGGGGAAAAAAGCACGAAATGTCAACTTTAATCTTGAAATTTCCACTTTAATCACGTAGTTTATTTTGCCATTAAAGTAGAACATCATTGCCATTAAAGTAGAACATCATAAACTTCATCTTAAAATCGTTTATTTTACTAGTTTCTCAAGTAGCATGTTAAATGCTTTGTTCTGTGTTTGATCTTCTATGTGCTCTATGTGTGTGAATCACTACGTGCTTCCGTTCTTTCTCTTTCTCCGACAGGACACAGAATGCATTACATTCGAGATATTACAGCTCTCTGAATAATTAAAATACTGAGATGTATACGTGATATCATTTTCATGATGATAGGAATGAAAGCATGTTATTAAACATGGGAACACGGTGGCGCAGTGATTGTTCATATCTCACGCAAGAGGCTTGCTGCACCATGTGCGACCTTCGATGAAATAATTTATTACAGAAGTACTGTCTTTTTCAAACGTACTAACCTCCAATTCCTGTCCATACTTTTCTTTCTCCAATCACCACACAATCAGCTCTGTAATAGACATTAAGCCATTTGTAAGCTTAGAACGCCGATTCTTCAAAACTTTTAAGGAACATTGAAATATCTTCGTAGTACATGTTTAATTATTCAATTCGTCTATCCTTCCAGTGTCGCGTCAGCACCAGCAAGAATACAGCGCAAGGCAGGAGCTATCCTTGAACTAGCTATACGCTGCGGCACTGTGTCCTCACATGTTTAATTATTAACAATACAGATTATTTAAATGAAGTTAAAGTTTTATCTGTATACTATAAGCAACATATTTTGCTGCATTTCATCTTAAAATTATATTGTCATCATACGCGCTTTATAAAGTGGTGCAGGTTGTGCAATATTATAACTGTAGTGTAAGTTTACAGTGAGGTGATTGTACTTATAAGTACAAAGTGTTCTACAAGGAGCACTTGATGAACTGATTGAGTGCATTTATAGTTCTTGGGATGAAACTGTTTCTGAACCCCTGCAGATTTTATTTTTTTCTCCAGCCATCTGGAGTTTTTTTTTTTTTTCTGTCCTCCCTGGCCATCGGATCTTACTTTTATTCTATGTTAATTAGTGCTCCCTAATTTGAATTCTTATTTATTTTTGTATTTTTTCTATTTCTTCATCATGTAAAGCACTTTGAGCTACATTGTTTGTATGAAAATGTGCTATTTAAATAAATGTTGTTGTTTAGAATTGATGGAATAATGAATCAAGCCAAATACAGAGAGGTCCTTGATGGAAACCTGAACGAGAGTGCAGGCAACAGTTCACCCTTCAGCATGACAATGACCTGAAGCATATAGCCAAGACAACTCTGGAGTTGCTGTTTGGGTGAAGTTTGTAAATGTCCAAGAGTCGCCCAGCCCATGTCCAGACTTAATCCCAATAGAACATCTGTGGAGAGACTTGAAGTTGGCAGTTTACAGATCTTTTCCATCCATCTAAGTAGGATCTGCCAGAAAAATAATGTATTTTTCCCCAAATTTAAAATCAAATTAAAGGGATATTGAGTGCAGATTATTAGGAGAAGATGGCAAACATCTATTTCAAAGTAAATCTACAATACAATAAAGTGTACAGAAAGTGAAGGGGTCTAAATACTTTTTGAATTCACTGTAAATTCCTTTCTTTATTATATTATAGATCTCTGTCTAGTAGTCCAAGTTGTACCAATTATCCTTAAAGCGGTCAGTTAAGCTCATATATAATCTATGCAGTAGTTATGGCCTATGAATGTCATAATAAAGTTCCCTACTGCCTCCAAATGAGCTAAACCTCAAAAACTGGAATGTATTTGCACTTCCATGCCACTATCCAAATTGTTTTCTTATCATATTAATCTGACCCTTCAGTGGTGTGAGTAAAAGTGTTGCTCATATAATTTTATTTAAATCATCCATTTTGTAATTACCATACAGATCTTAATCCTGCAATTGTGGATTCCAACACTAATTGCCAGCCTTACATGTAAAGAGTAAATACCAGATTATTGCGGGGCATACAGATAACCACTTACAAGGGAGCAATCTGGATTTACTAATTAACCTGACAGCTATTTTCTTGGAGCTATGCAAGCATGGGGAGAACATACAGAAGCTGCCTCAACTCACAGTTGAACAGTAACCTGCTGTCTCCAAACTAACTGCTAATTTGCTTCATTTAGCGACATGCATGGATGTAATAAAAATGTTTAGTAGATTTTCCATACTGTATCTGCTTTTTAGTATGGTGCTATTCATCATATCAACAGGTATTTAATAAGTAAAACACAATACTATTTAAACAACATCATTATTTTAATTCCATTTATTCTGATGAGAGGTGAAGAGGTAACACACTGAGTGGGCCACACTATCCCAACAACTTCCTCCAGACACTCCTGGTAAATCCCATATGTTTCCTAGGAATGGTTGAATCCCACAAGAATCTCCTGGCCAGAGGGTAGCCAATCAGTCCAAAAAAGCCATGTAGGCTCACTACTTACAAGAAGAAAGATAAGTGTCAGGAACAATGCCATACCAGCAGCTATACTACCTGCACTTCACAACAGTAAATCCACCTGAAGCTAAGCATGCTTGGGCCCGGCCAGTACTTGGATGGGAGGCCATCTAGGAAGTGTTTGGATTACTGATGGAAGAGATGTTGTTGAAGCGAGCAGGAGATGCTTACCCTGTGGTCTGTGTGTAGATCCCAGTGCCCCATTGCAGTGTCGAAGAAACAGTACTGAAAGAATGGTGTTGTCCTTCGGATAAGATGTAAAACTAAGGGCCTTTATGTGGTCATAAAAGATCCCTGGGGGTCTTTTGAAAAAAGTAGGGTGTACCGCAATGTCCTTTATATCTAATATTCTCTCTCAAATGGTCCCTACACATTGGTGGTGGCTGAAGTGGTTCCCTACTGTCCATATAACAAGCTTTGAGTATGTTAGAAAAGTGCTGTATAACTGAAATGATTAATTATTTACTTTTATTAGCAATAGGGCAGTAGACATGGAGATGAAAAAGAAATAAAACTTTAAGAATATAATAACTGTACAAGAAACAGAATAAAATTTAAATAGGTGAAAATAAAATCATGCGGGGATGGGGATAGATAAGTTATATATAATGACAATACACCTATTAACCTCTTTGGCATTAAACCCGAGCAGAATTTTATGCAAGAACGGTTAACCCCAAATGTCTCTTGCTGATATGCTGATATGATCCAATGTACAGCGTTAAGCCAGAATAATGCTCAGGACAGTATTCTGCTGCCATCAAGTGGATAAAATAGCATCATGCTTTAAAAAATATTGTATATTTCTTTGTGTATGGTTACTCTATGGTAACTCATCAGTATTCATGAGTGGAGCAGAGCCTTCAACCAAAACACACAATGGAGTGTAAACAAAAGTTCTAAAGTTAGATTTAGAACTATTGCAACAAGTGATAGTGATGACTATGTAAAATGGTCATCAGACGTTAATACAGATAGTGTAACTGATGCATTCGACCAAACCACTTTGATACGCCTGGTCAGTTCATTTGTGTGAAGATTCACCGTGGTGTAAGTAGGTGCATGGCAAAAAGGTAAAATAATTGAGTATAATAATCAAGTTCACAACAATTGAGTATAATAACCAAGTTCACAATGTAGTAACTTTCAATGGTTGTGTCATGGGAAATGTCACTACGCCCAGTGCAGTGCTAGCCTGCAATAATACAATGGATGGCATAGATCATGTCGATCAGGCACTGACTTTTTAACCATCTCATGTGTAAGCAACACAAAAAAATATTATAAGAAAAGTGTGCAAGGAACACACCCAATTGTGACATTGGGCTGTACATTGATGACTGTTCCAAAAACATGTCACACAAAGGACATCTATTAAATCTGCATCAGTGCAGCAGTGGACACTAGATATACCTTTCCTACTGTATTTATGTTGATATTTTGGTATTTACATCTGTCTGTTACACATAATAATGTTTTTTTCTTGTTTTAAAAAAATTGAACGTTTTTGGCAAATTTTTCTGGGGGCAAATATAATCCTAACAAGGTTAATGCAATAGCAATATGACCCAATTTACATTATATTGTTAAAGCAGAAGATTTTAAATTTAGAAGCAACCACCATGATTCTAAGGCCTGCAGACCTAAAGACCTCCATGTCTTTGGTCTCCACATGTTTGTTGCAAAGACAACTATAGGGATGGTGGTGGGATGCTTATTCCACATTTTAGTGTCATTGCACCCTCACCCATTATTTTCTTAGTTTAGTTCATTCTTTATTCTCCCTAATTTGTCTAACTTTCGCTGTACCTCTGCTTACCCCCATAACTCATGGAGTGTCCCTCTTCAAAGCTCTTTGAAAGTCTGTCCAAACAATCTTTCAAGTTTCTGTCTGGTTTTTATGCTGCTAATGAGGTGACGATCCTTCTCTGTGTTTCCCTCTGAGGAATGAGTTCACAGGTGCAGGCATAAGAAACTAGTAGATGAATGTGTGGAGCAATGAGCGAGGAAAGAATGCTAAGGCAGCAGTAAAGCACAGCGATGTGGCACTGTTATTACTCGCTTTTATTTCCTTCAGTACACATGATTTGACCGCTTGTAGCACAAAATGACTAGCTGGGTAATTGCAGGCTTTTATTGTATGAAACCAAGACTGTAGTAACAGGCAGGCTCCTCCCCACTCCAAACTGCGTATCATTTTTTATTGCTTGTGCAGGTCACAGCTGCTTGCTGCACCTGATATTACGACACTATCAGTGTTATACAAGTGTTTTACTTTTTGTTGCTTTTCAAAGCTTCGTCTGTTAGCTATTTAATGGCAGCTCTTTAGGTTATATAGTTTTAAATTGGTTTTGTGATCGCTGTCACAGTCAGGCTATGTGGTGCACGTCTGTAGAATGGAAACAAACACCAGAATTGCAATGTTAGAAGAGCTGAAGTAAATGCTGCATGAAGGAGAAAATGAGAGGACTAGGAACCATACATACATTAATCTATTTTTTGTTACAGGGTGCTCCTTGAATACCTCTGTTCTGGAGAAAAAAAAAAAGAAATCACAAAACATTTTTTCTATGAGACCCATTCATTTTCTGAGGTTTGAGTTTATTTCATAACATATTTTTTATTTTTTATTAGTATAATAAGTAATTATTTGCACAAATCAGAAAGACTAAAAACCCCTGCTGTCCTCTGCAATAAATTATCCATTCATTCACCTAATGACTGAACACATTTAAATCACTCTCAACAAAAAGACAACTTTTATTTTATAAGGTTTCGCCCATTTATTCATTCATCCTTCTGTAATGAACACCATGCTAAGGTGCTATGTAAGTATGGAGTGATGGTGTCATTTTGAATGTCATTTCTTACCATTTTAACTCAGGCAGGTTAATGGGCCTACTCAATGTCACAAGATGGCACTGTTTTAAAAGGTGCATTTTTGGGTCTTGCATCCTTACTGTTCATTTTGTTTTATATTGTATGTTGTTATACTTTTCAACGACTAAAATGTGCAGCAGTCTCTTCAGCAATGTCTGCAATTATCTAGCCTTGCTTTGCTGATGGTTATGGATAAATCAGACTTTCATGTGCTTTCATCTAACTGAGAGTCTCTATGCCTCACATCTTACCCTTGAATGTCATCAAAAAAAGAACTTGTTACAGTATAGACATCATGAGAAAAAGAAAAAACAGAGACAAAATGATATAAAATTGTTCAGGATGGATTTTTTTTGGGATTCCAAGCTTTAAAAGAAATATTTGGCCAGCTCAGATAAGATTCACTCGACATTCTCAGTATTTGCCACTGGTTGTTGCTGCCTGAAAATCAAGCCTCACCTATTAAAGTTCCAAATGTCCTCCTCAGAACCACCCCAGCTGTGATATGTGACCTGCTCTGCATGCATGTGTTGCTGTGCTGGTCATGTCCCTTTGTCAGGTGGCTTAAGAAACTGGTGTATAATTTCTTCTGGCGGTGTTCTTTGCCACCAAGATGACTGGTTGCTATTTGACTCCAAGATTTAATGAGCTCTGAGCAACCACACTGCTATTCCAAGATAATCATTCACCTTCAATCGGCTTTACACTGAGCCTCTGACATCATAAACCAAGAACTTCTTGAAGAATAATGTAAAGTCCTACATTTGTAGAAGAAAGAAAAGACCCCTTCATTCTCATTCACAAAAATTTGAGTCTGGATGAAAAAATTCATCATTTAATTTCCCAAGGAAACCAGCTTAGGTGCATTCACATATCTAATCTATACATATTAATAAAAGGCAAAGCCCTCACTGACTCACTGACTGACTGACTGACTGACTGATTGACTGACTGACTGACTCACTCACTCATCACTAATTCTCGAGCTTCCCGTGTAGGTGGAAGGCTGAAATTTGGCAGGCTCATTCCTTACAGCTTACTTACAAAAGTTAGGCAGGTTTCATTTCGAAATTCTACATTCTAATGGTCATAACTGGAACATATTTTTTGTCCATATACCGTAATGGAGGAGGCAGAGTCACGTATCGCGTTATCACGCCTCCTACGTAATGACGTGAACTAAAAACAAGGAAGAGATTTACAGCACGAGTCAAACGCCGGAACGAAGGTAAATGACGTTAATTTTTGACTGTCTTTTAATACTGTTTAAGCATACATATTAACACATGTGCAATTAAACGTGTGCATTTACGGGGTGATTTCTCAGGCTTAAAAGCTCGCCTTTTATCAAACACGGGAACAAAGGTAACTGACGTTGTTCACTGTCTTTTAATACTGTGTAACCATACATATTAACACATGTGCAATTAAACGTGTGCATTTACGGGGTGATTTCTCAGGCTTAAAAGCTCGCCTTTTACTAAAAAGGTAAATGCAAAACTATTTTCAATCAGTTTATTGAAACGCTCCCGTTAAGGATTGCAATAACATATTCGCGAGATAAAAGAACGAAGTAGGGGGAAATGAAGGAAGAGCCGCAAACAGCGAAGAGCAAAAAAATTCATTAAACAATTGAGAAGGGAGTGAGTGAAGCATACAAGCATGTTCATAAGGGAAACAAAGCACGGTGTAAAACGTAAGTTTAAATTAAGTTTATAGAAACGCTCCCGCTGCGGATTGCAATAACATATTCGTGAGATAAAAGTTTAATGAGAAGACACGAGGTATAAACGAACCACACACCGTGGCGCAATGTTAGGGGCAACAGTTTCAACCATTCTATGATCTGCTTCTCGCAACTGAAAGACGGCACATGGCGGATGTTAGCCGACTTGCTGACCGCAACGTTAGGGGCTTCAACTCTGGCGCTGACGATAGAGATTCGATTCACGAGAGGGGATGCAGTGAGTGTGTATGCCTAATGAGCCCAGAATTAGGGAGAAACACGTGTCGCATACTCTTTGCATTATTTGAAAGTAAACTATTAAAACCATTCTATGATCAGCTTCTGGAAACAGAAAGAGGGCACGTGGCGGATGTAAGGCGACTTCCTGACCAACCACAAGCGTTACCTGGCAGGTAACCACCCATACAGTCAGATTGTGATTCAGAAAACGAATGCCATGAATGTAATTACCACCATCTACATACTGTCAAATAAACGAAACACACGCCGTAGCACGACAGCTGTGAAAAGCGAGGTTCAGAAAAAAACAGATCCTTAACAAATTGTTATTGGTATATTTTCGATCCGTTTAAAAAGGTTTTCTTTTCTTATTAAAAAATGAAAAGCAGTACTTCGCCGCAACGAACCGCGAGAATTTGGCTATATATATCTGCTTCTCACAATTAAAAGAGGGCACGTGGGGGATTTTAGACGACTTCATGACCAAACTTAAGTGTTACCTGCCAGGTAGGGTTACCACTTTTAATACAAAAAAATAAGGGACGCATACTGCAGCGGGTGCCACATCTCAGTGCCAACAGTTTGCAGACTCTACTTAAAAGACCCGCCCTCCTCACTGGACAGTTAAAAAGACCAATCAAACTAACGATGACATCAAGTATTACCCAATCAAAAGTAGGAAAGGAGGCATCTTCATAAAATGCGTGTGGGAAGATTTGCATGAGACGCTGCTTTAAAAAAAATGATAAAAAAAATACGGGACAAATCCCGTCCCGTATTGATTCAAAACGGGACGCGCAATTTCATTCTCAAATGCGGCACGATTCCGTATTTTAAAGGACAGGTGGCAACCCTACAGTGCCAGGTAACCACCCATACAATCAGATTGTGATTCAGACTAGGAATGCAATGAATGTAATTACCCCGATCTACATACAAGGCGAAAGTCTTGCAACATTCAAAGATGATGGTTTGGGATAAGTACACCATACAACATAAAAGAGCTTATGAAGCCTTGAACCGAAAAAAGCAAGATCTCAGAGATCGTAAAAAAAAAAAATAGGAGGTAATGTCGTTTAACTCGCTGTAGATTTTAGTCGAACATTACCAGTTATTCCACGAGGGAGACCAGCAGATGAACTCAACGCGTGTTTAAAATCCATGCTTCTCCCACGCTTGGTTATATGTCGCGTGTTCTCGGGTAGGTACACCAAAAAATGTATACATTTAAGCATGTAATGGGCAAACAAAAAATGAGGTATACCCGAAGGCACTGCAGTAGTACTTAATGTAACTTACTTCTTAAATGTTAATGTTTTACTGTTTAATAATTTATACGCTTCTTATATGTTGTTCAAATTCTTTTATCAAAATACTAGTGACAGCGCAATGCACGATAACATGGAGTGAATACACCATATGCATCCGCCCACGGCCGCCCTGGTGTGCGCAGATAGGAGTTGATTCTACAATAAAATAAAATAAAGATAAAAAGAGTAATACAATCATCACCCATAAAGCGGATAGTAGACGTGACGTACTATATGTGTACCAGATTTCAAGTCAATAGGTGAAACGGTTTGCGAGCTACAGGTGATTTAAAATCCTGGACAGACACACAAATTGCCACGGTAGCAAATTACAGAAGAAGATTTTACTGTTTAATAATTTATATTTATATGAAATGTGCTTCTTATATATTACTTCATATTCTCATATGATAATGATGTTAATGTTTATATTGATTTCTATGTTATTGAAACTGCATGTATGTGTGTATATGTATGCAAAATACCCGCGCTTCCCAGCGGAGAAGTAGTGTGTTAAAGAGGTTATGAAAAAAAAGGAAACATTTTAAAAATAACGTAACATGATTGTCAATGTAATTGTGTTGTCATTGTTATAAGTGTTGCTGTCTTTTATATATATATATATATATATATATATATATATTATATATATAATATACACACACATAAACATTTATATACATATACATATATATACATATCTACATATACACATATCTACATATATATACACACATACATAAACACACACATAAGACTTATTGACTGAAACGGGCTTTCACGAAAAAAGTTAGGGCTTTGCTACAGGATACACCCTCCACAAGTTAAGCAAGTAAAAATAAAATATATATTTCTGTTTTATTTAAACCTTTTAAGTTCGTATGCATAGCCCCATTTGGCTGTTTAATTTTTTTTTTCTTTCTTCAGTAATATTTAATCTCCTTAAAGAAAAAGAACATATCCATTTTACTTTTTTTGTATCTCTTTAGTAATATTTTACTGTAAAAGGATAACCAGTATTTAAACCTTTTATGTTACTTTATACATTTATTTTACACAATGTTGAAAAATTAATAAGAAAGCTACATATTTTGGCAGCTGCTGCTTTCATTTTCAATGAAATGAAAAAAAGCTCTCCAAGAGAAAACGTCAATGAAGAAGAAACAGTTTGCACTATCTAAAAATCAGAAACCCTCATTTATAAAAGTTTGCTGCAGATGACTTAACTGAAAATAAATGAATAGTTCCTATGTGTATAATACATATTTATCTATTTTACTTATGCCTTTATTCCACCAACTTACAACATCTGAGGTACAATTTGTTACATTACTTTTGTTTTTTGCAGCACAGGCAGGTGAAGTGACTTCCTCAGGGTCACACAGTGGTGTCAGTACCACGATTTGAACTGACAAGCTCCGGGTTTGCTGAAATATTACTGAAGAAAGAAAAAAAAACGAAAACGGGCAAATGGGGCTATGCATACAAATGTCCATCCGTCCATTATCCAACCTGCTATATCCTAAATACAGGAGCCAATAAGTAGATATGTATATATACAGTATATATATATATATATATATATATATATATATATATACAGTATATATATATGTATATATATATATATATACAGTATATATATATATATATATATATATATATATATATATACAGTATATATATATATATACTGTATATATATATATATACTGTATATATATATATACAGTATATACAGTATATATATATATATATATACAGTATATACAGTATATATATATATATATATATGTGAATGTATGTATGTATATATGTATGTCTATATATATATATATATATATGTAGATATGTAAATTTGTATATGTATATATATGTTTATGTGGATGTGTATATACGTATGTATATGTAGATATGTATATATATGTATATGTATATATATGTTTATGTGTGTGTGTGTATATTATATATATAAAAGACAGCAACACTCATAACAATGACAACACAATTACATTGACAATCATGTTACATTATTTTTAAAATGTTTCCTTTTTTTTTTTTCATAACCTCTTTAACACACTACTTCTCCGCTGCGAAGCGCAGGTATTTTTATATATATATATATATATATATATATATATAAATATATATATATGTATGTGTGTGTGTGTGTGTGTGTGTGTATGTATGTGTATATATATATGTTGATATGTGGATGTGTATATGTATATATATATGTAGATATGTATATATATGTATATATATGTTTATATGTGTGTGTGTGTGTATATTATATATATAAAAGACAGCAACACTCATAACAATGACAACACAATTAGATTGACAATCATGTTACGTTATTTTTAAAATGTTTCCTTTTCTTTTTCATAACCTCTTTAACATACTACTTCTCCGCTGCGAAGCGCGGGTATTTTGCTAGTATATAATAAAACACTAAGGTCTGTGTGTCTTGTCCCTTTGAGCAATCTGATTGGTCAGTTTGGCTTTGGTGTGATTGGTCAGTTTGGCTTTGATGATGCTATTTGACTCCATGGTTAAATGAGCTCTGACCAACCACACTGCTATTCCAAGATAATCATTCATCATCAATTGTCTTTACGCCTAGCCTAAACCATGGACTTCATGAAAAATAATGTAAAGTTCTCCATTTGTAGAAGAAAAAAAGACCCTTCCATTCTCATTCACAAAAATGTGAGTTTGGATGAAGAAAAACCCCCATCATTTAATATCCCAAGGAAACCAGCTTAGGTTCAATTTGCACATCTACTATAAAATAAAACACTAAGGTCCCTCATCATTTAATTTCCTGAGGAAACCAAATTAGGTGCATTCACATATCTACTATATAATAAAACACTAAGGTCTGTGTGTCCTGTCTCTTTGAGCAATCTGATTGATCAGTTTGGCTTTGATGATGCAACGAAAGAGGAAGTATAAGTGTGAGACACACAAGGAGGAGTAAGGTTGTATGAGGCATGCTGAGAGAGTCACCTTCAAAGACAGGGAATATAAAACTGGACAGAAGGTGAAAATATTGACAGAATCTGAGAAGCAGGCTTTACGGAAATGTGGTCGAGAGAGGGAGCACTGATGAAGAAACGTTCACACACTTGTGAATACAAGGAAAACAGCTGAAAATGCACATAGGACAAGAGACAGCAAATATTTTAAAATTATTCTATTACCTCTCTTCGACAGGTACCATGGCTAGTAATGTATAAAGCACCTACTGTGATAACCATGGCTGTATGTCCACATCAAACAACATGGCTGACAGTAGTCTCTTTTTGTTGAAATTGGCAGGCTTATTCTTCAAGGAAATTTGTTGAGACAGTTCAATTTTTATTGACATACATTGAATACAGTCCACTGTACAGATTTTTGAAATTTCAAAATATATCATTGAAAGGCAATGGCAAATTTGCAGACTTGTCTATCTTTAGTCAGAAAAATTCTGTGTGACCTTAACTACAAATTAGTTTACTGAGTCAGTGCCACCTTGGGAACAGATACTTCAACTTGAATATTTTTATTTATTTTTTTTCTTTTTCTCATTGACAGCTGCTCCTGAGAGCAAAACAGTGAATCACTTGCAGTTGTGCGTGCTGAATGAAATACAGTTTGCCCCAGAACATGGGATGGAGCGGTGCCAGATGGCCTAGTATAACCATACGGTACACCCCCAAAATTCACGGGAGTTACGTTCCTAGAGCACCCGCAAATTGTGAAAAACCGTGAATTTTGGATGTGGTTAAAAAAATGCCTATTTTTATAGTTTAAACCCTAAATATGCAACCAAAACACTTTAATTTCAAAGTCAACTTAATACATTACCTAAAAAAAGAATGTAAAGGTAAACCTGTATACTGCACTGCTATGTCTCCTGCAGTGCTAGAATGTAAAATACCGATGTTACTGCTATATGTACTGTAATTCATGCAAGCGTGTTTTCATTGCCAAAAGCCTTAGAAGGTGCAGGGCATTTCAGTGGCATCTTGGGGCTTTAACCCTTAAACTGCCACATACTTGGGGATTAATGCATCCCTGGACGCCAAATACTTTTTTGCTGCACTTTAAGTAAACGTCACAATTCACAAAGAAAAAGTAAAATTTTAATAGAACATATTTTTTCCATGCAAAGAGCATCACAATTACTGCAACACTGATCATTTTACACACTGCTAATGAACTGTAAAAACTATTTTAAAAACTACTGGAACAATATGTACAAGATGCAACTGATGCCATGGATGAAATTAAGTAAATCACCGAGCCAACTGCGCTTGAACTGGCAGCACACAAGCACACAGAGGTAAATGTTGAAGCTGTCTCACTCGCCACAACCGTCTGATAGAACATCTACAGCATCTTATTGCAGATGTTGAAGGATGCCAGCCTTCTAAGGAAGTATAGCCGGCTCTGTCCTCTCTTGCACAGAGAATCAGTATTGGCAGTCCAGTCCAATTTATCATTCCAGTTGCACTCCCAGGTATTTATAGGTCTGTACCCTCTGCACACAGTCACCTCTGATGATCACGGGGTCCAGGAGGGGCCTGGGCCTCCTAAAATCCACCACCAGCTCCTTGGTTTTGCTGGTGTTCAGGTGTAGGTGGTTTGAGTTGCACCATTTAACAAAGTCCTTGATGAGGTTCCTATACTCCTCCTCCTGCCCACTCCTGATGCAGCCCATGATAGCAGTGTCGTCAGCGAACTTTTGCACATGGCAGGACTCCGAGTATTGGAAGTCTGATGTATATAGGCTGAACAGGACCGGAGAAAATACAGTCCCTTGTGGCGCTCCTGTGTTGCTGACCACAATGTCAGACCTGCAGTTCCCGAGACGCACATACTGAGGTCTGTTTGTAAGATAATCCACGATCCATGCCACTAGGTATGAATCTACTCCTATCTCTGTCAGCTTGTCCCTAAGGAGCAGAGGTTGGATGGTGTTGAAGGCGCTAGAGAAGTCCAGAAACATAATTCTTACAGCACCACTGCCTCTGTCCAAGTGGGAGAGTGATCGGTGTAGCATATAGATGATGGCATCCTCCACTCCCACCTTCTCCTGGTATGCGAACTGCAGAGGGTCGAGGGCGTGGTGTACCTGTGGCCTCAGGTGGTGAAGCAGCAGCCGCTCCATGGTCTTCATCACATGTGATGTCATGGAAACATGCCGGAAGTTGTTCAGCTCACTAGGATGTGATACCTTTGGGACTGGGGTGATACAAGATGTTTTCCAAAGCCTTGGGACTCTCCCCTGTTCCAGGCTCAGGTTGAAGATGCGCTGTAGAGGACCCCCCAGCTCCGATGCACAGACCTTCAGCAGTCGTGGCGATACTCCATCTGGACCCACTGCTTTGCTGGCACGAAGTCTCCTCAGCTCTCTGCTCACCTACGCTGCTGTAATTGTGGGTGGGGATGTCTCTCCTATGCTGGTATCAGCAGAAGGATGGGTGGAGGGTGTAGTACTCTGGGGTGAGAGTGAGAGTGGGTTAGGGTGGTCAAACCTGTTAAAGAAGTTGTTCATTTGGTTTTCTCTCTTCACGTCTCTCTCGATGGTGGCACCCCGCTTCAACCTGCAGCCAGTGATGATCTTCATCCCATCCCACAGTTCCTTCATGCTGTTATTCTGCAACTTCTGCTCCAGCTTTCTGCTGTACTGCTTCTTCGCCGCCCTGAGCTGGACTCTGAGTTCCTTCTGCACGTGCTTGAGCTCATGCTGATCATCGCCTTTAAAAGCCCTTTTTTTTCTGGTTCAAAAGGCCCTTGATGTCACTTGTAATCCATGGCTTGTTGTTAGCATAGCAGCGTACTGTTCTTACTGGAACTACAATGTCCATACAGAAGTTGATGCAGTCAGTAGTGCAGTCAACAACCTCCTCAATATTCTCACTATGTGATCCCTGCAAGATATCCCAGTCCGTAGTTCCAAAGCAGTCTCTCAGAGCCTGCTCTGCCTCAGGGGACCACTTCCTGAATGAGCATGTGGTTGTAGGTAGCTCCCTCACTCTTGGTTTGTAGTGAGGCTGAAGCAGAACCAGGCTATGATCTGCTTTCCCAAGCGCAGGCAGCGGGGTGGCGCTGTATGCGTCTTTAATATTTGCAAACAGTAAATCATATTTGCATACAGTAAGTCAATAGTCTTATTTCCCCGGGTGTTATCTGTTAAGGCAGATAATATTTTGTCCAGCATCACATGGTTAAAATCTCCAGCGATTAGCACAAGTGCCTCAGGATGCTGCATTTGTAACTTAGCAATAGCAGAATGGATGATGTCACTCACTGTCTCCACATCCGCCTGAGGAGGGATGTAAACAATAACAACAATGACGCGTCCAAATTCTCTGGGCAAGTAATAGGGACGCAAACTTACAGCCAACAGTTCAATGTTCCTGCAGCAAGTGGAGATTTTGACGTTTACATGTCCAGAGTTACACCACCTTGTATTGACATAGAGAGCTAGACCTCCTCCTTTGTGCTTCCCGCAGATACTTGCATCTCTGTCCGCTCTAACTGTGCTAAACCTGGGTAGCTCCATGTTAGCATCTGGGATGGTGGTACTTAGCCACGTTTCGCAAAAGCACAACAAACTGCATTCTCTGTAGGTTCTGACACTTTTCACCAGCGCAGCCAGTTCGTCTATCTTATTTGATATTGAGTTCACATTTCCCAGGATCACAGAAGGCACCGAAGGCTTAAAACACCACTTTCTCGCAAGCCGCTTCATTTTTAGCTTAGTGCCGGCTCTGCTGCCACGATACCGCCTTTTTATCTCATCGGGTAAATAGGGAACCACACCAACACTGGCATTTGTTCTCAGCGCTTGAAGTTGACTACTTGAATAGACGAGTCTCGGCGTGTAAAAATCCATGTCCATATTGTAAAAGTTAAAGTGTCCAGGGAACGAATCCACATAAAAGAAAGTGATAGGAGTGATCAATAAAAAATAATAAAAAAAAGAAAAATAAAAGGTAAAAAAATAAAGTCATACACGGAGCTGCTGAAAAGGCTACCACTCTCGGCGGCGCCTGAGTCATCATTGTAAGTAAGAGAGCAATGTAAAAGTAGTCTATCAGCGTTTTTTAAGAGGGGTTTTTTGAGGAGTGTCCGTGTCTTCTATAATAATAATAATAATAATTCTTTACATTTATATAGCGCTTTTCTCATTACTCAAAGCACTCTCCACACAGGGAGGACCTGGGAAGTGAACCCACAATCTCCTTGATTGCTCACTAGGGGATGGCAGTGGTCATGAGCTGGCTGCTCAAGGAATGTACGGCACTGACTGATCAGCTCCTGCATTCTTGCAAATGGCACTGGGAAACGACTATAGCTGGTTGTGGTGGATTTTAAGGGTTAAGAGGAACAAAACGGAAAACACAAGAACACTCAGCTGGAGATGCATCACAGGGAGAAATGAATAACACTGTAGCGGTCCGGTGCCGCTAAGATTCACACCGTCAAGAAGACGGTGATTTATTTATTTTTATGGTGGAGATTCCAGGGACGCACCCAGCCTTGACCCGACCCGCACATACTCACAAACAGAGACAAAAACAAAGCAATCCGGTAATCAAACATCAAGTAAAGAATGTAATGAAGACAAATGAAATAAATGAAAACAATGATACCACCCCTTTTCCCCTTACAGCGATTACACATTAAATACAGCAAAGCACCAACAAAACACACACAGTAAATCATTAAAAATGTTAATGAAAAATGGCAACGGATGAAATGTAATGATGAAAAATAGATAGTCCAGAGATCCGCACGTTGAATGGGAATGTAAAGATAGTCCTACCGCTAGTTCCTGAAATGGTGAAAATGGGTTCAGGAGCACTTCTTTCTTTGCAGGATGGCCATGAATCCACTTACAGTCCTCATGTACACAGGCAGATGGCAGATAATCCAGACGCCAAACACGAAACGATCCAGGACAAAACGAATAAGTACAGGTAACCCAACTGAAGGCAGGCAGAGACAGGAACTTGAAACACAAATTCCAAAAACTTTTTTTTGGCTTTTGGTCACCGGCCCCCTTTTTAAAAGCCGTGCTGACATCCTTTGACCCCAATAGCCCCAGCACCCTCAGCAGAAGACCAATCAAAGCCACTGCAGGGACTGCTGGGAGTCGCAGTTTCAAATTCTATTGGCTACTTTCACCATCCCAAGCCGCGTTTCCACTACAGTTGCTTCCTGTTCTCTCTACAGTACAGTATTGCCATGAAAAAAGCCATAAAAATTGAGGAGGATATTTGCGGTTTCCACTAACAATTATTAGATAGGTTCTAAGGAAAAATCTGTGAATGACTGAGGCCACGAACTCTGAACTGCGACTTCGCGGGGGTCTACTGTATAAGAAGGGCATGACGTTAGATGTGTATTTATTTATTCAGTTCTCTAATAATGATATTTTGTATTTATTCATCACTGTACAAGGTAAGAACAATCCCTTATTGTGCCAGAGGCAGGGTTAGATCTTGTTATATGTTATCAGTCAGTCTTTTCCCTCTTGTGTGAACCTCAGTCACAACAGCTCACTTCTCCTGCTCCTTCTTTGACATTTTATGCTACAGGGACTAAGTATCCACTCAGTATTTCAGTTACATTAAAAGCTACTTCACAGCTGCCTTATCTAAAGATTACTGTATAATAGTTCAATTTTTATATCACCAAGCACCACAGTGATCCTCTATATATCATGTTCAGCTGTAGCCAACAATTTCAGCTTGGGGATTCAGTATAGCCTGGTATAGTGCCTGGTGATGCTGTCTCTGTGTGGTATCAAGTCTCAATCCAGACACTTTTCTTATGTAGTTCCTAGTTGGTGGAACAAGCTACCCACCTTCATTCATACAACTGACTCACTTTATGTATTTTAGAAGCAATTGAAGATCCATCTGTTCTGTGAATACCTAATTCATTCATTAAAAAAAACTCTGTGATATTGTTGGTTAATTTGCTGCTTTTTACACAATGAAAGAACTCGGGATCCCGGTGTGCAACTCCCCAGGCACACACGCGGTCCAATCCCACCATCCCGAAATGACCCTCTATCTGCGGCAGCCAGGTGTTACGTGGGCGACCCCTTGGCCTGGTCCAGCCACTTGGGTCCCCAACAATGAGGATCTTATGAGCTGGATCACCCTTGGGGAAATGCGCCACATGGCCGTAGTGCCGTAACTGATGCTCCCTCACAATGCTGGTAATGTGCCTCATTTGGGACTCCATGAGCAACCTCTCATTCGACACAAAGTCAAACCAACGGTACCCAAGGATTTTCCAGAGAGACGCAGTACCAATAGAGTCCAGTCTTTGTCTCAGGTCACTGGATAGCGTCCATGTCTCGCAACCATATAGCAAGACAGGAAGCACCAGGACTATAAAGGCTTGGACCTTCGTCCTTTTGTACAGATATCGGGATTGTCACACACCCCTTTCCAGCGACCTCATGACCCCTCATGCTCTCCCAATCCCTCTACTGACTTCATAGGAAGAGTCACCAGAGGCATGACTGTCGCTGCCAAGGTAAGTAAACCTCTCAACAAGGTCAACACTCTCTCCGCAAACAGACACACTGCTGATGGCTGTGCCCAAGAGGTCATTAATGGCCTGGATCTTGGTTTTTATCCAGGACACTCGCAAGCCCACGAATCCTCAGGATGTCCCACAGGGCAGCTCGATCAACTGAGTCGAATGTTTTACAAAAATCGACAAAGGCTGCAAAGAAACTCTGTCGATATTCGTGTTTCTGCTCCATGAGAACCCTCTGTGGCAGGATGCAGTCGATGGTAGACTTCTTAGCTGTAAAACTAGACTGTTCTGGTCGCTGGTAGGTGAGCAAGTGATCACGGATCCTATTGAGGACGACCCTAGCAAGGACCTTACCCGGCACAGAGAGCAGTGTTATCCCCCTGTAGTTGCTGCAATCCAGGTGATCACCCTTCCCTTTCCAGTTAGGAACGACAAGTCCCGTTTTCCAGTCAGTTAGGATGATGCCAGTCTCCCAAATGGAAGCAAAGATTGCTTGCAATGCCAGGAGGGCAGCCTTACCACCAACCTGGAGAAGTTCACCCCCCTCATCTGGTTCACCACCTGTGCAATCTCAGTGAGATTGGTGGTGTTAATCATTATGCAGTAGTCTCTAATGCACCATTTTACACCATTTTTTTTGTTATTTGACTTTTTTTTGTAGCCACATTTTAATTGTATTCATAATAGACTACAGTGTATAAGTATGGAATTAGGATATTTTTCAGAAATCTGCAAACTTTACTAATCTCTACTTTTCTCTGCTGCCTTCTGTGGTGGTGTTTTATGCCACCACCACCCGATAAAGGCACCATGCAGCCACCAGTGATGATGGAATGAAGGTGAGTATCTCAGCTGTCCATGAGACCAACTTCATAAAATACTTTTGGACGAAGCCTGGAAACAAAGAGGAATGATTTCAGCACATTTATGTTACTCAGAATACCCAGTGGCAGTTGGGTGGTCTTTTGGCACTGGAACCCCTGCAGTTTTTATTTTGTTTCTCCGCCAAACTGGAGTTTTGTTTTTTTTTCTTTTTCTGTTCCTCCCAGCCATCTGACTTTATCACCAGTCTCATCTGTACAGACTTACAATATGATATTGTATGCAAGGATGCTTCTCTTCTACAAATTATATATTAACTAGTCATTTAGCCCGTTACAATAACGGGCGCTAGAACAGTAGTGCATAAACATTAGTAGGAACAGTCTATATTAAATGGCAAGGGACTTTGACCTCATTCTTTTTGTTGGTTGTATTTTTCTTTCTTTCAGCCTTTCTTTTGTTGATGTTTACTTGCTGAGCTGACCGTTCTTCGTGGGCTGCCGCCGTGTATTGTGTGTCTTTAATTTTCTGTGACAGTAATACTGTCTTGTATGGCTCTATTCAATAAGGGCGCGCACAAAAAGGCGAGCTTGAAAAGGGCGACCTCAATTGAGCGCGGCGAATAAAGGCATTTGTAGATAATTTAGTTCAAATGGCTCTGGAATATGTGAAGAGCAACAAAGGTGCAGATCTTTATTTACGCGCGCCTTTATTTGCTGCGCCCAATTGAGGCTCGCCTTTTTGTGCGCGCCCTTATTGAAGGATACCGTCTTGTACGTCCGCTGGCTTGTACGTCCACTGGCTTGTACATTCATAATATACCTTTCATTTTCTCTGGCGGTAATACAGGCGTGCACGTCGGTAATATGCCTTTAATCTCCTCTGACAGTAATACTGGCTTGTATGTGGCTGTAATATGCGTCACTGTATTGTGTACCTTTAATTTCCTCTCGCAGTAATACTGGTTTGTATTTCCATAAAACGCCTCTAACTTTCTCTGACAGTAATATTGCGCATCGCACCGTGCCCCGCGCAAGTGCACTTCACCAGAAGACACCCACACACGGACACCTGGACGCACACAGGGATTTTATTAAAGAGGATGTTTTATAAGATGATGTAGATTTTATTTTTCTTTGTTACTTATTTATTATTATTATTCCCTAATCTTATTTGTTTTTTTTTTCTTTTCTTGTAACTTTCTCTTTGATATCTTGTAAAGCACCTGAATTCAATTTTTGAAAATGTGCTATAGAAATAAATGTTGTTGTTGTTGTTAATAATGTGAGAAACACATTCCCCTGACCTTTTTCAGTTGTAGTCTTCATTTACATTTAAGGATCTAAGGACAGTTATGGCGCACTCAGTACTTTGACATCCTCAGCGACTCAGAACCACACAAGGGTCAGATTCTTGTGTGCGGGAGAGTTGACTACCAATGAGTGTTCATTTGAAATTGTGATGTATATTGTGATGGAGGATCACAGGAATCATCGGGTAAAGGGGTCCTTTCATCGGATTGGCTGGCCCAGCACTGTTTCAGCTGTGGAATGGCCAATAGGGGGAGGCAGCTTGATGGCTGAGGTCTCCAGGACTCTAAACAAATTCTATTATATGATATCATCTGCTGTTAAATACTGCTCTGTACTTGTAATATCTTTATTTTACTATTATATTGTATTGAGGATTACTTGTGTTCTGTTCTGTGTATTGTATTGTATTGTATTGCATTGAGCCCCTTCTTTTTGACACCCACTGCACACCCAACCTGAATTGGCAGCCAGTGTTTCTGTTATAAACTTGGCTGTGCATTTATCTCAGCATTACCCAGTTATACCTCAGACACCCTTTAGTTAGTCAATCACCCTCAAAGCAAATGAAGCGTATGCTGGTGGCCTCTTTCTTTGCTAAACTATTGTACAGTACCTGGAAAGGGGTCTCTCTTTGAACTGCCTTTCCCAAGGTTTCTTGAATTTTTTTGGGGAGTTTTTCGTTGTCTTCTTAGAGAGTCAAGGCTGGGGGGCTGTCAAAAGGCAAGGCCTATTAAAGCCCATTGCAGCACTTCTTGTGTGATTTTGGGCTATACAAAAATAAATTGCATTGTATTGTATTGTATGTATAAAATGAAGCTGCAAGGAAAAAAGAAAGTGGATGTTTGGTACTGCATTATTAGAAGAGAGTCTTGCTTGTCTGAAGTCTTCTGTCTGTCATATCATGGCTGAATGAGAAATGTAAAGAAGAAAACACAGAGTAGGAAATTGTGGTTGAACTCACTATATCTGAAAAGCATTTGTAGAGCCAACAACACTGTCTGACAGCATGTGTATTTTCAGTGAAAATTGGGCAAGTTTGTGATATTTTGTTGGTGCAAAATACAGTTGGGAACTGTTTCGGAAAGTCACAAGGGAGTTCTGCAATCCATTATCCCCTGTGATTTCTAATTGTGTAATCTGGTATCTTCATATTCCATGTGGTTCTTAATCATGTAATTTGGCATCCTCATGTCATTGAGGTGTAGCAACTGCATGCTGTCCAGCTCAAAGTCATGTAATGTAGCATCAGCCCAAAGCAACATATCTTATCTTCACTTGTCTCAAATATTTAAGTTGCATTTGAAACTGAATGGGCAGCCACATCTCAGTGTTTCTGTTATAAACTAGGCTGTGGTCTTATCTCAGGATTACCCAGTTATACCTCAGACACCATTTAGTTAGTCAATCACCCTGCTATCTTATGGGTAAAAGCAAATGAAGCGTTTGCTGGTGGCCTCTTTCTTTGCTACTATTGTACAGTATGCATTAGACCGCTATTAATCCTTACATTTTATAAAAGTGTTGTCCCAATGAAGAAGTATTTCAAGATAACAAATACAATTATGATATCCAAAAGATGATATCACCAAGTGTTATAGAAAATAAGAGTGGTTTAATTTTTATATTTTTGTCAGAGTATTTTATTGGAGTTTAATGTTGAAAAGGGGAGATTAGAATCACTTTGAAAAGAAATTTTGCTTTTGGATGTATCATAATGATTCCGTTGACCTTGTGGACAGCTAAAGATCTCCAGAGCCATTGCAGCTATGCACACATGCATGCTAGGATTTCTTACATGTGCCCCTTTAAATAAACAAGTACTTTAATAAATAAGGTTTAAAACCTAAAATAAATATCCCATGGTCTTAGGTCTCTATAGAAAAACAAACGTTCAGCATGCCGTCTGATTTATAATAAAGCTGCTGAATACATCGGTCAGAGTTGAGATTGCTTGCTTTGCAAACAAGACTGAAATCCCCCAAGGGCTTACTGCCATATAACAACAATATAAGCCTTCAGTCAAGAACAAGCTACTAGCTAAGCCTCAGGAAGTCATATAAAAGGTCCCTTTGAAATTTAAGTTTGAGTTTTTTTTATGTAAAATTCCCAAAGGCTAAATACTGTACACGTCTTTTTGGTGTGACCTTTGATACAACAGTTAAGGGCGCTCATTCGAGCATGCATTCAACAGCTAGTGACGTCAATCAAATTAAAAAACAATGTAACTTCTTTTACAAAGTGAATCCTGGCTTGGCAAACATTTATTGCAATCTATCACGTAAACAGTAATCAGAATCAGGATTAAATTAAATTAAACAGGCTTTTCATGCCAGTTATCTCTTCCACTGCTTTGTGACAGTGAAAAGATTTTCCTTGCACTTCCAATAATTTTTTTGCAGACTTTTGTCACAGTTATTGAGCTGAGCATTGTTTAGCCAAAGGAAATGCTTTCAAAATGTTCCTCAGAAATCAGTACAAGCCTTTTTTTCTTGCTGTCATTCTTTTCCATGTTTTTTCTGATTACTGAGTTTTAAGTGATTATGTTTTGAGTGACTTCATATGTTGGCAGATGCAGCTAGAACATTTACATGCATGTCTGTAGTAAAAGGTTTTGTCAAAAAGTGATGAGTAAATCATCATAAAAGCAAACAAGCCAAGTGCTAAGATTCATTATGGGATAGTAACACATTTAACTAAGAGGTCTGACACCTTATATATACAGTGGTTTCTGCAAGTATTCAAGCCTCTTCACATTTTGCACAGTTTACTGTGTTGCCGATTTAATTATAAATCGATAAATTTACCATTTTTTCTCATCAGTCCATTCTCAGTAATAAATAATGACAAAGTGAAAATATTTTTCAAAAAGGTTTGCAAATTTATTAAAAATCATAAACTGAGATTTCTCTTTTATGTACTAGCCATCCCCTGCTAGTGAAACAGGACAGTGAGGAGGGCCCTGCCCAGCTCTCTACTCCTGATGTTACTCTTCCCCCTTCCCTCAGCCCACAGCCTCTGTCTCGGATTAGCGCAAATATATTGCTCCTGCAAGTGAACTATGACTCTTAGCACAATGAGAGAATCAACCAGAATGTTCCAGCAAATTATAGAAAAAAAAAAGATCTAAATCCGTTAAGTAGTTCTCTCGTTCGCAAACTAAGCGGAGTTAAGGTTAATCCCCGAGGCAGATGCGTGAGTAAGGCGGGCCGTGCCCCCCTCCCTGCAGCCCAAAGAGTCTCTCTCAGATTCACGCTAATTAATCGGTACCGCAAGTGAACTATGATACTTAGCACGATGAGAAATCGCAAAATCAACAGAATGTTCAAGCAAATTATAGAAAAAAACCCAATCTAAATCCGTTAAGTAGTTCTCTCATTCACTAACTAAGCAGAGTTAAGGTTAAGCCCTGAGTCAGATGCGTGAGTAAGGCGGGCCCTGCCCCCCTCCCTGCAGCCCAAAGAGTCCCTCTCAGATTCACGCTAATTAATCGGTACCGCAAGTGATCTATGATACTTAGCACGATGAGAAATCGCAAAATCAACGGAATGTTCAAGCAAATTATAGAAAAAAACCCAATCTAAATCCATTAAGTAGTTCTCCCGTTCGCTAACTAAGCGGAGTTAAGGTTAAGCCCCGAGGCAGATGCGTGAGTGAGGAGGGACCCCCCCCCCCCCCCCCCCCCCATCCCCGCAGCCCAATTGAATCTCTCTCGGATTCACGCTAATAAATTGGTACCGCAAGTAAACTATGATACTTAGCACGATGAGATAGTCACAAAATCAACGGAATGTTCAAGCAAATTATAGAAAAATGTCAGAGGGGGACATTTTTTTGTACACTGGGTGGTTCCATTAGGCACCCATTGTTGGGACTGGGGGGTGAGAATTTAAAAGGCTGTCTGCAGGATGTAGGTATTTGCCGTATTGCAAAGGAGTCACTTTGGCTGGTTGAGATTACAAACAATACCAAGTTGTGATAACAGAACTGCTACTTCCTTGGAGGATGTCTGTATTTACCTGAAATTAACATGTTTGACAATATTGGTTTCTAATCAGCAGATCTATACTCATTAATGGTTGGTAACAATACATTTTGTTAACTTGTGTTTTCATTAATTGTTAAACCCAGGAAACTTAAATTAAACTGATTGTCCAGTGCTGACAACGGCAGGGACTGAAGGAGATTTAAACTTCTGGGCAGGAGAAGGCAGAGAAGGGACGGTCTACTGAGAACGCTGCCAAGACACTTGGACAGAGCACAGGGGCTCGTAGGCAGACGAGGGTACGTGGTTGGCAAGACGTGAGGCACAAGGACGGCAACACTTACTTCCAGGGAGAAAGAGACAGCTCCACAAGGAGACGCCAGTTGTGGGTCCAGCGAGAGAGAGAAGCCGTATGAAAGGACCAAGCAAAGCCGGCAGACGAGAAATGACGCGTGCTTAGGTCACAGCAACACAAGGAGCCCAGAGTGGAAAAAAAAGGAACGACGAAAAGACTCTGACAGGGATTCAACGATTTGACACAACTTCTGTTGGGAAACGAGTGTGTGGTGAACAGAGTGCATCCGTGGACAGTTGAACAATTAAGTGTTGGGGTAAAACAGAGCGCAAACTGGACTCTGCACCACTAAAGGTTGTATCCTCCAATTCTTGTTTTTAACAGACTTTTATAGTGTGGACTGTGTGTTTTTCTTTTAAAAAAAGGAAATTCGTTCCTGATATGTTTAGATTTTGTTATGTTCGTATATCTTTTTAACGTACTTTATATTGTCTTGTAATAGAATTATAATGTTGTAATAGAACTAACTATTGCTTTTTTCTGAAATTACTGTTGTGTCTTTCATTGTGTGTTTACTCACCTCCCAATTTAAAGAAACCTGTGTGCTATTATCAGTAAATTTCAAGAGTTCCCAGTCTCTTAATAAAACTGGGTGGCGCAGTCGGATATTTTAATGGTGTCTAAGTTAGATTACCTGTAAGTGTGACCAGACACCTGTCACAAAAAACCCGATCTAAATCCGTTAAGTAGTTCTCTTTTGAAAAGTGGACAGACATACAAATGGGTCTAAAAAGCTATAAGAAATTTCGCGCTTGGACCACAAAATTTTTAAAACCGTTTCTTAGCGAGCACCTATGGGCCAAAGGTAACCTACATTCCAAATTTCAAGTCCCAAGTTCTCATGGTTCGGGAGATTTCGTGATGAGTGAGTCAGTGGTATTTGACCTTTATATGTATAGATTTAGACCCTTATTTCAACACTTTGGCAGCTTTGAGTCTTCTCACACTTTGCACACATGGATTTGGGCAGTTTATCCCATTCTTCCTGGTAGATCCTATCAAAATCTGTTAGATTGGATGGGAAGAACTATTACAGAACTATTATTATTATTATTATTATTATTGAATCAATTCCATACTGACTCATCACAAGTTGGACTTTCCAGATAAGGTGCATTTAGACTGTAATCGATTAAAATCCTGGACGGGTGATCTCCATTGAACTAACAACGGGTCTTCTAAAACCAGTGATGATTCAGGGATGTCACGTTAAAGGAGTGAATACTTGCTGGATCAAATATTTACAGTTTTATATTTGTAGGGGTGAATACTTTTCATGGACACTGTAAATACTGTGTCAGTATACACCCCTTAATCTTTTTTCCAGATTTGCTTCTTCTATACAACTGCTGTCAATTTTACTTATAAAACGTTTCTTTTGCCTTTTTGTAGTACTACGTTTCAATATTAAACTGAGTATGCGCACACATTTACTTGTTATTTCTTATGATGGACTACCTGTACAAACCAAGAGATTAATTCTGAAAATGAATTAAATAAATGTATTGTTGGAGGATAAAATTAATGTAATTTAACCAGCATGTTCAATATAAAACGAAGAATATCCCTCATATAGGTGAGCTGAATGGTACAGTCCTCCATTTTCCTTGCACAGAGGGAAGCTCTGCTTCTTTGCTACGAGGACGAAGCACTTGGTTGGTGTTCAGACTTCTCCTGTATGGATCATGTTTCTAAAGGACACAGAATATAAGTCTCTGAATTTATGTCTGCTGTGCAGGGTTTGCAGCATTAATGAATACATTAAAAGAACAAAAAGAGATGTTCTCATAAATTGTAAAGTTTTCACATTTTAAAATCTGCAATAGCATCATATATCTTGTGCCTCATTCTCACAGATCTGGGGTAGATCTGTACTAATCATCTCAGTCTCTACAGGAAGGCTTTCTCTATTACTAGGGTGAAATATTATTTGGAGGTAGTAATAAAGAAATAGAGTTATCTTAGTGATCCTTTTAAAATCATCAATTACATTCTCCTTCCAAAGGAGGTTTTAGGCTTTGTTCTTTTTTTCCTCCCACATTACATATTGCCCTCCTGACATACTCTGAAATCCAGACAGGCACATCAAGCTCATGTCTTTTCAAACAGGCTAAATTATCACATCTCTTAGACCTGTTTGTGTTTTAGAAAGCTTTAAATAGCCAGGCCTTAACCTTTTTGTTTCATGCAGTTTTAGCTCTACAAGGGATAATTGGTGCCTCATGTTAAGATCCTCAAAGACAAACTAATAAAATATGTACTGGGTCTGCTTAGAAAACAACGAAAATGGGTTTACAATAACATTAACATATCAGTCCCTCCAGCTATTCATTGATCTCTTTTGGTTTAATTTTGGAGAGTTGTGGAAAACAGGAATTTATTCCAGCAGCATGGGGTGCGGCACCATTTCCATCACAGGACAATTTTGTCAGTTAACTTATTGCACACTTCTTTGACAGATGGAAGTAAAACTGACTAAGTAGTGCAAACACAGGCTAAGTAGGTATTTGAACCCAGGATTCCAGAGTTGAGTGGCAGAAGGAATAAATATATACATAGAGAGAGAAAAAGAGAGAGACACTGACAGAGGTTTTATTGTCCCCTGTAGAGTAATTCACTTATTTCAGCAGCAATACATAACACATAGAAAAATAGTACACAAACTAAAAAGTGCAAGCTAATACTGCATAAAACTGAAGGCTCATATCTACAGTGGTGTGAAAAACTATTTGCCCCCTTCCTGATTTCTTATTCTTTTGCATGTTTGTCACACAAAATGTTTCTGATCATCAAACACATTTAACCATTAGTCAAATATAACACAAGTAAACACAAAATGCAGTTTTTAAATGATGGTGTTTATTATTTAGGGAGAAAAAAAATCCAAACCTACATGGCCCTGTGTGAAAAAGTAATTGCCCCCTTGTTAAAAAAATAACCTAACTGTGGTGTATCACACCTGAGTTCAATTTCCGTAGCCACCCCCAGGCCTGATTACTGCCACACCTGTTTCAATCAAGAAATCACTTAAATAGGAGCTGCCTGACACAGAGAAGTAGACCAAAAGCACCTCAAAAGCTAGACATCATGCCAAGATCCAAAGAAATTCAGGAACAAATGAGAACAGAAGTAATTGAGATCTATCAGTCTGGTAAAGGTTATAAAGCCATTTCTAAAGCTTTGGGACTCCAGCGAACCACAGTGAGAGCCATTATCCACAAATGGCAAAAACATGGAACAGTGGTGAACCTTCCCAGGAGTGGCCGGCCGACCAAAATTACCCCAAGAGCGCAGAGACGACTCATCCGAGAGGTCACAAAAGACCCCAGGACAACGTCTAAAGAACTGCAGGCCTCACTTGCCTCAATTAAGGTCAGTGTTCACGACTCCACCATAAGAAAGAGACTGGGCAAAAACGGCCTGCATGGCAGATTTCCAAGACGCAAACCACTGTTAAGCAAAAAGAACATTAGGGCTCGTCTCAATTTTGCTAAGAAACATCTCAATGATTGCCAAGACTTTGGGAAAATACCTTGTGGACTGATGAGTCAAAAGTTGAACTTTTTGGAAGGCAAATGTCCCGTTACATCTGGCGTAAAAGGAACACAGCATTTCAGAAAAAGAACATCATACCTACAGTAAAATATGGTGGTGGTAGTGTGATGGTCTGGGGTTGTTTTGCTGCTTCAGGACCTGGAAGGCTTGCTGTGATAGATGGAACCATGAATTCTACTGTCTACCAAAAAATCCTGAAGGAGAATGTCCGGCCATCTGTTCGTCAACTCAAGCTGAAGCGATCTTGGGTGCTGCAACAGGACAATGACCCAAAACACACCAGCAAATCCATCTCTGAATGGCTGAAGAAAAACAAAATGAAGACTTTGGAGTGGCCTAGTCAAAGTCCTGACCTGAATCCAATTGAGATGCTATGGCATGACCTTAAAAAGGCGGTTCATGCTAGAAAACCCTCAAATAAAGCTGAATTACAACAATTTTGCAAAGATGAGTGGGCCAAAATTCCTCCAGAGCGCTGTAAAAGACTCATTGCAAGTTATCGCAAACGCTTGATTGCAGTTATTGCTGCTAAGGGTGGCCCAACCAGTTATTAGGTTCAGGGGGCAATTACTTTTTCACACAGGGCCATGTAGGTTTGGATTTTTTTTTCTCCCTAAATAATAAAAACCACCATTTACAAACTGCATTTTGTGTTTACTTGTGTTATATTTGACTAATGGTTAAATGTGTTTGATGATCAGAAACATTTTGTGTGACAAACATGCAAAAGAATAAGAAATCAGGAAGGGGGCAAATAGTTTTTCACACCACTGTATACACACAGAATCATATAAATGATACCATAATAGAAAGCAATATTTTCTTATGTAAATATATCAATTATTGCTGGGTATGGAGGAGGCAGTCATGACAGAGGAGCCATTATATAGTCTGGTGTCTATAAGTGCCTCAGGACAACACATTAAATGGAGGATGGACAGCATTAATCATAATGACCTTTTAATTTTGCCATCTTCCCTTACTCTGCCTTCATCTCTAGCGTCCATATTATAAAGCAGCTGATCTCCTTGATAAGCTTTCCACATGTTTAGCCTCTCTTAAACTGGCTTTAGACCCCAACTCCCACAGCATACAACTGTACTCTGGCCAATATGTTCCTATCATGAATTACATTGTTTAAAAATTTTATGGGATTTTGTTTATTTATAGATACATTCTTTCAGGCATTTTGGGGTTTTTCAGGGTAAGAAAGCTAATTCTGAAATTAATTTATTTCATCATTGCTTATTTTTTGGTTATTTATGAATGGGGCTATTTGTTTCTTCCATTGTTAACTCAGGGACATTTACTCAAAATGTTCTGACCACCTGATTATAAAACAACTAATTAAATGGTCATCTTTTTCATCAGTTTCTCATCCAAGTTTGCATACACAAAACCCTTTTTGCTGAATGTATTTATTTCTTTAAACTGATTGCTCACTGATCATTCACTTGCTATTATTTTTACTTTAATTTCTATTTTGATGTTTGTTTTCTTGATTTCTCCATTTCAACCATTTTTTGCCTTCTGACTACATCTTATCTCTTTGTCCTTCTCAAAAAAATATTCTTGCTAGTCTCACTAGCACAGTACTTTTTGTTCTTTATGATATATACATATGTCATATACGTATCTCAATTTGGTGCATTTTTACAATTGTTATATTTAAACAACAGTCATGCACATAAGTGCAAAGATCTCAGACAAATAATACTCCCAATTCTTCTGTACCCAACTTTTAACAGAGACACGTCTCTTCTGAAGGAGTTTAAAGAACTGAAATTTAAAAGTCCTGTATCAGTTCAACTTGGATTTCTTTCTTTTGAACTCTATTCATAACTCAAACATCAAATGGAGTATCCTCTGGAACTCCAAACCTTTTTCTTTTGTTCTTCTCTTCATTTGACACTATGTTTTTAAGCAACACCATTTTGAGTTGTTTCAATGGTTGCTTGACGTTGTTAGGCTGGATGGCTGGGAGAGGGTGATGTGTGATGTCCTTAGTTATCCAAAATAAAAGGTCAGTGACATGCACTAGTTTGTCAAATATTCAAGTTAAAAAGTCCCCAGTGTTATTTTTGAGTATCATTTCAAACTCTGGCTAAAAAATCTTTTCTGTACTTTTGTTGATGTCTTTCAGCTTACGTTTTACCTCTGGGTTTTCATCTCTCTTGAAGTGCTCCTGACTATGATTTTGGCTTTGCACACTGAGCTTGTTTTCTACATTCTTGCATTTTTGGTAATTAAACTAGTCTAGTCTAAGGGCTCCACCTCTGAGGATACGCAAGCAAGGCCAGCAAAACAAAACATCCGAAGAGAGAGTCACTCGCTTATCCACTATTACAGAAGTGTGGCAAGCACATCGGCAAAGCGGTATCCCTTTATTTTTCCTCCTGCCGCTAACACGTAAGTGAGGTGAGCATGTCGGCAAAACGAAACCTCCGGAGAATGACAGTCACTTAGCCACTAATGCACAAATGATGCAAGCATGTCGGCAAAACAAAACCTCCTAGGAGATAGATGCCCAGAGTATTTCCTTTTAATTACCTGATATCTCTAAATTTCAATTTTTTTTTGTGACGATTTCAATAGTTTCTAGGACCCCGGCTTTTTACAGCACAGGCTTACACAGCTAGTAAAAAATATTATTCAAGAACTGCCAGTTTCCATTCATGAGCAGATTATTCTTGAAGTGGAGATGAAGGTGGAATCTTAGTGCTAGGAGGTGTTAAAAGTTACACCTCACAGGTGGCGCAGTGGTAGTGCTGCTGCTTTGCAGTAAGGAGACTGTGGAATATTGTGGGTTCGCTTCCCAGTTCCTCCTTGTGTGGATAGTGCTTTGAGTACTGAGAAAAAGCGCTATATAAATGTAATGAATTATTAAGGATAACAAATTTAGTTACTTTACATGTAGCTGATGGAAGACTGACAGAATGTGATGGAGTGCTCATGTGTTTAAATAGAAACTGTGTGTTTAGGAGTTGCTATTTAATTGCTTTTTAAAAATTGAAAGAGGCAGTTATAAAACTTTGTATGCCGGGATTGGTATTCTGCTGTATTGCAGAAGGTTACAAAACGGTTTCATTGTGCTACGTAAAACTAAGGCAGTGGTTCTCAAGTTCAGGCCAGGGACCACCTATGGCTGCAGATTTTCATACTAACATGAAGAAAATGTTATAAAAAACAAAATGGTGTTGTTTTATGTTTGGTTTTGGGCATTTGTTGAGTGGGTGAGGTAAGGAGAAATGATGACAGAGACCAGCAGCACATACTGGGGACAATCGGGAAGCTACACCTCGTAAAAATTTCTCTTTGTGTAAATGTAGAGAAAAGCCAAGCTTTAAATAGCTTTATTATAATGGAAAACTTGGTTTGTTCTGTTCACCTCCCCATGCAATTAATAAAGTTTATCTAATCTAATTTAATCTAATCTAATATGTTTTCCTTTCATTAGTATTAGCAGTAGCAATTATTGCCATTTATATTGGACACATCCCAATTTTCAATAACCTATTTCATTATATTTTATATTTTTTAACTGCAATTGTCTTGTTATACTTTTTTTTGCCTTTTCAGCTAATGTTTTATGGGTGCTACTGTTAGGTTTTACACTTTATTATAAATTTTGGAGCCCATTGTGCTCCTGGGAACACTTAAAGTGTTAGAAATGGTTTTATCAGTTTGTCCTGACCTATATTTCACTGAAAGGACCTACAAAGTTCCTTGGACCTCATGGCTTGCTTTTTATCCTAACATGCAGGGTGAATTGTGGGACTTTATATACACAAGTGTCTTTCTAGACCATAGTCAATCAATTCATTTTGCTACAGGTGGACTCCAATCACATTTCAGACACATCCTAAGGAGAATTAAAGCAAACAGGATAGAAGGGACCACAATTTGGAGTGCAAACAGTAAAAGGGTCTGAATACTTATGTAAATGAGAAATTTTATCCTTTGATTTTTAATACATGTGTGAACCTTTTCTGAAAACATATTTTCACTTTGTCATTATGGATTATTAAGCGTAGATCAGTAGGCAAAAATGGCAAATTGTTTCATTTAGAACATAATAAAGAGTGCAGAAAAAGAAGAGATTTGAATACATTCTGAACCTACTGTATAATAAATAATTTACATAATAGATAGATAGATAGATAGATAGATAGATAGATAGATAGATAGATAGATAGATAGATAGATAGATAAGGGGACTCTTTAGAAATCCTCAACATGCTTTACAGATTGTATATTTCCTCCTATACGGAAAGAAAATTTGGTAAAATTCCAAAGACAAACTAAATGTTTCTGGATTATAAAATTTCTGGGTCTCAGTATAGACAATTATATTCTTCATTTGAGCAGGAAAGGTTAATTAGCAGACATCCTGTCTAATACTAAACAAGGAAGCTTAAATTCATCCATCCATTATCCAACCCGCTATATCCTAACTAGAGGGCTTAAATTACTTACGGATATCAAAGATTTGTGAAATTTGCAAAGTAATATTGACCAATCCAGCTATTCAACAAAACAAATTTGATTATTTTAGAAAGTTCTATCACTGACTCTGTGATGGGCTTCGGCTGTCCTTGACTAATGATGGATTTGGTTCTGAAACCAGATTGAATATGGAATTTGTGCCAGAATTAAATAAATAAAATGATAATTATAAAATAAACAATCACATGCAGTAGTACAGCAATAGATATAAATGAGTCAATATATTGTGAAGAAATGTGTATTTACATGAAAGTCATCAAATTATTAGTAAAAGTCATCTAATTATTACTAAACACAATGTCCTCATTATATTATTATTAAAGGTTTTATTTCACAGGGTCTTATTTTTAAAGACCGTTTTTATTTCATAATGTGACTTTTCTGAATACATTTCCGAATGTTGCTTTTATTTATTTCCCAGTGCTTGTTTTCCTGATGGAAAAGGCCAATAAGCTGAGCTTTTTCCTATTAATTTATCTATTGCTGTCAATTACTTTTGAATGGTATAGTGGGTGGGTGGTCAATTTCTTTAGTCAATTACTTTTGCCTGGTATAGGTGGTAGGCTACAAAAGATCTTTTAGCGGTACTTGTACTTTTGTCACACACTGGCAAAACATTGAGGCAGTATGATATGCGGTAGTTTTGCGAATAAAATATGTAGAGCTAATTTAACATGCTGTAAATTTAACAAGTAATGGGTGCCTTTATCCAACAGTAATAAAAAGAACAATAAAAGATATATTACCTCAGTGTTCTCACTGTTACAATCCACGGGAAACGTCTGGTGAAAGAGGACCAACTGCCAATAGTGCGCTGTTTCCTGTCTTTAATGTCACTCTGCAGGTTTAGGTGTGATGACCCTGTCAATGTCATTCTGTGTCTCCCTCTCTTTCACTCTCCCCGCTTCAAGAAGAACAACCCACTGTCCTCTCTGAAAGTCTCTAACTATTGTCTTGAATGTTCTCAAAGCTTGTGGAATGCAGGGACTGCATGTGTTACTGTCAGTAAAACATTTAGCCCCACGGTAAGCCCCCACTAATCTGAACAGAAGTCTGTATGCCATAATATGATGCTGTTTGAAGAAGAATTGACAATACATTGGGGATGCTTGGACAGATAAGTGATCTTCCATCTATTCACATTGATGAAGAGATTCTTGGTAGTTTAAGATCAATTGAGTGCCGTGTCCGCACAGAAGGTCATCTGAAAGCATGTCATCTGGAATTTCCTGCCTCTGACATTTAGCATTAATGTGTACCTTTGTGAATTCTTCACAGGCATTTTCTTGCAAACATGTCCCTCATTTAATCTTAAACTAATAATGACTTCTTTATCAATGTCATCATTTTGAAGAGCACTTCTTTGTCTGAGTTTCCAATACATTGGCATTTTATCTCAAAATAGCATCTTGTGTTAAGCGATCTGTTTCTACTCAAGCTGACCATGCCAACTTTCAGCTGTCTCTGAGTGTTTGCCAGTTTGAATGTGAACAGAGCTAAAAGATCTTTGGCAGCCTACTGCCTACAATCAGGGAAAAGAAATCGACAGCGTAGGATTATCCATTTGGAACAGACTAAGCCAGGTGGTCTTTGTCTTTGTTGACAGGTGATTTAGTTTATCATCAGGACAAAAAGTTTATCATCAGGACAAAAGGCAATGGGAAAATAAATAAAAAGACATTTGGGAATGTGTGCTGTTCGGAAATGTCACATTGTGAAATAAAATTGGTCTTTAAAAATTAAATAAAACCTGTAATAACAATAAAATGATGACATTGTAATTCAGAATTATTAGATGAGTTTTATTAATAATTAGAGTATTTTTATTTAATTATGCTTTGTTTCACAATTTTTTTTCATTTATATTTATCACTGTGCTTTTGATTATTTATTTCATAATTACCATTTTGTTTATTTCATTTGGGCACAAATAGTATTTTATAGATTGATATTATGCAACTGTTTATTTAAATAATTCATGGATTCACAACACATTATCATCATCATATGAACTACATAAGCATCTCAGAAATATAAGAAACCCAGCTAATCCAGTAAAATTTATATTTAAAACAACAATGTTTAAATATACTAAATACGTTTTGTTAGGTGAGCAGTATGTCCTGCAGAAACAAAAATAGAAAAAATATGGTCAGGTGATGTTATTGATAAAGCGGTCAAGATAATTTTCTGCATTTTGGGCTTTCAATAACACTTTATAAGTAACTTTACACATATTGTATTATAAGATTCTTTGACATAGTTAATCATGTTATACTGTACAGTTGACACTTAGGTGAGTTACACATTTAATAGGATAAAAATGCAATTTGCTCGTACCTAATGCCTGAATTCACAGAATATATAATTTTATTTTTAAAGAAATACTAAAATGCATCTATTACTCATTTACTCTTATGTAACAAGACCATAACAAAGACTTCTTTTGGTTTTAATTGTGCTTATAAACCATCAATAAGGTGCTTATTCTTCTATTTGTCGTGTTGCAAATTAAGAGCTACTAGAATCACTGTTATTTACATTATTTAACACTAATTATTTAATCATTATTTAACACTCTAATCACATTAATCACATTATTTAACACTAGAATCCCTGAAGCCTATAAAAAAATCTCGTAATCCCGGGCCACTCCTATAAGTACCATAAATTTACACCAGCTGTTACAGACTCAAATCAAATGTATGATTTTATTCTATAATAGTAACAATCAGAGCAGCTCACTACTCAAAATGGTAATTCTAGGATGAGCCTGAAAACAAACTGGGAACCTCTTGATTATGAGTCGGCAGTTCTTACCTCTGCACCATCCAAGCAGTCTTGTCAGCATCGTACTCTAACCTGATTTCTTTTTCTACTGTACAGTTATATTCTTTAATAAAAGCACAATTGTTTTATTATACTTGGATCTTTTGTGAAAGTGTTTATTTAATAATTGGACTTAAATCTTCACACATTTATTCACTTCATGTCAAAATTTTGTCATTATTACTATAACATGAAAAACGTTTCTGTTTTAGCTATGTGTTCAACATTTCTTGCCTCACATTTCCTGTCATCCTACATTTACACAGATCATTGTACACACATGAAATGCATGTGTTCCAAATAACAATATATTATTTACCATATACAACTCCAGGAACCTCACACTCTGATAAACAGACTTGAGCTGGGAAAACTTTTTGTCTGCCTTGAGCTGCGGCGGTGGGGGGATGGGATAGAAAGCTGCTTGCTGCTTGTGCTGATTGACACATTTACACAAAATACACTAATGGAGTAGTGTGAAAGAATTTAAGGTGGATTACGAGATTTTCGTAGGCTTCAAGGATTCTAGTGTTAAAATGCTGAAAAAATTAATTATGCATATCAAAATGTACACATCTTATACTGAAGTATTCAATTTCAGGTGAAATAAGTCTCACATAAACCACTTTTGACTGTTCCAAAGTGAAGTTGTTTTTAGTAGGACGCATTGCAGATATGAACAACCCCTTTACTGATGCTTTGTAAGTGTTATTAACATCATATCACATATGTGTTGCATAACAGTACATGAGTAATAGATGTGTTATTGCAGTACTAGACTATTTAACTCTTGGCTAAATATTTTTTCCAAAAAACTCAGTTTTCTGAAAAGCATGCAAGCAATGGTTTCACACATAAATCAACATAAAACATCTGTTGCTATGTGCAGTGGCTGCGCAGGGGCGCCTCGATGGTCAGCAGGAATGCACGGTGGGCCGGCAGCCTGGCTGTCTTCACACAGCAGGTGGGTGGCGGTCACAGAGTGACGCAATATGGTTTGTACCTCTTGTCATCATAAGTGGTGGTCCTCCTAGGTGAACGCTGCTGTAGGTGCATCAGCTACATGAAACTGTTCAGCACCACTTTCAGCTGGGGACTGATCAGATGATGCTGGCACCTCACTTTCATTTTCAATATCCATCTCCAGATCACTTGCATCAAACTCAGAGTCCGACAAGTCAGAATCCCATTCAAAAAACACTACATAAAACATCCATGGAGTATTTTGCTTTGCACATTTGCTTTGGTCTCTCACCTGATGTCGATGCCATTTTAGAGGTTGTTTGTTCTTTGCTACTCATGCACACATAGGGAATCGAAGTTAAATTAACAAAGCTATGTAACTTTCCTTCTAGCAAAGATAGTTGAACTAATATCTAAGGACAAGTTTTGTCACAGTTAACCCCTGAATTTTGACAAAGGTCGACATCAGCCCTGAAAGAGTTAAGAAAAAGCAGATTAAGACAAGACTGTTGTTTTAAAATGAGTTCATCAAGAACACAGGGACACAGTTGGAAACTTCTTAAGGGTAAATTTCACACAAACATTAGGAAGATTTCCTTTACACAGAGAACCATAGACACTTGGAATAAGTTACCAAATAGTGTGGTAGACAGGAGGATTTTACGTACTTTCAAAACTTGACAATGTTATTTTACAAGAATTAAGTGGGTAGGAACAGCAAGCTTTGTTGTGCTGAATGGCCTGTTCTCATATAGATTGTTCTAATGCTCTAAATCAAGGGGTCTCAAAGTCCCCACTGTGGCTTCAGGTTTTTGCTTTAACCAGATTCATAATCAGTGACAACAACTGACAACACTGATCTCATTTAATTAGCTGGTATTTTTTCTCTTCTCATGTTCTACACTCAGAAAAGCACAGCAGCATGATTTGTATGCTTATTAGACATTTAGAAATATTTCAAGTTTTGATATAGATTTAAATACTTAACTCACTTTAGTTGATTTCATTATATATGCCCTTTCTCTGTGCAGTTTGCTCCTTTCATTGTCTCTTATTAACGACAATTAAAAACAAGCAGAGCAGACACCCAAACAAACAACACTGAATCGTGAAAGGCTGCAATTCCTTTAGCTGCAGACCCACTAATTAGTAAATAATGGATTAATTAAACAATAAGAAGACCTAGAAAAGCTGAATGAAAATCAAGATGAAAATACTGTAAAAAAAATATATATATATATATATATACAGTATACATATATATATATATATATATATAGTGACAGATTGGGGGAGCTGTCGTCCCCTTGAACCCTCAGACCACACATCAGACACCAGGTAATTGTTCAAATATTAATATTTATTATAATAATAATGTGCACAAAGCACCTACACTCCACAACACTCAATAATTCAATACAAGAATAATCACAATACACTTATCCTCCACTCCCAGCAGCTCAGTCAACCTGCTGGGGTTTCCCACAGTCCTTTTATATCTCTTGACCCAGAAATGCTTCTGTCCTTCACTTCCGGGTCAGATGAAATCTTCTTTTTTTCTTCAACCCAGAAGTACATCATTTCCTCTGTCCCTGTGACTGGGAAGTACTTCCGGGTTATATAGAAAATATAAGTCCCTGAGCCTCCCTGCAGTGTCCCCTGGCAGCCCCCATGATATCCAGCAGGGCTGTGAATTAAAACTCCAAGGTCCATGATGCCCTGCTGGAATTCGGAGCACTTCCATGTTGCAGGGAGGGCTCCATCTGGTGGCTTGGGGGTATTGGCCGGGATAAACTGCCGGCCATATATCACAGTACATATAAATTATTCCCATTTCCCACTCCTTAGTATATTTTATTTATTTATTTATTTTTGCCAAACTGAGTATTCTAATTGCTATATTGTTCCCAAAACACAGAATCTGGGAAATGAAAGTTCACTTAACTAGTCCAGGAGTTCAATTAAAAGCAGAAGTTGGATGGAACAAAAACTTGCAGCCACAGTGGGTCCCCAGGACCAAATCTGAGAACCCCTGTTCTAAAGTGTTACCAGCATATAGTAACCTGTTTTGACGTCAACCAAAAAGGTGTGCATGCTATGCAACCAGAAGACTATAATGTTCCATTCCTGCACACATTTTTTGTTGTTTTATTTTCTAACTGTTTGAATTCTGTGGGAGAACTATCTATTGCAACTTTTAAAAGTGAAGTCCTACCCAATGCAAACATATAATCATTCAATTTATATAGTTTAGGCACAGACAGGTTAACAGACTTGCTAAGTAACATAAAGGGAGAAAGACTCAGAAATTAAACCAATAACCCTGGGAATTATAATCCAGGGCTTTAGCTACTAGGATTGGATCAGTTTATGAAAACAGGGAAATACATGATTGTTTGGTTTCCACCTGTGGCCAATTCAGTTAACTGCACATAATTAGGGAAGGCACACACCTGTCTATAGAAGGTCCCACAGTTGAGCAAAAAATAAGCCATGGGATCAAAAGAACTGAGCATTGGAGGTTCCCAAGAGTAAAGTTGCCTTTATAATTCTCATTACTTCAGACTCACTACTTCAGTTTAGCATACCCTGACTAGAGCTGCTGATTAACTGTGAAGACTGCATCTCTGTTGTTAGTCATTAGCACTAATAAGTAATATGATAGTTATAATTTGTTACTAACCCTCACCTATTCTGTTTCTCTTCTCGGTACTCATATGTGGCACTTGATGCCACGGCCAACCTGCCAAGTTGTTTTGCCTGCTTAAGGTAAAGTCATTTCTGAATGAGGATCGCAGGAATCGGCAGGTAGATGGGTCCTATCATCGGATTGGCTAGCCCAGCGCTGACTCAGCTGTGGAATGGCCAATAGGGGGAGCAGCTTGATGGCCGAGGTTTCCAGGACTCTGAACAAATCCAAACTGTATTATGTGATACCAGTAACGGTGCACTGCATGATAACATGCAGTGACTACACTTGACTTGAACATTCATAGTTTTCATACTCTTTCTCTGTACATTTAGCATTTGTTTGCTTAGAGGTTGATGCACTTGCTGCTTGCTGAGCAGCTCTTCTTTTCTCCACCCTAGGGGCCCACTTCTTCTCTTCTTTTGTCACCATCTTTTCATCTTAAAACTGATTAAGTCAGTGTTTGTGTTGCAATTACTTAGTATATTTTCCTTAATTTTTCACTTAAGCTGGCACTTAAGTCTTCAATCTGCCTCAAGAATGATTTAAGATATGAAGAGGTAGAGGAAGTGACGGTGAATGTGGTAGAGATGAGAATGACGCCCATACTCATGCACCGCACGACTGCCCTGCTGGCCGCTACCGAGAGGTGATTCTACAATAAAACAAAATAAAATAAAAATAAAAGGAGGATTAACCTTGGAGGTCAATCATCAGCCCCAAAAGTGAATAGTAGACGTCACATAGTATATGTGTACCAAATTTCAGGTCAATAGTTCAAACGGTTTGCGAGCTACAGTTGATTTAAAATACTGGACAGACAAACGGACAGCCACGGTAGCGTATTATATAAAAAGATCATCTACTGTTAAATTCTGCTCTGTACTTGTAATATTTATATTGCACTATTATATTGTATTGAGGATTACTTGTGTTCTGTTCTGTGTATTATATTGTAATTACCCCCTTTTTTTTGACACCCACTGCACACCCAACCTACCTGGAAAGGGGTCTCTTTTTGAACTGCCTTTCCCAAGGTTTTTTTCCATTTTTTTTCCCTACTAGGGTTTTTTTGGGAGTTTTTCCTCGTCTTCATAGAGAGTCAAGGCTGGGGGGCTGTCAAGAGGCGGGGCCTGTTAAAGCCCATTGTGACACTTCTTGTGTGATTTTGGGCTACATAAAAATAAATTGTATTGTTTGGAAAAACTGTGACACTTTCCAGAGTTGGCCAACTGACATAACTCAGTGATTGTGGGAGAAGGGCCCTGGTAAGAGAGGTAACCAAGAATAAAATGGTCAATCTGGCTAAGCTCCAGTGATCCAATGGGGAAATCAGAGTGGCCAGACACAGGCCTCCCCTCAGTAAATGCCCACTTGGAGTTTACAAAAAGGCATCTGAAGGACTCTCAGACTGTAAAAAACAAGATTCTCTAATCTGATGAAACTAAGATTTGCATCATGTCTGCAAAAAACCAGGCGCAACTCATCATCTGTGCAACACTATTCCAAATAGTGAAAAATGCTGGTGGTAAAATCATGCTGAGGGGTTGTTTCTCAGTGGCGGGGATAGGGACGGGGGGACTAGACAGGGTTGAGGGAAAGCTGAACTTTACAAAGTATAGAGTATCCTTAAACAACACCTGCTCCAGAGTGTTCTGGACTTCAAACTGGGTTAAAAGTTCAACTTCTAACCGGACAATGACCATATGCACAATGCAAAGACAAAGCACGAGTGACTCTGAGAATGCATTTGAGTTGCCGTGCCATAGCCCAGACTTGAACCCAATCAAAGATCTGTGGAGAAACCTGAAAACAGTTTCCATTCAACCTGCCAAAACTTGAGACAATCTACAGAGAAGAAGGGCCAAAAATCTCCAAATCCAGGTGTGTGAGACGTTTTGCAACATACCCAAAAAGACTACAGGCTAGAATCATGGCCAAAGGGGCTTTAGACAGAATACTGAGTAAAGCATCTGAATACTTGTGTCAATGTAATATTTCAGTTTTCTTTTTATCAACTATTGTAAAAAAACAGTTTTATGTGTCAAGCCCCTGAGAGCCATCAGGTTCGTCAGTTTGGCTTTGGCTCACACTCAGAAAAGTGATTGCTGCAAAACAGTTTGGGGAAGGTTTGGCACTATTTTTGTTTGAATGTTTCCCTGATTCTATTTTTCATTCTAATTAGCTGTTTTAATGTAAATTTTCAAAATGTGATTTTTTTTTTACAGAGTTGCCAGGCAGCATCAAGTGTAAATAGTGAAGTGACAATGAATTGGAAAACAGCTGCATCATGAGACACATTCACACAATATAGAGTTGTCCCTTAACATTAACCTGCTCGTTTTAGGGAAAAGACTTGAGTACCCAGAAAAAAAGAACAGATGGACGTGAGGAGGACAGGCAAACTGCACACCGACTGTGAACTGATCAGGCTCCTAGAGCTATGAAAGTAAATGTACTTTAAAAGGTGCTTGTCATTTATCACTACCTGAATGAAAATCATTTACTTCAACAATTTAATTCTCTGCTTTCAGATACAGTGAACAATTTTATGGGACAAAGAGTTTCACAGAATTATATATGTGAATAAAAGGGTGAAATGAACAGAAGACGTTGGAAACTTGTAATTATTCATTGTATATTATGCAGTCACATAGTCAAAAATAATGTTAAAAATGCTGTGCTTTTCTAGCATAATGAAGTTAAAATTCCCCCTCTCTGCTTTGACACATCTTCTATCCTGCCATCATACCCTCAGTCTCATTTGTAACTGCAGACATCAATGAATTGGTTTGGTGCTCTGAGGAAGGCCAGGACTTTGTGCTGCGGCAGGCTGATGTATGATCTGCCAGCTGCATGAAGAGAATAATTCATTCCTGACACTGCCTTTATCACTGCCATTCAGAATTAATGAAACAACACTGAAACAAACACTTAACTAATGATCTTTGTGGAGAATGTTGAATTAATTTAAAGAAAGGGCTCTGTTGAGAATGTACCCCTTTTTTTCTTTAACAATATTTGGAACAGAAAAGTGAGATATATAATATGCCACTGAAAAACAATAGGAAGAACAGGTGTGATAATGTTGACTATAGGTGATTTAAACAACGTACGATTTAGTTATTTGCATTATCTTTAAAACAAGCTGAGGACATTTACAAAGGCAACTTTTCCAGTAGTTTAGATGCTTTTTAGCGATTCTTAAAAAAAAAAAAAATTCTCTTATTTCCTTCTATTTCAGTTCCATGTCAATTAGATACTAAAGCCAAAGGCTACATACAATGTTCTGTATTGATTTGTTGTTTAATTTGGAGTAGTGGCTACAAAGCCTAATCAATATTATTTCACAATATGAATCTGATATTAATGAAGTTTGGAAAGGAATAGAAGTCCGTTGGCAGTTTGGTATTTTCTCTTGCCTCCCCTGACTATTGAAAGAACAATTTAAAGGATTATAAAACAAGCAACACATGAGGGGCATGTTTCTCATCTGCCTGCTTAAGACGCACACAATCTTTAATGCTGTACTTATGTCCAGAAGGAGAACTCAGGCAATAGCACAGTTCCATTATTACAGATTATTGATCACAAGGCTCATACATTTTCCATTATTGATTTGTACCCACGCCTAAATGTTTAGCCTAGCTTTATAAAAGTATCTTTTATGTAAGATACAGTCAGCTGGATTGGCCTAACCCAGAACCTGAAATCAGGCTAGATACACACAATCGGGCAATAGTCATTCAAAGAATGTATGTCATCAGTTGGATCAGCATAACCTGATCGGTAAGTTTATTATCATGTAATGATAAAAAACCTGTTTGATCCTACAGAATTCTGCAAAATGATCTACTGCATCATCATACTAAACTTGTCACATTACATGACATTTCCAGCCTTATATAATCTTTGTCATTCAGAGGCAGTCAGTAGTGTGCTCCTCTGAAGCTGTGACATGCCCACTGGCTTGGTAAAATCAAACTCATTTGATTATGTGTTTAGTCATAGGAGTGGGTTTGTGTGCATAACATCTGGCAACCAATGAATGATCATCCAGAAGTACAATGCATATAATGCAGCAGCGAAGAATAAGGAATGCAGGTGTTTTTGGACTTTGCGAACGGAAAAGAAGCTTGTCTGTCTGATGTCTCATGTTTTACATATCACGACAGAATAGAAAAAAGAAAAAAGGGCAGAGATTGTGGCAGAACTTCCCACACCTATTAACCCTTTGTACAGTACAGGGCTGACTTAACGTATAGGCGCAATGGGCATTAGTCTAGGGCCCCAAGGGCATAGCGGCCCATGATGTTTCTGACGCCTATGTATGTTTCTGTTTTGCTATCAAAACAGGGCCCTAGTGCACTACTTTGCCTGGGGGGCTATGATGCTGCTAAAACAGCCCTGGTACATTATGGGTGTTTTCACGCTGCACACTATTGGTTGTCATAAACAGGAGTGAGCACGACTCTACTGGAAGGCTGGTAAATGTGACATGGGCAGCGATTTTCAATTGTTTAAACTGGCATGGTCTGGCAATGCAATCAGCAACTTCATTCAGCAAATATGACATACCCCACAACTATAAATTGCGTAATATGTCATCATTTCTATTATTATTACCACGTTTATTATTTTATTACTGCGCTTATTTTAACTTCGCCTGTTTTTTGTCTGGTACAAATCTTGTAATCGATATTTAACCCACTTCCTATTGTCCGAATGACATGAAATTTTCCACACTTACTCACTTCCGTTGACAATACATTAATCAATAATCAGTTTCATTAATTGATCAATTAATCCATGTTAATTAAGAAGTGAAATTTTCATATGAAGAATAGTTAAAGATTTCGCCAACAGATGGTGCTAGTAACAGATAGAAATATTAAAGAAGTGTTTGTTAAAATATTGATGACAAAATTATACTAAAACAAACCCAAGACTAAAAATTTGAAAATAATATATATATAAAAATACTTTTTAAAAATCATGCTTATATTAAGTTAAAAAGTGTACTAAAAGTAAAAAATAGGTCTCTCGTACATTACTCTTTTCGTCAATTGCGCTTTTCATCAATCAACATTCAAAAAACACTTCTTAAAATCTTAGCTAAAGCACCCACCTTTTATTTTATGAGTTATGTATGTGAGACTTATTTTTTACTTTTTAGTACACTTTTTAACTTAATATACAGTAAGCATGGTTTATAAAAAGTATATATATATATATATATATATATATATATATATATATATATATATATATATATATATATATATATATATATATTATTTGGTAACTTACCCAAGCAAAATGACACCTTTTATTGGCTAACTAAAAAGATTATAATATGCAAGCTTTCACAGGCCTTTTCTTCAGACAAGATGTAATACTAGAGACTGGAGTTCCATGTGTTTATATACACACTAGGACAAGTAACAACATTGGTAAATCTTTAAGTGAGACATCTTAAATGTCAAAAATTAATAAACCTCTTCAGGCTAAGATTCATTTAACAAGAGAGAAGAACAATGTATGGTCAAGATCTTTGGATAAGATAACTGTCCAACAAAGTCTTTTGAAGTTTCTGATGAGTTCTTCAATACAATGTGGGTCTGTAGTCAGGTTGTCTGGGTGAGTCTGAGAGATGCAAACAATCTTCATGCCTGGACATAAAACTCTTGTCTCTATTCAAACCATGTTGTAATGTGTTAAATTTTAGCATGAGTTTAACCATTCTTTTCTCTCTTGCTGTATTCTGAAGTTGCCCATAAGCACTGTGACTTTAAAGTTCCTCTCACAGTGTCCATGGCTGTTGAAGTGGGCCGCTACAGGAGCATCTGTGTTGCCACATTTAAAGTGGAACCTGTGTAAATTCATTCTCTGGCCAAGTGTTTGTCCAGTTTCTCCCACATAGAGTGCAGTGTTGGGACATTTCATGCAGAGAATTAGGTAGACCACATTAGATGATCTGCAGGAAAATTATCCCTTTATGCGATGTTCTAGTCGGCAGTGTGGTATAATTATACAGTCTGTATTATAAATGTGACCATATGTTTTACATCTTTTCTGTAGGAAGGGAGATGTGCCATTTTCTGTTGGTTCACTTAGGGAGCTTCGGACAATTACTGTAGTTGCTGCAGGTTTGGTGGTTGTCTGTATGCCAGGAGGGGAGGTTTAGGAAATATATTTTTCAGAGTTTCGTCATTGTTTAGGATTGGCTGAAGTTCTTTTATAATTTTTCAAAGTGCTTCAAGATGTGGGTTGTAGGTGACAACAAGAGGGATGCGGTTGTTGTTGTCTTTTTTTTTATATTCCAGAAGGTTGTCTCTGGGTATGGCAGTAGCTCTTCTTATTTGAGTGTCTGTTGTTTTCGGGGTATAACCTTGTCTGATGTAGTCTTGTCTGAGCTCCTGCAGTTGTTTATCCTGGTCTGTCGGGTCTGAGCAAATACGGTTGTATCATATTGCTTGGCTAAAAATAATGGAGCACCTTATATACTTGGGGTGGAAGCTATCACTTCTCAGGTAAGTCCATCTGTCTGTTGATTTGTGAAAAACAGAAGTTACAAGGGTGTTGTCTTTCAATTGAACGGTGGTGTCAAGGAAGCTGACTTCTGTTTTTGAGTAATTCAGCTTCAGCTTTATGTGGAGGTGCAAAGAATTATATTCATTATGAAAATGGAGGAGGTCCTTCTCACTGGCAGTCCAGATTATGAAGATGTCATCTATGTAATGGAGATACAACATTGATTTTAAGGCGCACATTGACATACTGTAAAATCTTCCTCCAATTTTGCCATAAATAGGTGTGCATAGTGAGGTGCAAACCAACAGCCCATTGCAGTCCCCATTTGTTGCAAGTAGAAATCTTGTCCAAAAGAGAATTAATTATGTGTCAGAGTGAATTTTATCATTTGTATAACTGACTCTGTGGGTAAGTCATGTTTCACATGCCAATATGCCATCATCATGGGGGATGTTAGTGTAAAGTGCCTCAACATCCATTGTGGCCAGTAAGGTTCCCTCAGGTAAGGGGCCTAAAGAAGACAGTTTTTTTTTAAGATGTCATTGGTGTCCTGGATGTAGGCTGGTTGTATTGTGGGCAAGGGGTTAAAGGATGTGCTCTACCCAACCTGAAACATTTTCTGTAAGGGAGCCAATTCATGAGATTATAGGCCTTCCTGAATTCCCTTCTTTGTGGATTTTAGGAAGCATGTAGAAGTAACCCATTTTGGGGTTCTCAGGAATTAAACTGTTTACATGATCCCTGATGTCAAGAGGAAAGCTACTTACTATCTTTTTTAGTTCCTTTTTGTAGAGATCTGTGGGAGTCTTCTGGTAGTTTGTAATAATGCATAGTATTGGACATTGTCTTTGTGCCTCCTGTATATAATCTGATGTGTTCATAATAACTAAGGCGCCCCCTTTGTCTGCTGGTTTGATAATGATTTCTGTATTTTTCCTTAGTGAATGTATGGCTCTCCGCTCATCCACAGTAATGTTTTCTATGTGATTCTGCTGCCTGTTTAAGATCCCTGTTTTCACTCTCTGTCGGAAGCAGTCTATATAATTATCCAGGGTGGAGTTTCTGCCAGCTTCTGGTGTCCATGTGGATTTATTGGTGGGGTTGTTGTAACTGCTTGTTGTTGGTTCCTGTGTGTTACCATTTTCTTTCTTGTGGAAAAATTCTTTAAGTCTGAGTTTTCTGAAGAATTCTTCCATATCACTGCAGAGTCTGATGTTGTCAATAAGCTTTGCAGGTCACACAGTTAAGTCAAAGATTTGATTGCACAGATATTACAGTAATACAGATAAATGTTCACTGTAAAAACACAGCCTCCTCTCCCCAACCCAATACAGATAGATAGTGCACCAGAAGATGTGAGCTTATTCAGTGCAGCAGGAACACTCAATAAAAATGAATTTAAAAAAATAAAGTGACGGTGAGATATGAAGAAGGCAGATTCACCAGCGTTTGTGTGTCAGCTTTTATCCCTCCAGATCAGAGTGTATGTATGTATGGTGATCGTGAGTGAGAGAATAAAAGTGAAAAAAAGGTAACTTTTACAAGTACAGTACTATAAATGTACACAGTCTGTTATAGACGCAAACCAAATGTATTTGTGTACTGTATAATATTAACAATAAGAGCAGCTCACTACTGAAAACAGCAAATACAGAAGACAGTCAGGATCGAACCAGGGACTCTTGATTACAAGTTGGCAAATCTTACCACTACGCCACAGAAGCTGTTGTATTGTCCTTGACCCTTTTGTGAAAGTGTTTATTTGATCTTTGGACTTCAGGCTTCACACATTCTATAGTTTATGCCTACATTTTGTAACATTTATTACTAAAATATGAAAACGTTTCTGTCTTAACAATGTGTTTACACAGATTACTGTAGAAACAGAACACAAATGAAATGCATGTGTTCCAAATAACGATCTATTATTTCCACTCTAAAACTCCAGCAGTTCACTCACTCCCTGATAATCAAACAAGGCATGAGCTGGGAGAATTTTGTGAACTTTCTGTGACGGTGGGGGGATGGAATAGACGGCTGCTTGCTGCTTGTCTTAATCGGCACATTTACAGGACAAAAGACGCTGACGGAGAGGTGCGAACGGATTTAAGGTGGGCCGGATTTATGAGTTTTTTCGTAGGCTCTGGTAATTCTAGTGTTAAGATATACAGTAAGATACTTACAAGATACTTACAAGAGGTACATGCAGAGAGAGATTCAGATTGCTTTGTACCATGACTAACCAGACCTAGGAGTTCATATACCTTAAAGATACATTTTGGACATGACCGAAACAAGAGATAAAGTGGGTGCCTACGTGAGACACAAGGGGAGCATTGTATGTAAATATTCATTATGAGACCTATGTGCTTTACGTGAGCTTCACGAACATTCATAACACCACTGTGAGTATGGGACGTGACTGATGGGTGACAATAAATAAATGACAAGACAAAGGGGGAGCGCAGTTCAACAAATAGCACTAACACCTAACAGCATGTGCAGAACAAGAGGTTCACTGAATCAATAGGCTAATTTATAAGCCAGGCTCAGTTATGGGATGTACCCACTGGACCCATTGGGGGTTGTAGTGGAAGAGAGAATGGAAACAAAACTGATGGCCACTATGAACAATGTACACATTCAGTATGTGATGCACTAACACTGAGGACTTTCAGTCAATCAGTTATTGACTGATCAGTCAGGGCTCCTTCATACTTACAGCAGAATGCCTGTATAAAGCCTCACTGGGACTGGGACAGCTTTTTTTATCTTTAACCAAGTCAGAGGTTTTCATTCCTTTTAGTCATTCTGGTGTGTATTTAATAGGAGGATGTTGTTTGATATAATGTACTCATTTATTTATTTAGCTTCTAGTAATAACATAAAACCTTTATTTAGATATAAGCAAAGTCTAGTGGTTCAGGTTAACAGTTCAATAAAAAATGGATAATATATATTTAAGTGTAATAATATTATTAAATCAAATGAAAATAATTATAATCAATAATGTATACTTATATTTGAGTAATAAATTTCATCTATGAAAATCATGAAATATCAATTTTTTTTAAATGATTTTTTTTCTCAAAAACAGTGCATTTAAATATATGAAAGTTGTGCAATAAAATAATTAAGAACATTTTTCTCGTGACTGTATATTGTAGTCCTTTAAAGACATTTTTTCTTTGAATTTAATAGTTGTTTAATTTATTATAAAAACACAATTTAGAAATGTGCTTGCTTAAATTCGTGTAGAGTAGTACAAGTATAGTCAGACTGCTGTAGTTTCAGAGACTGTATAATAAAGTTCCAAAATTGTAAAGCACCTGGAGATGGTGTTTATTCTAGAAAGTCAGTGTGGAAGTATAGATTGCCTGCTGGTTAGAATAAACAATCAAATTTGTCATTGAGGAGGAACAGAAAAAACATACGAGTGGAACTACAGGAGCCACATGATAGGAAAGAAGAGGTTGTTAATAATGTGTGAGTAGAAAGTAACACATTTCAAACCGCTTATTTTTGATGTCACTTCAATCATGTTTGTATAAAACATCATATTGGATGTCTTCATGAAATTAAGAATGTATTGATCCCACTGAAAGACAACTTGATTAGGGTGGGGTGCTTGCTAAATGTGAAGGTTTGAAGTACACAGAGGAGAAACTTATCATTAAAGGCAGAGAGAGTTTGTCTTACTTCTGCTAAATAAGCTGTTGTATTGACCAGTCAGCGGATCAAATGCATGCAGGAATAAGCCATAATGCAATAGACTAAAGGTAAAAATATCTGGCAGAAGAAAATCCAAAAAACAAACTGAACGGCAAGAAACAGAACAGCAGATGGTTTTTCACATAAACTACAAGGCACAAAGTCAGTGCAATGCGTCAGAAATGTCCCTTTTCAATTGCCCTGCACTCTTATCATGTGACTGTTGCATGATTACTGTTGCTTGGCAACAACACGAATGGGTGGAATTATGGGGAAACACATGTGAAGACAGGACAGATGGTAAGTGCCTACCTAACAAAAATCTATGTGAGGACTGTATGATATTTATGACTGCAGTGATGTACTATATATACCTGCTCTAATTCTGCCAATCACCAAAGTTATATTAGTTTTATAATAAAGGTATTTTTAAAGATGCTGCAAGTTCTCTTTAGTTGTAAAAGAGTGTTAAGTCAGTTTGATATAACAGAAGAAATCTGAAAATTAACTGACATCATAATTGCTGTTAGCATGTACTAGGTTTTCCATGTGTGGTATAGCGGGTCCACACCTCCCATCAAAGGCCAGTTTTAAATAAATCTCCGCACTCGCGTCTTAGTAAGGGGGCGTGGTTGTGTGGCTGAAGCAGGTCCTGGGGAATTTGTGATGTGGGCGTTTCTCACCTAAGTGCACAGGTGAGAAGCAGTCCGCATCCCTAATTGTTCCCAGGAGCTGCTGATTGCCACAGCTGCTACATCCTCATCATAAATAGAAGCGCGAGGCGGATAAGGAAGAAAGAAAAAAGGAAGGGAAAGTAAAAGAGAAAAGAGACGGATGTTGCAGGAAGCCGTATGGAGAGAGAACCGGTGTGAGTGAGCGAGCGAGAGAGTGAGAGCGAGCGTGTGCTCACAGACAGCTGGTCAGTGAGCCCCAGCAGTGGTGTTTGGCCGACACTCGGTGGGGCAGAAGGAAGTGGTCGCTTCAGCTGAGCGAACAAGGAGCTGGAGTGACCGGGGATGAAGGACGACTGGCCACGTAAGGCTGAGATGGCAGCGGGAGTTGTGGAGTCTTGGGAAGGTGTGCCTCAGCATGAGCGACCTGGCCGTTGAGGAACCCAAGTCTCAGTCTGGTAAGGTAGCCGTACGGAGCCAGGGAACGGAAGGCAACCGGACAGTAGTAAGGTCAGCTGTAGGAAGGGTGACTCCCCTATTGAGAAGCCCGTATGGGAGAAGCAGGGGAGCCGCCAGATAAAAGAAGACACCTGGCTTTGGATTTTAAAGGGTCTGCTTCCAGTGTTGTTTTAACCTTATCGTTGTTTTAAAAGGATTGTTTTTTTTTTCTGTGGTGTTTTTAACATCCACTTCAGCACTTGTTTTATGGATTTATTTATTTAATGACTTTTTGGAAGGCACTGCACTATTTATTGGGATATTGTTTTGATTTGATTTTAATAAAAGCACTTTTGCACTACTACACCATCCCCTTACTCCATTTGTTATGCCTCACTGCCAAGCTCATCAGTAACATTACCAACGGTGCAGGGTTCAAGAGCTCCCTGAAGCTGCATGTCACCATGGTAGATAGAACTTTATTATTTGTCCCTGGGGGAAATTTGATAGCAGCTTTCATACCCAGAATAAAGCCAAGAAGGCCCAGATATACAAAGTTACAAGGTTTAGTAAACAAGCAGGCACTAGCATAGGAAAAAGTCCTGGAAAATGCAAAGTATTAAATAAAGAGTAAAAAATAACAATATCTGCAGCCAAGCTGGGCCTACCTACACTATATGGCTGCATGTTTGTGGACAAGTGATAATCACATCCATATGAGCTGGGTGAATATTATAGAAAAATGTATTCTTGAAAGTGGTAATTTCTATGTATTAGAAAATTATTATAAGCACATGAGAAAAGTAAATACATCTTAATGCTTAGTAAAATATAGTAAGAGTTAGGGTTAAAAAGACTTATGCCTACATATTTTTTATTATTCTGTATGAGGTAGAAACCAACAATAGTTCATAAGCCAAATGTTAGACGTGCAGGAGAGCTGGAAAAGGATGGGCCCCTTGCTTAGAGAGGGAATGTGAACTGTTTGGCTGTAAATAATGGTAGCAAGCGCCGAACTAGTATGGAATACAGCTAGGCCTTGTCAGACAGACATGATGGACAGAGAAAAATAATGGTGGAATTAATTAGGGGCAGAACTAAAGCAGGGGAATGTTAGGAGTCAGATGAGGATGAATAATGACTTGTGTGATAAGAACCGTAATAAATGTAGAGCTGCCCATGGCTGCTCTCTCTTCCCATGTATGTACTTGATTCTACTGCCTGTCCTGAGACTCCAAGTGCCTTCATTGGGGCTAAGGGTGCCCGTGCCTGTCTGCTTCTACAATATCCCATTCCAAAATTATTGATATTACTATGGTATTACTATGAAGTTCCGCCCTGCATCCCCCTTTTGAGGATATAACAGCCTCCACTCTTCTGAGAAGGCTGTCTAGGTGATTTTGTATGGTGTCTATGGGAATTTGTGTCCATTCAGCCAAAAGAGCATCTCTGAAGTCAGGTACTGATGATGGATGAGAAGACCTGGCTCACAATTGTCATTCTAATTCATCCCAAAGGTGTTCAGTAGGTTTGAGGTCAGGGCACTGTGCAGACCATTCCAGTTCCCCCATGTCATTATGAACCTGGATTGGTGCACAGGTGCATGGTCACGCCGGAACAGAAAAGTGCCTCCACCAAAACAGTTGCCACAATGTTGGAAGTACACAACAGCTGAAAATGTGTTTGACTGCTGCATTATTAACAACCACGGGGGTATAGTCCAAACCCTGAAAAACAACCCTAGACCGTTGTCCCTCCTCCACTAAATTTTATAGTAGGAATTATGCAGTCCAGAAGGTAGCATTTTGCTGGCATCCAACTTACCCATATTTATCTGTCAGACTGTCAGATAGTGAAGTGTGATACATCACTCCAGGGTCCAATGGCACTTAGTTTTACACCACTCCAGCCGACTGTGCATAGTGATCTTAGGCTTGGGTGCAGCTGCCCAGCCGGGGAAGTTCATTTCATGAAGTACAGTTCTTGTGCTGATATTCCTTCTAAAGGCATTTTTGAACTCTAATGTAAGTGATGCCACAGAGGATGGCGATTTTTACATACAGCAATCGTCAGCCCTACTCTGTGAGCTTCTGTGTTCTTCAACTTCATGGCAGAGCTGCTGTTACTACATTACAACAGTAGCACTTATAGTTAACAGGGGCAGATCTAGCAGAGCAATAATATTACATGCTGACTTGTGGCGAAGGTAGCATCCTATAGCAGTGCCATGTTTAAAGTCACAGAGCTCTTTAGTAAAACTCAATGGTTTGTCAATAGAGATTGCATGGCTATGTGCTTCATTTCTTGCAGCTATTAACAATGAAACACCTAAACTCAATAATTTGGAGCGTTGTCCACATATATTTGTTCGTATAATGTAAAGCCCAGCCTCACCTTCCATCTCTCACACTGCGCCTCTTTTCCTTATGCCAGTTGACCCCTTGCCTTTAATTACACTGCTTCAAACACAGTGAGTTTCTTGGTTCAAGGCATAAATTCTGGCCATGCCCTACTTATGGTGTCAAGGGCAGCTCAGCTATTGCAGCCACGACATGAGGTTACAGTTTCCTTTAGCCACTTATTTGTCTGTTTGCCCAGGGAAGCCCACCAGCAGTATAACCACTTAAAAGGATAAGTCTCTCACCCTTTTCCCATACAGTTGTCATGTTTCAGTCCCCGTTGGCCGGAAGATCTTTCAGCTTTCTGCCAGCTCTGCATGGCCTTACTCTCTTTGTTCGTTACATATACAGGAAATTTTAAATGTTTCCATCCAGGATACATCCAGGTGGTTTCTGCTTCTCAGGTGCCCTTGTCCATAGAGCCGTTTGGTATATACACTTAGAGGCCATGTCTACCTCACTGGTAAACTGTCCTCCACACTGGCAAGATGAGTCACACCATCATCTTTCAGTGAATCTCCACTACAGCAGAGATTCTCAACTGCAGCCCACAAGAGGGGATCAGTAAGTATTCAGGGGAGCTGCAACATGAATGATAGTAATTATAAACTAACAGCAAAAAAGTAAAATCACTAAAAAATAAGCCACAGAAGGTTGTGAAACTTATCTTTATCAATATCCAAAATATTGTACCATCTCAGACAGCTCTTTTGTGCAAAGATTAAGTCCGGATTGGATTAGGCCAAGCTAGGAAGTAGTTCAAAGTTTTAATAATTTTTATTAACACTGTTGGAAACAAGAGCATGCATTTTGGTAATGCAAAGGAAAACGTAATTTCTTGACATAATAACCTAATATAATTATTCTAAATCTGGTCAGGGCTGACACCAGCATTTTAGATGTAACAGCTTAATCTTCATGCAAAAGCAGCATTAATTTAACAGCTTGATCTCAAGTAAGAAAATGACAGTTATCTTTATCAAAGTACCTCATTATTATGGTATTCCACTGAAAAGTTGTCTGAAAGTAAACTATACACAGCATTAAACATTTAAAGGAGTTCATGAATTTACTTCAAAAAAAAAAAAAAAAACTGGTGCAAGTTTGAATGAGTTTAAAATATGCAAAACTAAAAATAGTTTTACAGTAAATTCTCTATTAAAAAACTTTTATTGTAATAAATTTAACATTGTATGTATAAAAATAAATAAATGTAACAATGTGTTTACTAACATTATGATAATGTGGTATTCAATGTGATGGAAAAGACGTATATCTAAATAAAATACGTATGAAACTGTTTGCCAGCAATGTTGAAAAATCTTGGGAGATTAGTGGCTTTCATCCCCACTTTTCGGTTGTTCACTCCATCACAGGTGAAAATTTCAAAATAAGTTGACTTGCTATTTTTTTGTTAGTGTACATTGTGTATAATTCTAAATACCACAACCTCATTTACAGTTCTCTTATAGCTAAAATAATTAAACAATTATCACTAATAATGCAAATGTAAATCAGCCTTTTGGCATGTCTTGTTTTTTTTAAGCTGTTGAGCTAATCTGTTTATAAACCTTACAACTTACATCTTTTACATATACTGTATATTATAAACCTTATTAAGCTACCCTTTTCAGTAATTCTGTTTTACCCAGTTCATCTAATATGGATGGCTATTAGTTATCTTACTGCTTATAATCTTTATTGCAAAATTATCTGGCAATTTCTAAAATATTATTTTTTAATTGTGTTCACTGATCCTCATCTTTACATATTTAAAAATAATCCTATTTAAGGTATTTCTTCATCTTTTAAAATTAACTTTTTTTTTAATGATAAACGGTCTCTGTTTATGGCAATTAAAAACAAATTCCCTGTATCCTATCTTTAACTGTTTCACCGGTCCCTAATAATTTTGGGCAGAAGAGTAACAGAGGACCCATGAATTTCAAAGAGCAACATTGCTGGAATAAATAAAGTCCTGGTAATAGTAATGATAATAATTTAATGAACTTACATATCTTCTGAGATTTTTTCTCGTTATATTGATGATGTCTTTTTATCTAGGACTGCGGGTAGATAATTTGAGTGTATTGTAGGCATTGAAACTTTAATTTGTCCATCCCAAAATTACCTTATGTTCTGTGAAGAACTTGGTCCTATACACTGCTATCTGATCTTCTTTTGTAGAGTACTGTACATGCTATTTATAGATGAGAGGGAAGCCAATGGTTCAATGCTTTTCTTTCATCTTCAAATCCCTGTCCGGACTCCCTGGGAAGTGGGTTTCAAGGTGTGCTCAACTTCAACAGCATTAATTCTCTCTTAGACCAAGTCATTAGTCCCTTTAATAAGACCCCTAAAGACATCCTGCACAGGCTCCCTGGGACCAAAAAGGATGATCACAAGAACTCTGGCTAGCTTTGGCTTAATTGTATTTGTTTGTTATTCAAGCAGGAAATATACAATTCTACTTATACTTTATACAGTGTTTATATATATATATATACTGTGTTTCCCCGAAAATAAGACCTACTCCGAAAATAAGCCCTAGTCAAGATCATCAGCGTGGCAATGTGGTGCAGTGGTAGTGCTGCTGCCTCGCAGTTAGGAGACCCAGGTTCACTTCCCGGGTCCTCCCTGCGTGGAGTTTGCATGTTCTCCCCGTGTGTGCGTGGGTTTCCTCCTACAGTCCAAAGACATGCAGGTTAGGTGGATTGGTTAGGTGGAAGTCAGTGCCCAAGGCAAAACTTCAGACATTGCATTACAGTGGCTGGTTCACTTACTTGACATGGTGTAGATCGGAGTATTACATGCATAGGTCTGATCACAATCTGATATTTAGGTGGTTACCTACCAGGTAACACTTGTGGTTGGTTGGCCAGTCAGCAGACATCTGCCACACCCTCTCAGTTGCAAGAAGCAGATCATACACATGACATATAGTATCTGCCAAATAATACAAAAAGTACACAACATGATTTTCACCCTAATTGGAGCTCATCAGGTTTACACTCTTTTGCTTCTCCTTGTGGGGATCGAACATCAGATGTCAACTCCCGAGGCAAAGCCTCCAACATTTCGCCATGGTGGCTGGTTCACTTGCTTGACAGGGTGTAGATCAGAGTACTACATGCAAGGGTCTGATCATGACCTGATATTTGGGTGGTTACCTACCAGGTAACAGTTAACATGTCGTATACGCTTTGTATTATTTAGCAGGTGCTATATATCATTTCTATAATCTGCTTTTCACAACTGAGAGGATGTGGTTAATGTCTGCCAACTGGCTGACCAAACACAAATACCTAATAATCAAATTCACGAAAGTGGGAAAGTGACAAGTGCCACAATTTGAAAGAAACCTCACAGCTTCAACGAGAAACGATCAAAAGGGATTACTATGATTGGTTCTCTAAAATGTATTTCCACTTAGGTAAAAATGTTTCATGGATACCATGCCTCCTTCCAAAGTGCCCACACTCCATTTTTTTTTCTTTTGTATGTGAGATAGGATGGAAGAGAGATTTTGACAGAGGTCAGATGCAGGAAGGAGGATTGCGCTTTGTCAGATGGCTAACCTTGAGGTTGGATGATGAATGCTGCTTTGAAAGAGGTAGGAGGGAGGATGGAATTATATGTCGCAAGATGCATGGAAGTATTGTTTGCAGGATGGATGCTGTTTTAAAAGAAGCACGAGGGAGGATGCAATTTTGCCTGAGGAAGATGTCCACCACATCAAAATAACACCCTATACTGTTTGTGTGCCTTGTAAATTATCTGAAGCAAAATAACGGTCCATGTTTATTATTATTACTAAATGTAAAGGTAATCTGAAATAGTGAGGCTTTTCCAATTCTAAATTGTAAGCTTTCTTACATGCAGTTTTCTCTTCTAAGTCTACATTTTAAGAGATTGGAAGAACATTTATGGAGCTTACTCGTGTCAGATGTCTGTCTTTAGCCTCTCTGGTCATCTCCTGGTTGGTCTGTGAACTCTTTTCATAATGATTTTTTTCTGCCTGTTCTTCTTTTGTTCATCATCAGGCAAGTGTTCTGTAAGTTGGTTGACTTCATGTTGATATTAACCTTTCACAAGGACCAGTTTGCAATGCCACACCAGATGCTTACATTTTGTTAATATCAATGCTAAGTGTCCCTGAAGTCTGTAAAACCTATTATTTGGGAATATATTGCAGCCCAAGCAAATACTAAAACTGTTTTTTACTTTTTCAAATTTATCAATTAGAAAACTTAGACAATTATATTTTACCTTTTCTGTTCCATTTTCCTATTTACCCATTAGAGTGCTCTGTTAATCTTAAATCAGATGCCAAGAATGTGGCATGATGGTCCTCTTATCTTTTATTTTCTCTGCAGCTCAAATGTCAATGTCAATTTATTTATATAGCACATTTAAAACAACATAGGAATGCTGTGGCCAAAGTAATTTACAATAAAAGAAGAAAAAACATACAATTAATATAAATAACATAAATAGAAATAAAATAAATGAAAATAAATAAAAAAAATAAATAAATAGAAGTAATGTTACATAATCACAATGAGGAAACCATCAGTATTACTGAAGGTCCCAGAAAGCAAGTGAATAGAAATGAGTCTTTAATCTTGTTTTGAACAGTTCAATTGTAGACGACTCCTTTATGTGATGAGGTAAAGAATTCCACAGGCGAGGAGCAGCAGCTGCAAAAGCCCTGTCTCCCTTAGTTTTACACTTGGTACGAGGAACAACAAGAGACAACTGACCAGGAGATCTAAGCACTCTAGATGGCTGGTATAAAGCACACAATTCAGATAAATAGGCAGGAGCAAGCCCATGTAAAGATTTAAAAACTAGAAAAAAGATTTTAAAATCAATTCTAAAACTGACAGACAGCCAGTGTAAAGAAGCTAATATTGGAGAAACAGAATCAGACTTTCTTGCCCCAACCAGAAAGCGAGCGGCAGCATTCTGGACCAACTGTAACCTGCGGATCAGGGATTTGCTAATCCCAGAATACAGTGAGCTGCAGTAATCAAAGCGAGAAAAGATAAAAGCATGAGTAGCTTTCTCAAGATCCCTAGAAGGTAAAAAAGGCTTGATCTTACCTAAAAGATGAAGTTGGAAAAAGCAACTCTTGACTACAGAATTAATCTGTTTCTCAAAAGAGAGGTTACTGCCAAAGATAACAGGAAGATTGCGGACTTGAGCTTTGCAAAAGACAGAGAAAGAGTCGAGAAGTCCAAGACCAATTTGGGCTTTAGCTAATGGACCTTTTGATTTTTGATTCAGATCAAAGCCAAGCAAAATGACACCTTTTATTGGCTAACTAGAAAGATTACAATATGCAAGCTTTCGAGGCAACTCAGGCCCCTTCTTCAGGCAAGATGTAATCATGATGAAGAAGGGGCCTGAGTTGCCTCGAAAGCTTGCATATTGTAATCTTTCTAGTTAGCCAATAAAAGGTGTCATTTTGCTTGGCTTTTCTCTACATTCATAATGGCTAACACGGTACAACACCCTAGTGATTCAGATCAAGAAAATTATTAGCCAACCAGGATCTTAGTTCAAAAAGACAGTTGTGCAGTTGATTCATTGCAGAGTTCCAGATGGGAATATAAACCTGTGTATCATCAGCATAACAGTGAAAAGAAATGTTAAAAATGAATCCCTGAGGAACACCACATTTAAGAGGAGCAGTAGACGAAAAAGAAGAATTTAAAGTCACTGAAAGTGTCTATCAATTAGATATGACCTGAACCATTTAAGAGCAGCCCCTTTAAGCCCAACAAGATGTTCAAGCCACAACAGCAATATCTCATGGTCAATAGTGTCAGTGGACAGGTCAAGGAGGACAAGGACTGCAGCACCACTCGAGTCAGTAATAATAGAGACGTCATTGAATACTTTCAGGAAGGCCGTCTCAACACCATGATAACGCCTAAAGCCAGATTGGTAGATCTCAAATAAATTATTGGAGTTAAGGTGATCAACCAATTGATTATAAATAATTCTTTCTAATATTTTAGCCAGAAATGGCAATTGGGAAATCGGGCAAAAATTGGCTAAAAATCCAGGATCTAATTCTGCCTTTTTTAGACAGGGACGCACGGCAGCATGTTTGAAAAATGAGGGCACAACCCCCTCACTAATAGAACCATTGATAATGGCTAGTAAAGGTGGATCCAAAACATCAAAGGCTTCCACTAAGAGGCGTGGTGGTACAATATCAAGAGGACTGAGAGCTGGTTTAAGGGTGTTAATAGTACTTTTTAACTGTGAAAGTGAGACAAGATCAAAAGATTCCAAGACAATGCCATGATTAACAGTAGGAACTTCATAGCCAGTTGGATGATGATGTTTAAATATGGCATTACCGAGGCCCTGGTGACCAGGCACAGATAGGGCTCAGGACGTAGGTCTCATGACAGTTTCTGATTCCTGCATCTGGCTCAGTTTGTGAAGCTGAGCAGTAGTCTTCCAAAGAGTGAATTTGGATTTTATGGCTTTAGTAAGTCTGCAACTGTCAACTCTAAAGACCTATTTATGACACACATTTAAAGCAACCTCTATACATACTTTCATATTCAGTGTTTAATATTTCATGCAACTATTAAAACACAACATGTATTTGATATCACTTGAAATCCTGGGTTGGTTGCTCATGCCAAAGTGCTCTGTAAGGCTAGACTTTAAATATATGGTACAGAAATAAAAGCAAAAACATATTGTATGTAAGAAGTTTTTCACTGCTGCTCTCTGCAGACAGCCAAAAAACAGACTTGGATTAGAATCAAACCCTTTGAAAGCACCTCTACTCCAGCTGATTGAAATTATTCTATTTATTTAGCACTGAAGTGCAAAAGTAGCCTGTGAACTGACATTTTCTCACAGAAAACTGCTTCTGGTGGAAAGTGCTTGGATCATCTTCATAGATACATGGAATCACAGTTACTTTTTTCATAGATTGCTAGTTAAGGTCGTAGATCAAAGTAGCACTTGCTTAAATGTCAGCAAATCAAAATTCTGTGGTTACACAGATATGGAAGTAGCCAGGGCTTTGAACTGAACACTAAAAGGTTGCTTGTTCATTTCCTGCCGTCCCACTATGTGACTCTGATCAAGTGTTTAGCTTGCCAGTATTCAAACTGTAAAAAAAAAAAAGAGAGAGGGAGAAAGAAAAAAAGAAAAAAAGTCAAATCATTGTATAATCTTACTGGTAAAGCACTTTATAATAACAAATATTTTAGACACATGTAGGCAATATATGAAATAAAGGTTACATGTTTATTTGTAGAATTCTTGTTCACACCCATGTACGTGCATGATAACTACAAAAGAGAATTGTTGATATCTAAATGTGGCACAGATAGATAGATAGATAGATAGATAGATAGATAGATAGATAGATAGATAGATAGATAGATAGATAGATAGATAGATAGATAGATAGATAGATAGATAGTGTGGAGCCCAAGGGCACGTACAGCTGCCCTTCCCTGACACAAACAGGCAGACATAAGTTTGCCATACAACACACACTTTTATTTTCAGTGTCTTTACAGCACACAAGGCTCACAGCCCAACACAGTTCCTTTTGCCACCAGTCCTTCCGCCTCAAGTCCTTCTCAGGCTCTGTCCTCTTCTTCCCGACTCTGTCCAATGACTTCTGGCAACTGGCCCCTTTTTATAGGGCACCCAGAAGGACTCCAGGTGCCCAATGAGCTTCTTGTGGCCGCACATCTGGGTGTAGTGAAAGTGCAGCCAAAAAGGGCTCTTAAAATGTCCGTGGCTCCCATGCTCATGACCCGTGGCCCCTCTTGAAACCAAGGGGAATGCCCTCTGTCCGTCCAGGAGAGAAACTGTCCTTGGAAATACTCTCTCCTCCAGTCCTTCCATAATCAGGGTGTCTCGACCGTCCACCACAATACATAGAATGTTATTTGTCCCCAGAAGGAAATTTTGCTCCACAATAGCTTACATCTGTCTTAATAGCAAGCAATTTTATCAAAACTGGTGACTTACATCTACCAGCAGTCTACTATTTGCCTTGCCTTTCTGTGCCCTCACATATGTCAGTCTGGTGTTCCAGTATCTTATGCCCCAGCATCTACATCCATCCTGGAATGGCTTCTGCTCTAAATAGATGCAAACGATCATAATGAAGAATTTCTTACCCTGGAAGTCTTTAACCCAATATAGAACAGGTCCCAACAACAACAACATTTATTTATATAGCACATTTTCATACAAAAAAAGCTCAAAGTGCTTTACATAATGAAGAAAATAAAAATAAAAGACAAAATAAGAAATTTAAAATAAGACATTAGTTAACATAGAAAAAGAGTAAGGTCCAATGACCAGGGAGGACAGAAAAAACAAAAAAAAAAACTCCAGACGGCTGGAGAAAAAAATAAAATCTGCTGGGTTTCCAGGCCATGAGACCGCCCAGTACCCTCTGCGCATTCTACCTAACATAAATGAAATACAGTGATCCCTCGCTATATCGTGCTTCGCCTTTCGCGGCTTCACTCCATCGCGGATTTTATATGTAAGCATATTTAAATATATATCGCGGATTTTTCGCTGCTTCGCGGGTTTCTGCGGACAATGGGTCTTTTAATTTCTGGTACATGCTTCCTCAGTTGGTTTGCCCAGTTGATTTCATACAAGGGACGCTATTGGCAGATGGCTGAGAAGAAACCCAACTTACTTTCTCTCTCTCTCTCTCTTGCGCTGACGTAGGGGGGTGTGAGCAGGGGGGCTGTGTGCAGCTGCTTCCTGAAGGACATGCTGCACGGTGCTTCGCATACTTAAAAGCTCAAAGGGCACGTATTGATTTTTGACTGTTTGTTTTTCTCTGTCTGTCTCTCTCTCTCTCTCTCTTCCTGCTCCTGACAGAGGGGGTGTGAGCTGCCGCCTTCAACAGCTTTGTACCGGCGGTGCTTCGCATACTTAAAAGCCAAAAAGCCCTATTGATTTTTTTTTTGACTGCTTGCTTTGTTCTCTCTCTCCTGACGTGCACTCCTTTGAAAAGGAAGATATGTTTGCATTCTTTTAATTGTGAGACAGAACTGTCATCTCTGTCTTGTCATGGAGCACAGTTTAAACTTTTGAAAAAGAGACAAATGTTTGTTTGCAGTGTTTGAATAACATTCCTGTCTCTCTACAACCTCCTGTGTTTCTGCGCAAATCTGTGACCCAAGCATGACATTCTAAAAATAACCATATAAACATATGGTTTCTACATCGCGAATTTTCCTATTTCGCGGGTGGCTCTGGAACGCAACCCCCGCGATGGAGGAGGGATTACTGTAGTCCTCTTTGTATTTAGGGTTCTCATGGAAGGACTTGATGATCATGCAGACTTCTGGCTTTTAATCCATCACTGTTGGAACATCACGGTGCTTTGAGTAGATGGTGGTGGCGCAAGCCCCAAACACTCAGAAATGACATAAGGGCCTGGCCAAGGTGTTTGAACTTTTGGACTGCAATATTTCTTGTTACTGCTGTCTCTGAAATAAACCAAAGTCACCAAAGCTGTACTGCTTTTCCTGAGCACATAAATCATAAAAGTTATTTTGCTCAGTTTAGGAGCTGAGAAAGTAATTTTGAGCTACATGATGAGGTTTTAAAAGGCTGGACGGTGTTATTTACAAAATCGGAAACAGGTTGTGTTTCTTGGGAAATGTCTGCAGTTCTCGGCCAAATATCATGAGGCTGATAAATTTCCCTTCCCAACATGAGTCTATTAGGAAAAAAGTAGAATGAGTAATACTATGATACACTGCAGTGAAAAGAGAAAGATGTTCATCCCAATTTATTTGATCTAAGTCCACATAGCAATTAATCATCTGTGAGAAGCTATGGTTGAATTTCTCTGCCTGTTCATTTGATGAGGAATGGTAAGGAATAGTTTGAGTTTTTATAATTTACAATAGATTACATATCTCAGCAAACAGAGCACTCTCAAAGTTTCGACCTTGATCAGTGTGTATTTCTAGAAGATTTCCAAAATGGGCAATGAAATCATGGACCAGCCCTTTTGCATATATTTCATGTCCGTTCTCAGGCATTGGAAAAGCTTCTACCCAGTGTGTGAACTGGTCCATTATGATGAGAATGTATGTGTTGCCTGACTTTGACAAGAGAAGAGGCCCATTAATATCTAGAGCTTGGTAAGTTTTGTAGTTTACCTTTGCCATGTTTGCATATTCTTTTGCAAGCCTGGCATTAAGTACATCTTCCTACAAACAGACATACATCACCTAACATGTCAAACCATTGAGAATATGACTGATCTCGCCCTAGGGTTCTACCTTTTACCAGATGACCAGACTGAGGAAGTGGGTGGCAAGCTTCCAGGATGTCCTTCTTAAGAGAAGCATGTCCCAACAACTTTATTGTAAAAGTGGAACCAGAAACCACTCCCAGCACTAGTACAGAACTTCATTGTGCGTCATGTTAGGGGCCTGCAGAGCCAGCATTTCCAGACAGATGTGCTTTGTACAGTTGCTTGTTCCCGAGAAGGGATGTCTCCTGTGGACTTTCACTAGTGCAGGACTGACATATCAGGATCAGACTGCTGTTCTCTTTTAAAATACTTAAAGTCTAATGGTAGCAACCAGTTACTGTTAACACCTAACTTGGGTCTGGTTTGTGGTGCTACAAGTTCCCTTTATATCCACTGCTGGAGTGTCAGGTGTTTGTATGTATACCATCCACAATCTTTTCATACCAAACTCACTGATAATGAACCTTCTGACAATGAAGACAACCATGTCATGGTAAAGTATTTAGATTATGTCCAGCCTGATAGCAGTCACAGTAATAATGACTTTCTCATTTCTTCTTTAAGAGGTCATCTGCATTTGAATGATGGGTTCCAGCTCTTTGCTGAAATCATACTGAATCAGTTCTTCTGGCAAGGTTGCCTTCTGGTTGCGTAAAACAAACAAGTCAAATTAAACTCTTATGGTCTGTACGAAGTATGAATTTACATCAAGGAAGGTGATGGTGAAATTTTCTGGTAAAATTAACTACAGCCTGAAGTTTCCTTCTCGTTATGTAATACCTCTGCAGTTCAGTTGTAACACTAATGGGGTTTCTTTATATCAATGGCATTACACCTGCAAAACGCCTCACTGGCACTGTGACTGCCAAGTCAGAAATTTTTGATCTTTTCACCATTTAGCCTAACCTGTACATCTAATTAATTTAAAAATTGAAGTTGCAGAGCATCGTTTTCACCTTCATTTTGATCATCACCATTTTCAGCCCAACACCCACATATTAAACCTGCAGTGTAATGGAGTACTTGTTATGCTCATTTTCTGGGATACTTGTTCTGGTGTAAGTCCAAAGACACGCTGTTAGATGGAGACTGGTAAAGGGCCCTGCCAGAGTGTAGATGTACAAATCCCATAAAGGTCCAATGTCAAGCTCAGAATCAGTTCCCCAGCCTAATGTGTACTGTGATGCAGGAAACTGGGTAGGATTTTTCAAGATAATAATTAATGTCCACATTAGAGACAGATTGAGAACACAGGGCCCTGCAGGTAGTTCTGACACCTCCTGGACCTTAATCTGTTGATGATGCATTCTGTGAAGTGTTTGTGTGGGCTTCCTCTTAAAAAACTGATTTAATCTAAAAGTCCAAAGATATGCTGTTAGGTTGACTGCCCTGATGGGTGTGAATGTATGTTGTGATAGGCTGGCATTCTCTCAAGGGCTGGCACAGTGGTCTAGACTTTAAACATTGGTTCTGCACATTCCAGTATTGAAAAGGCACTTTAAGGAATTTAATTGATGAATCTGCACTGAATTTCATTTGGGGCAGAGTCTTCTTCTTCTTTCGGCTGCTCCCCTTAGGGGTTGCCACAGTGTATCATCTTTTTCCATATCTTCCTGTGCTTTGCATCTTGCTCCATTACTCATGTCCACTCTCGCCACATCTATAACCCTTCTCTTAGGCCTTCCTCTTTTGCTCTTACCTGGCAGCTCATCCTTCTCCCAATATACCCAGCATCTCACCTCTGCACACGTCCAAACCAACACAATTTCACCTCTCAGGTTTTGTCTCCCAATATTCCGACCTGAGCTGACCCTCTAATGTACTTGTTCCTAATGCTCTCCATCCTCGTCACACCCAAAGCAAATCTTAATATGTTTAACTCTGCCACCTCCAGCTCTGTCTCCTGTTTTTTGGTTAGTGCCACCGTCTCTTGCCCATACAACATAGATGGTCTCACTACTGTCTTGTAGACTTTCCCTTTCCCTCTTTCTGGTACCCATCTGTCACAAGTTTCCAGTTTGGAAATCTGTATTGTTGTCCGCATATTGATTTGGCAAAAATTTTACACCGCATGCCTTTCCTGATGTAACACCTACCCATTTATCTGTGCTTGGGACCAGCATGAGGAAACACACTGGTTTGTGCATCCCCTGTGACTGCTGGGGCAAAGTAAAGTAGCAATATTAAAAAGTGATGAGGGGTGATTTTTGGGTGAAATTTGTTGGCACAGTGGTTAGGGCTGTTACCTCAAAACTCAACAACCCCAGGTACAAATCTTGGTCCAGTCACCATCAGTGTTTGCAATGTGTGGCATGGAGGTGCACAGGGTTGTACAGCTGCTGCCTAAAAGATAGATAGATAGATAGATAGATAGATAGATAGATAGATAGATAGATAGATAGATAGATAGATAGATAGATAGATAGATAGATAGATAGATAGATAGATAGATAGATAGATAGATAGATAGATAGATCGGTTGTAGAAACATTGCTGAAGCCTAAAAGTCTTTTCCACACAGACTAGTGCTTTTTTGCTGCCAATGCCACTCAGGACTCAGAAGTGGACATTGATACACCTGTTCTGTCCTAGATTAGATTAATATAAACATTACTAAAATCATAACACACAAACAGATTAAGACCGTCCAAAACCAGAAGCCTTGGATAAATAGAGAGGTTAGATTCGTGATGAAAGTTTGCAATGCCGCTTTCAGATTTGGTGATGCTGAGAGCTCGTACAACACATCAAGGGCAACCTGAAAAAGAGCATCAGGAAAGCCAAACAGAAATACAAGCAACAAATTGAGGATCATTTCAAAAACTCTGACCCCAGACATATATGGCAAGGGATCCAGACCATCACAGAATACAGGAAGGTAAATACAACTTCAACATCAAGTAATGTCTCCCTTTCTGATGAGCTAAAAAAACTTTTATACTCATTTTGATTGGGACAATAAAACACTTGTAACCAAAACTGCCCCTCTCCCAGATGACCAGTCCCTCAGCTGTGCAATCTTCATGAAGCAAAGTGAATGCATGCATGGCTGCTGGTCCTGATGGCATACCTGTGCTTGTGCTTAAGGCCTGCACTGGGCAGCTGTCTGAGGTCTTCCGTAACATCTTCAATCTGTCTTTGGCCTTAAATCCATAATAAACTATCCTCTCCAGGCAGCTTAAATGACAATTGCCCTGTTGCACTCACCCTCATCATCACCAAGTGCTGCCCATCTCAAAGCCAATCTACCTCCCACACTAGATCCCTACCAGTTTGCCTATCATCCCAGTAGGTCAACAGAGGATGCCATATCCTCGGCTCTTCACTCTACCCTGACACATCTGGATAACAAAAACTCCTCAAGATGTCATTTGTTGATTTTAGCTCAGTATTTAACACTATCATCCCCTCCAATATGGTAGCTAAACTCAGCAACCTTGGCAACAGCGCCTATCTTTGTAACTCGACACTGGACTTTCTAACCAACAGACCCTAGTCTGTCAGGCTAAACAACCAGACATCCTCTACCCTGATCCTGAATACTGGCGCTCCACAGGGCTGTGTACTCAGCCCACTCCTCTACTCCCTCTTCACCCATGACTGCGTCCCTTTATATGGCTCCAACTCCACCATAAAGTATGCAGACGACACTACAGTAATAGGACTGATCAGTGACAATAACAAGTCAGCCTACAGAGAGGAGGTTCAGCACCTAGTAACATGGTGTGCTGACAACAACCTCGTCTCAACACCAATGAAACTAAAGAGCTCATTGTGGACTACCAGAAAACTAAAGGCAGCAGACACACTCCCATCTTTATAAATGGGGCTGAGGTTGAGTGTGTTTCCAGCTTCAAATTCCTGGGCATCCATATCTCCGTGGACCTTTCCTGGGTAATAAACAGTCTGGTTAATAAAGCACAATAGAGAATTTACTTTCTGCGGAGGCTAAAGAAAGCCTACCTCTCTCCTCAGATTCTGTTGAACTTTTACATCTGCACTATTGAGAGCATATTGACTAAATGCATTACAGTGTGGTATGGCAACTGCTCCATAACTGACAGGAAGGCCTTGCACCAAGTGGTGAAAATTGGCCAGGACATTATTGCCATCCTACTGCTGACTACCACTGACCAGCAGCATATATGGCACATAGCATCATCAAGGATGCCTCACACCCCAACCGTGGACTGTTTACCTTACTCCCATTGGGGAGGCACTACAGGAGCCTTCAGTCCTGCATCAGCAGGCTCAGGAACAGTTTATTTCATAACACCTTCACTATTCTGAACTCTCAACTCTAACCACACAATAGCTGACCTTTCTAAATATCAATAATTTCTGACTGTATTCTATGTATATGTTCACCTGTTTACATATATCTATTCTGTATATACTGTAAACATATTTCATATATCTATATTTATTCATATCATGTATCTGTACTGCTGATTAGTATTCACATTTATATACTCTTCCTTTTATATACTACTACCTGTAAATTTAAATATCATACAGATATATTTTCTCATTGTGGTGGGCTGGCTCCCTGCCCGGGATTTGTTCCTGCCTTGTGCCCTGTGCTGGCTGGGATTGGCTCCAGCAGACCCCCGTGACCCTGTATTAGGATTCAGCAGGTTAGGAAAATGGTATGGTATGGTATATCTTCTCATTTGTATGCTGTCATACTGTATTTCACCTTACCGTTTATTGCACTTTAATGTACTAGTTGCACCCACTTTGTACTTTCTGGTTCGATGATAAATTGCATTTTGTTGTGTCTATACAATGACAGTAAAGTTGAATCTAACCTGATCTAATGTAATCTAATGTAATCTAATGTAATCTAATCTAATCTAATCTAATCTAATCTAATCTAATCTAATCTAATCTAATCTAATGTTTTACCTGCACAATGTATCCCTTCTTGCTATATTTTTACATATGTAAGCAACTGTGTTGTAGTGTATCAGAACAGCAAACTCCGAGTCCCCTGTTGATAATGGGTTAAAACCAAAAGATGTATGGAATTTCTTATACCACGCATACAACAGTCATAAGCATTTTCATTCCTCCTTAGCTGTTAAATCTGGTGTCTAAGCTTTCACAGGCAGCTGTGTCAGTTTCAACATAAGATCCTCTGGGAGACCTCTGATTGTTTTCAGACCAGTGAAAAAAACAACATTGCTTGCCATTTGCAGTCCAACACAAACAAATATTTTTGAAATCATGGCAGGGTGAATAATCTGGCAAGATCACCAGCACATTGCAGAGTCTTAGTGTGATGCCATTTCCATCTGCGGATTATTAGGCACATTTTAAGATCATAGAGATAAATATTTATCTTTGAACACCAGTGAGGTTTTACTTACAAATATTAATGTGTTAATTTTGTTTTCAATTTGTGCTTTTTATTGTGAGAAGTTGAGTTCAATTTTTCTTCAATAAAATGATCCATCCATCCATTTTCCAACCCACTGAATCCGAACACAGGGTCACGGGGGTCTGCTGGAGCCAATCCCAGCCAACACAGGGCACAAGGCAGGAACCAATCCCGGGTAGGGTGCCAGCCCACCGCAGGACACACACAAACACACCCACACCCACACACCAAGGCCAATTTAGAATCGACAATCCACCTAACCTGCATGTCTTTGGACTGTGGGAGGAAACCAGACCGCCCGGTGGAAACCCACGCAGACACGGGGAGAACATGCAAATTCCACACAGGGAGGACCCGGGAAGCGAACCCAGGTCTCCTAACTGCGAGGCAGCTTCGCTACCGTGCTGCCCCAATGAAATGATTCATGATATAAAATGAATTATTTTACCACTAACAAAATCAACTCAAAATTGTATAGGTATTTTTCCAATAAAATAGTCTGGTTGGAAATGTAAGGAAGTTTCAAATTTATTGTCAAGTTTACACAGTACAATGATATTTGTACTTGTATACCCCCCCCCCACCCACCCACCTCAGACAAGAGACAGTAGTATATAGAAAAATACAGCACCACTCTGTATATGAAAAGCAACACCAGACATGGACTCTGGAACTGGGCTACTTTTGGCTTATTGTATTCTTTGTTGTTATATTTTACATAACTTAAGGAGTGAGCTTCACAGTCTCAGAGAGTTGCTCATATTATGTGTTGCTTAAGCCTACAAATAAAGATTTCATTGTTTTTTGTATATGCAACAATAAATCTAAGATGAACCGATTCCACTAATTACCATCCATCCATCCATCCACCTATCCATTTTCTTACAAGCCCAGTTGTCGCTTTTCCTCACCACCACCTCCAACTCCAACGTGTTTTCAGACAAGCTGAAAGATATAATCTCTCCAGTGTTTCCTTGGTCTGCTCCTCCCTTTTTCATATACTCAAAACACCTGCACAGACAGACATCCAAAAAGCACCCTAATCAGAAGTCCAAACCACCTCAACTGGCTCCTTTCGATGGGAAGGAGCAGTGGTTCTAATTTGTGCTCCTAAATGTCTACACTCCTAAACCTTTAGCTGCCTCCCATGCGCACGTGTGTGACAATATATATATCAACTCTATATATATATATATATAAAATCTTAAGCCTAAAAGTGCAATGATTTTGTGCAACAAATTTATGTGACTTTTTATGTCATGTTTTTTGTCATGCTTTAAATTGGGCTTATTTTAAAACCTACATATATATGTTTGGTATCATTCTTTTCAGAATTTATCAAACTTTAATGTGATGTTGTTAGATTTTCAGATTCTTATTCTGTTTTTAAATTATATACTAAAAAATATTAAGAACTCCCGTCCTGCAAGATGAGACTTTGTGATAAGAGATTTAACCACGCCTGGGGCCGGAAATAAAAGACAAAGAGTAGGACAGCTGCTGTACAGGCATTTAAATGTGACGCGCGGGATGCAGATCAAGGGCACGGCAGCAGCAGCAGCAGCTGATCGTTTAAGAAGGGGTTTCAGAGGAGCGACCGCATCTCCTTGGGGTGTGTTCAGCCCCCCTCTTCACAACACGAGCAGCAGAGACATGAAGTGGCTGGCGCCTAGCGCAGGCCGGGGAGGTTGGAGAGTGAAGCGAGCAGAGGACGAACCCCCTAGTGTATATGTACATTATATATACTGTATATATATATATATATATATATATATATATATATATATATATATATATATATATATACACACATATATTGACCATATATATCTATGATTTTGGAAGAAATATGGAAACGTCAGGAATCTATGGGACTGGAAGGCTCAGCAGAGGATGTCATGGTGAAGAACTGGAGCTGGGACATAAGACGGCCTTCTGGATCGTCCCCTGACAATGCTGAACATAATCAGTGTTACCAGCTCACCAGTAAAGAGCATTATACTCCACTATAATGTATTAAGCCCCAGAGGTAATTATATCTGGGACATATTTTTGGATGGGGGAGTTTGGAAGATAACAGTAAGTGAAGTAGGATTTCCCCAGACTGACAGATGGACCCTTCATCTCAGCATAACTAACTATAAGTGTCCTGCTCAGCGAGAGGACAAGTGTTCTGGTCTTTTAGAGGTTTAGGGTTTAGTCATACAGGGAAAAGAAGGACCATTAGGAGGAGTTTTGGGAGCGTGGCTTCATGAGTTGTTTATGCAATTTCTGATCCCAGATGTGATATTTGAGCTTTACCTGCAAATAGTACATGGCTAATAGTTGCAGCCACATGGCCAATTTGAGATTATTCAGCTGGTGGGAGGAAGACAAATTAAAGAAAGGTAGAGGGAGCAGCCAGCCAGATAAGTAATTCACCCCATAGCAGATAGGGGCTGCAATCTAGTATATTTAGAAATAGAGAGGCTTACGTTGTTTAATTTATTAATTCCACACTGTGCTTCAAATAGTTTGTACCCTTCTGTCACTCTTATTATAATATAAATATTATATGTAATGGGCGGCACGGTGGCGCGGTGGGTAGCGCTGCTGCCTCGCAGTTGGGAGATCTGGGGACCCGGGTTCGCTTCCCGGGTCCGCCCTGCGTGGAGTTTGCATGTTCTCCCCGTGTCTGCGTGGGTTTCCTCCGGGCGCTCCGGTTTCCTCCCACAGTCCAAAGACATGCCGGTTAGGTGGATTGGCAATTCTAAATTGGCCCTAGTGTGTGCTTGGTGTGTGGGTGTGTTTGTGTGTTTCCTGCGGTGGGTTGGCACCCTGCCCAGGATTGGTTCCCTGCCTTGTGCCCTGTGTTGGCTGGGATTGGCTCCAGCAGACCCCCGTGACCCTGTGTTCGGATTCAGCGGGTTGGAAAATGGATGGATGGATATTATATGTAATAATTTCCCTTTTTCTTTTTATAAAGGTTGACTGTATTTTGGGTAGGGCCAAATCAGAAACTTTTTCCTTTAATCCTTTGGCACAGAACATTTCTGTAGACTCCTTCCCACCATATTTGTTTAAAACTTGAATTATAGTTAATTCACATCCTTTACCAAAATTTTGGATGTAACTTGTTCCCAGAGGTTTCTGTGTGCAGTAGTAAACAAATGTATTTGTGAGTTAATGTTAAAACACCTAATCCAAGTGATTTTGAATATTAGTAATCACCATAGTTGCATTGTACAAGAGAGTTTGATTATTTGATGGAGCCATTTTTCTCTAAATTCTATAAGGATAATAACACTTTGTTCCTTAATGTCCCCAAAATAAAGGAGCTGATTGTAGGCTTCAGGAAACATGGAAAGGGTCATGAACTAAGGATGTTTTATGGTCTCTCATCACCAACTTTTACCTTGTTATGAAGGCACAAAAGCATCTTCATTTTAGGAAAAGGCTATAGAAAGGCAATCAATCTTACCCTGGATCTTTACTAACATTTACACATGAAGTGAAGAACGTATCAAATAGCTACATCACAGCCACATATAGCAAATATACTGGTGCAAAATAGAGGGTTTTGTAATGGATGGCTAAAATAGAACTACAAATAGAACTAGAGCTACAATCTCACACATGCAGGACATTTATAACAAATGTTTGGCAAAAGCACATGCAATCATCATCAACTTACCTTACAAACCCCCAAGCAACAAATTGTTTTCCATCTACAGTACAACAAATTGTACTGTAGTATCCAGTGCTATTCCAAAATATATGTAAATGATTTGTTTTCTAGTTGTCCAATAGTATTTAAACTGTTAATTCTCATACAGTTTGATACATTTGTCTGCTTGACATGTGACCAAAAATGCATTATGTAAGCACTTGTACTTAAGAGTGTCAGTACAGAGAGTGTTTATAGCTCAGCCACTTCTCTTGTCATGTATAGTATTGTTATGTAGTTGTTGACAACACTCTCTCTTTCATTCTTTCCTAGGGTACGAAGCGGAAGCAAACAATGACCAATGGGGAGATGAACCACGTCGTCGAAGAACTCTAGGCTCTGGACATCCAGATCCAGAAACTCCTGTCCAGAGGCACCTGAGGGATCTGAAGGCTCGTCTGCTGGAAAAATCCTCCCCGACATTAGAAATCGTCACAGCAAATCGCGGTTCGGTAACATCGACTCCACGCTGTGCCACTCACTTTCAAGGCCAAGTGAGCTTCACCCCCCCCGCACCTCGTCGTTATGGCAACGACGCCAACGATGAAGAATTCGGTTTGTTTCAGCTATGCAGGCGGGGGTTTAAGGCTAGAACACCTCCATCAGCACAGGCAAGCATCTCCACCCAGAACCGGTTCGACCCTCTCTGCGCCCCCAGTGTGCCTTCAACCCCGGGTGATGTATTTGTGATTGGTGATTCAATCGTACGAAACCTAAACATTGCATGCCCTAATCAGAAATCTTTTGTCTCTTGTTTTCCCAGTGCTTGTGTCCGAGATGTTATGAGATGTGTGCCGACAGTCTTCGAGAAGCACAAGAACAGGGCAGTGGGATCCATTGTGATACATGCTGGGGTTAACGACGTGGGACACCGACAGTCGGAGATTCTCAAGGCAGACTTCGCAGCACTAATTAAAGCCACAAAGGAGAGGACCTCGGCTGCAAGAATTTTTATCTCGGGTCCCTTACCTCTCGTTAGAAGATCGAATGAGTATTACAGTCGTCTGCTGGCATTAAAAATCTGGCTGAAAGGCTTCAGTGAGAGTCGAAACATCAGGTTCGTAGACAATTGGGACCTCTTTTGGGAGAGGCCGCATTTCTTCAAGCGGGATGGTCTGCATCCAAATAGATTTGGTGCCCGGGTCCTCTCCGAAAACATCGCTAAGGTAATTTGTCTCTCTTGGCTATCTATTTTTATTCCTAAACCTTTCCAGAACGCTTTGCTAGGATGTGATAATTCGGTAAGAAAATCTTCTTCAAACGTGCACTGCATTAACACTCTAATAAATAACCTCAGTGCATGTAAAAAATCTAGGCAGTGCGGCATAAATACAAATAATTTAATTACAATTACATCTCTAGATGAACAATGCATTAATACTATAAAAACAGATCATAGATTAAATAAAAAATATGCACAGAGCGGCGCTAATAAAAATAACCTAATTTCTATCTGAAATAACCATAACGCACATACAATCCAGTTCTGCTCTTCCAAAACATTAAATATGGCTCTATTAAATGTTAGAGCATTAACCAACAAAACGTTTTCCATCAACAATCTTATTAGTGATAAGAAAATTGATTTAATTTTATTGAAACGTGGTTTAGCTCAGATGGTGAGGCTGTTTTAATCGAATCTGCGCCTCCAAATTACAACTTTGCTCATGCAGATCGCCAAGGTAAGAAAGGCGGCGATTTAGCAAACATTTACTCGAGCCGGTTAAAGTGTAAAGATGTCGGCATTTGCAAATTCAAGTCCTTTGAGTATCTTGCCATTGTTATTCATGGAGGTTCTCAGTTTTCTATGTATTATCCATGTATAGACCTCCTAAATACAATGCGCCTTTCTTTGAGGAATTCTCAGACTTGGTGTCAATTATAATTACAAACTATGACATGTTCCTAATAGTCGGTGACTTTAACTTTCATATCGATAATCAGTGTGACCTGAAAGTAAAAGAATTCATGAACCTCCTGGACTCTTTTGATTTGAGCCAGCACATTAGTCAGCCTACACATAAAGCAGGTCATACGTTAGACTTAGTAATTACTAAATGACTAAAAGTTGATGTGAAGCAGATTATTGATATTGGTCTATCAGACCATTTCTGTTACTATTTAATATAGAAATGATAGAAATTATTTACGAGAAGCATATTGTTAAAAAACGCTTCTTTGATTCATCAGCAGCTTCAAACTTTACAAACATTAAAAGCAACCAGTTCCTTTGTAGTGCTTACTACAATAGTGAGAATAATGTAAATAGTAAGGTGGAAAATTTTAATACTAAGACATAGTCGCACCTGAAAAGATAGTTAAAAAATCTTCTAGTACTGTTATACCATGGAAGACCCAAAGAGTGTCTGAACTTAAGAGAACATGCCGGAGAGGTGAGCGTAAATGGAGAAAAACTAAACTGACTGTCCATTATGAAATATTGAAGGTTAAAATAACAGAATACAACAACGTAGTCCATCTTGAGAGGCGCTGTTATTTCTCTAGAATTATAAATAACAATATGTCACAAAAATGACCATAAGACGCTGAGAAGGTTTGGGGCAGCCACCTGTATAATTTTTCCCAGCTGCAAAATTGATTCCAAAGAACACACATGTTCACACAACAGAGTCCAAAACAGAACAAACTCATTATACAGAAGATGGCAGCTTTAAAGGCCAGTAGAGGAAGTGATGTCATCAGGACCGGAACCAGAAGTGACATCATTGGCTGCCCCAGAGCCGGGCGGGATTTCCCTAGAATGGTTTGAAAAAGATGGAGAGGGAGAATTAGTGCACTTCGCCACCCCCTGGTCTGGCGTGGAGTCACATGTACTCAAGCCCTTTAGTTGTCTCCTAAACACACGTGTGTGACAAATGCTAGTAATCCCAGAGTCTTATTCTCTACGATTGATCGTCTACTAAATCCAGGTCACTCAATGGAATGCCTCCAAAAAACTTCCAGTGAAACTTGTGAGGCTTTTGCTGAACCACTTAAACCCCGGTACTCCATTTTAAACAAATTAAATTCTTTCACCAGGATAGATTTACCTGATTTATATAAAATAATTTCTCAACTGAGACCTTCCACCTGTGTCCTTGACAGAATACCAACAAGTTTTTTCAAAGAAGTATCGGGCGTACTAATTGACAGTATTCTTGACATAGTAAACTCATCATTAGATACTGTCTGAAGAATGCTGTAGTTAAACCCCTACTCAAGAAAAATAATCTTTTGAAAATTTTAGACCTATTTCTAACCTGCCTTTCTTAAGTAAAATTCTAGAGAAGGCAGTCATTATGCAGCTTAATGATCACCTCAATAAACATGCTATTCTTGATAAGTTTCAGTCGGGTTTCAGAACAAATCACAGTACAGAAACTGCACTCGTTAAAGTAGTAAATGACTTGTGGGTAAATGCAGACAGAGGCCATTTATCTGTTCTCATCCTCTTAGATGTGGCAGTGTGTTAAATTGGTTTGAATCCTACATGGCAGGTAGAAAATTCTTTGTAAGTTGTGGTAATTATACTTCAAAGACACATGATATTCTACATGGTGTTCCACAAGGCTCTATCCTGGGTCCGCTGCTCTTTTCGATTTACATGCTTCCGTTAGGTCAGATTATCTTGGGGCATAATGTGAGCTACCACTGCTATGCTGATGACACACAACTGTATTCATCAATAGCGCCTGACGACCCCGACTCTCTTGATTCACTGTCACAATGTCTTACTTGTGTTTCTGAATGGATAAGTAGTAATTTTCTCAAACTAAATAAAGAGAAAACAGAAATTTTAGTGATTGGCAATAATGGATATAATGAGGTTATTAGAAATAAACTAGATGCATTAGGATTAAAAGTCAAGACGGAGGTAAAGAATTTAGGGGTAACTATTGACTCTGGCCTGAATTTTAAATCACATATTAATCAGATTATTAGGACAGCATTTTTCCACTTAAGAAATATAGCAAAAGTTAGACCCCTTATAACACTGCAAGATGCTGAGAAATTAATCCATGCTTTTGTTTTCAGTCGACTAGATTACTGTAACGCTCTCCTCTCAGGACTACCCAAAAAATACATCAATCGATTGCTACTAGTGCAGAATGCAGCTGCTAGAATCTTAGCTAGGAAAAGAAAATCCGAGCACATCTCTCCAGTTTTGATGTCACTACATTGGTTACCTGTGTCATTTAGAATTGACTTTAAAATCCTGCTTATAGTTTACAAAGCCTTAAATAATCTCACTCCATCTTATATTTCAGAATGTCTTACACTTTACACTCCAAATCGTAACCTTAGATCCTCAAATAATTGTCTGCTTAGAATTCCAAGAGCTAAACTTAAAAGGAGTGGTGAGGCGGCCTTCTGCTGATATGCACCTAAAATCTGGAATAGTTTGCCAATAGGAATTCGCCAGGCTAATACAGTGGAGCATTTTAAAAAACTGCTGAAAACACACTACTTTAACATGGCTTCCTCATAGCTTCATCTTAGTTTAATCCTGATACTCTGTATATTCAATTAATTATCATTATTATTCGTGGTATTCATATTCAAAATCCGTACTAACCCCTAGTTTCTCTTCTGTTCTTTTTCTAGTTTTCTAGAAAAACTACCTGGTCACTACCACCTGGTCATAGCACCATGATGTCCCTACATCGATGGATTAAAGACCAGGAGTCCACCTGACCATCATCATCAAGTTCTTCCATGCGAACCCTGAATATAATGAGGACTGATCATTTATGTTAGGTAGAATGCCTAGAGGGGGCTGTGTGGTCTCGTGGACTGGAACCCCTGCATATTTTATTTTTTTCTCCAGCCGTCTGGAGTTTTTTTGTTTTTTCTGTCCTCCCTGGCCATCGGACCTTACTTTTATTCTATGTTAATTAGTGTTCCCTTATTTTAATTCTTATTTATTTTGTCTTTTTTTCTCTTTCTTCATCATGTAAAGCAGTTTGAGCTGCATTATTTGTATGAAAATGTGCTATATGAATAAATGTTGTTGTTTTTTTTATCGGATAGATGTTGCATGTTACACTTATGCTGCCTATTAAAATATTTAGCCTTTGTAAGTTTTCATATTTTATCATTATATAGTACTGAATAACAGCAGATGTTATGTTGCTTTTTCATACTGATCAACAGAAAAAACTCTTTAATGTCAACATGAAAACAGATCTCTTCAAAGTGCTCTAAATTAATTAGAAAAATATAACACAAAATAATAAATCTCATAAGTATTCACTTGCTTGTAGACAGTATTTAGTAGGTGCACCTTTGGCACCTATGACAGCCTTTGAGTCTATGTGCACAGGTCTTTCTCTCCCTACCAGCTTTGCACATCTGGACACTGCCATTTTCCCCATTTTTCTTTGCAAAACTGCACGGCTGCCTGAGCTCTTTCCGGTAACATGGAGATCGTGAGTGAACTTCCTTTGTCAAGTCGAGCCAATAATTCTCTGTTGGATTGAGATCTGGGGCCTCATGTATAAACAGTGTATGCACAAAAATGTTGCATATGCCTGTTTCCAAGCTCACATTGCGATTTATAAAAACTAAACTTGGCGTAAAGCCACGCACATTCTTATGGCAGCACAATCCATTGCATACACACGTTTTCTGCTTGGTTTTTCAAACTGGAAGCACCCAGCGTCAAAGCAGTGCTACTGTTCCTGTGTGGTTTCCCTTTCTTTTTTAGATTCGCATCCCTGATGCAGCTTTATCAAATACACTGAAATTAACTGGATATCATTTATAAATTTAAGGCATCTGATTATAATCAACCTGTAACAATATAATGGTCCACAGAATGGCCAAACTATTCAAAATACCACAACTGATTTAACGTTGTTACTCTCAGTGCACCACTCAGAGTTTTTTAACCCACTGTATCTGAGTGTGGAATCTGAGCTGCTGATCAGAAAGCTCTAAGGTGGGCTGTGTCGAGAGAGCAGAGGATTATTGGGATACAGCATCTAGTCCTCGAGAACATTTATATCACACGCTGCCTCAGCCATGTGCACAGTCTATTTGAACTTCTCCCATTTGGCAAACACTTCAGAGCCTTTCCTGTAGGGACCTCAAGTTTCAGAAACAGTTTCATCCCAAGAGCTAAAAATACACTCAATCAGTCCATCAAGTGCTCCTGGTAGAACTGTTTGTGCTTAGAATTACAATTACCTCACTGTAAACTTGCACTACAGTTGTAATATTGCACAACCTGAGCCACTTTATGAACCATTTATTTGCATTATCTGCAATATATGTACATGTATATTGTACTTATGCTTTCATATTGTATATTTTAATTGTTTTTTATCATATTATTATTATTATTATTATTGTTATTTTATCATTTTATAGGAAAATAAGTTTATGGAGGATTTGCATATTGAATCTATTTGTATCATAAAATAACGATAAAGGAATTCAATTCAGTTCAATAGAAGAGTATTTACAGATGATAATGACTGGCTTCCAAGTTGATTTAAATTTCCAAGAGCTATCTTCTTGGAGCTTTTGATATCATTTTTAAGATGAAATGCATTAAAGTATGAATATTACATTATACAGATACATTTTTAACTTCATTTAAATATATACTGTTAATAATTAAACATGTGGGCACGGTGGCACAGCGGTAGCGATGAGCTGCTACCCCGTCCAAGGATTGTTCCTATGCTTACTAGGACTGATGAAAATGATATCAAATATATATCTTGGTATTTAAATTGTTCGAGGAGCTGTAATATCATGAATGTAAAGTATTCTGTGTCCTGTCAGTGTAAGAGAAAGCCCGTTTAAGAAGCATGTAGTGATTCACACACATAGTGCACATAGAAGAACACATAGAAAACGAAGCATTTAACATGATACTTTAGTTACAATGGGATTTGAAAGACTCTAGTAAATTCAATGTTGATTTTAAGATTAAGTTTCCGACATTTTACTTTAATGACTCTGTACCCTAATATGCTTCCGTATGACACTCAGACAGTGGACTGTGACTCGCCTTTACACAGCGACTTTTATATCTGACCACTTTTTTTTTATTTTGGGCACTGTGTGACTTTCTAAACTTGAACTTTTGAGTTTCTCCTCCACTCTGTATCACTAGTACAACTTCCTTTGTTGCTTATACCACTGCTTAATCCAACAAATAATAAATTTTTCCTTGCCTTCACTTCGCATTTACTGAAATTCTTTTATTCACATGCTTTTGCCATTTTCTTTTAACCAAATGCTGAACACATTACATGATTTTTATATTGATTTGTATATTAAAATATGCAAAATTATGGGAGGACTCAAGGTGGGATGGCAGTCACAGACTTTTCACACTGACTGGGATTTATGGAGCCAAAGTGCGTTGAAGTAGGCTTACGCACATTTTTGTGCATCTGATTTTTTTTGTGCATATGCACAGTTCTACTTTTGTCCATACTCCATGTTTTAGTGTGAATTTTATGTACTGCGTTATACATGAGGCCCCTGAACTTTGACTCGCGCCACTCCAGGATATTAACGTTGTTATTTTAAGCCATTTCAATGTAGGATTGAGTTTATACTTGGGCTTGGTGATGGGAAAACAAATCTTCTCCCAAGCCACAGATTTCATACAGACAGCATCAGGGTCCTCATGTATAAATGGTGCATACGCACAAAAATGTTGCATATACCCGTTTCCATGCTCAAATCATGGTGTATAAAAATATAAAAAAGCAGTGCTTTTGTTCCAGTGTGGTTTCCCTTTCTTTTTTAGATCCACATCCCTATCACATAAACTGAAATTAACCACATATTGTTTATTAGTTTAATGCATCTAATTGTAATTAACCTGTAACAATATAATGGTCCACAGAATGGCCAAACTATTCCAAATACCATAGCTCCTTTAGCGTTATTACTCTCACTGCACCTTCTTCTTGTTCTTCTTTCAGCTGCTCCTGTTAGGGGTTTCCACAGCGGATCATCTTTTTTCATACTACTCTCACTGCTCCACTCGGAGTATTTATATCACTGTTTCTGAATGTAGAATCACAGCTCTACAGCAGCTGATCGGAAAGAGAATTATCAGTATTCAGCATCTAGCACACACTGCCTCAGCCATGCACACAGTCTATTGAACTGCTCTCATGTGACAAACGCTTTAGAGGCTTTCCTGTACGGACCTCGCGGTTCAGAAACAGTTTCATCCCAAGAACTATAAACGCAATCAATCAGTCCATCAAGTGTTCCTTGTAGAACTGTTTGTACTTATAAGTTCAATTACCTCACTGTAAACTTGCGATACAGTTATAATATTGCACAACCTGAGCCACTTTATAAAGCGCGTATTTACATATGATGACGATATAATTTTAAGATTAAATGCAGAAAAATATGTTTCTTATATTATACAGATAAAACTTTAACTTCATTTAAATAATCTATATTGTTAATAATTAAACATGTGAGGACATGGTGCCTTTGCGCTAGCAAGGAGCTGGCACTCCATTCACAGATTGTTCCTGCCTCACGCTGTATTCCTGCTGGGACTGGCAAGACACTGGAAGGATAGATGGATAGAATAATTAAACATGTACTACGAAAGATATTTCAATGTTCCTTAAAAGTTTTGCATAATTGGCGTTCTGAGCTTACAGATGGCTTCACGTCTATTACAGAGCTAATTCTGTTGCAATTGGGTAGTTGAAGAAAGAAAAGGAAGGACAGGGATTGGGGGTTAGTACGTTTGAAAGAGACAGTACTGCTGCAATAAATTATTTCATTGAAGATCGCACATGGCACAGCAAGCATCTTGCATGAGGCAGGAACAATCTCTGGACGGGGCGCCAGTCTGTCACTATCACTGTGCCAACGTGTTCCCATGTTTAATAACATGCTTTAATTACTATCATCATGAAAATAATATCAAGTATACATCTGAGTATTTTAATTATTCAGAGAGCTGTAATATCACAAATGTAATGGATTCTGTGTCCTGCTGGAGGAAGAGAAAGCCCGTTTAAGAAGCACGTAGTGATTTACACACATAGAGCACATAGAAGAACACATAGAATACAAAGCATTTAACATGCTACTTTAGTTACGATGGCATTTGAGAAACTATTAAATTAAATGATTTTAAGATGAAGTTTATGATGTTCTACTTTAATGACAAAATAAACTACGTGATTAAAGTGAAAATTTTTAGATTAAAGTTGGCATTTCAAGCTTTTTTTCCCCACTGTGTCCCTATTTTGTTTTTCGTTTCTCTGTACTCTAATAAGCTTTCATATGAAACTCAGATGGTGGGCTACAACTCGCCTTTTCACTGCGACTTTGATATCTGCAACTTCTTTTTTATTTCGGGCACTGTGCGACTTTATGAACTTGAGCTTTCGAGTTTCTCTGACACTCTATGTCACTCAATCAATGTCACTTTAAACCAACAAATAGTACAGTTTTCCATGCATCCACTTGGTATTCACTGAAATTCTTCTATTTTCCCCCATACTTTTGCCATTGCCTTTTCACAGAACACTGAGCTTAAGGGCTATTTATATTGATTTGCATATTCAAAGAGGCGTAATTCTGGGAGGAGTTGGGGAGTGGCAGCAGGCACGTGCACATGCGTTACTTTTCACGCTGACCAGAATTTATGGAACGCACAGGTTTATGTATCTGGATTTTTTGTGCGTACGCACATTTCCGCTTTTGTCCATACACCATGTTTTAGTGTGAATTCTACGCACGCCATTATGCATGAGGCCCCAGGTGTTTCTCCAGGATTTCACCTTATTTTGTTACATTCATTTTACTGTCACAAGTCTTCCAGGACCTGCACCCCCACATCCTGATGTTACCACCACCATCCTTCATGGTGGGGATAGTGTTTTTTTAAAATGTGCTGTGCATGACATAGTTTTTATTCTGATGGCCAGACAGCTCAATATTGGTCCCATTAGACCACAGAACCTTCTTCCAGATGAATTCAGTCTCCCATAGCCAAGATGTCATTCTGTATAATTCTTTCAGAGCTCTTTTGGTGGTCTCCCTCACTTGTCTTCTTCTTGCATGATCATCCAGTTTTTGTGGACAGCCTGCTCTTGGCCTATTTCCAGCTATGCCATACTCTTTCCTAATGACTGATTTAACTGGACTCAAATGGATATTCAGTGACTTGGATATTGTCTTGTTTCCATCTACTAATTTGGTTTTTCAATCACCTTTTCACTGCGTTGCTTGGAGTATTCTTTTGCCTTTACTTTGTAGATTAGGCCACCATACCGACTCAGCAAGTTAGACCTTCCACATATGGGGCATTTATACTGCAAACCCCAGACAACTGATCTCCATTAAACTAATTCTATTATTTCTAAACCCAATTGGCTGCACTAGTGATAATTTAGGTATGTCATATGAAAGGAATAAATACTTATGCAATTAATTATTTTTTGCTTTATATATATAATTAGTTTAGACATTTTGAAGAGTTTGTTTTCACTCTAACATTAAAGGGTCTTTTTCTGTTGATCAGTATGAAAAAATCCAAATTAAATCCATTGTCATGCAATGCTATATATCACTAAAATGTGAAAACTTTTAAGGACATGAATACTCTTTATATGCCCTGCAATTTGATACTGTTACTTATTTATTGTTGTGGTTTTTGCCATTGCACACTTCTGTACTTTCTGTCTCTTGTGCTGCAGTGTTGCCTGCATGTTTCTGCACCAATGGGACTGACAACGAAACAAATTTCATTGTATTGTAAGGTAAAGTAAAAGTAAATTGAAGCAAACGAAATTGCTTTTTTGCTTAATTTACGTGATTTTCTTGGGTTATTGTCCCATCTGTAATCTCTCAGGTAATTCACCGTTGAATGCTTTGCTTATGTTCTTGTGAAAGGATTTTAACCTGAAGCACTAAAACTATTTTTGCAAAACACCCAGTGGAAAATGTTTTTTACAATTGTTTTTATAAAGTAACTCATTTCTCGACTTAACTGTAACTCCATGATATGTGCAATGTTTCTGTTCCCATGTTTGTACAGTTTTACAGTGCAAAATATCAGTCCTGCTCCAACCCATACTTGTTCTTGCAATAAGAATATAAGTTTAATGTCACTGTGCTCTGTACAATAATTATTGTATAAATTCACTCACATGTACAGGCCAGGCCAAAGTTAGCAAACAGGGGCTCTCAGCATTTAGAACTGCTAGGCAAGCATTTGAAGAGAGAAGGTACAACTACAAAAATGGGCATTGTACTATTTCTGTATGTTAGAGATTAAATGGAATCCTCTCCTTCCCTTGTTTGGAACCTAAGTAAGGGCCTGCACGTGGAGAAGACAGTATAAAAAGACTTGGACATCAGCCAAACACTTTGAAGCCGACGGACAGATGGGTGATATCGTCATCCATCCTGAAAAGCCTTCCAGTGCAGCAACGAAAAATGGCAGACTGTATAGATCAAGATCCCACCTTGGTAATTGTCTTGCTATGGCTTCCCGTCTGTAATGCCGTCAGTAAAGAAAGCTAAGTTATTTTCTCTTATGTGATTTTTACCGCCGTATCACTATGGGAGGGATATCGCCTTTTAATATCATATCTATATAGTTTTCGGTTACTTAAAATGATGCAATTACAAAAGAAGTTATTCCAACTAGGGAGCTATCGCCCCCTACAGGGAACAGTTCTAAAGGAAAATAATCTAATATCTGAAATTCCCTTGAGGTTATATTGTTCTGGAAGTGGATTTATCATCATTGTTGATAATAAACACACAATATGTTTTATTACATTGAAATACTATATTATGCTGGTGGTAAAAAATGCAGTGCAGGGAATAATGAAAGAGTTCATAAGAGGGTGAAATTTCGACTTTAAAGAAGGTAAAACTGCCATACTGCAAGACTTCTGTTCTGTGAAGAAATTCCTGCTTTGTACTCCATATATCTGCTCATTAGCAATTTAGTTGATGAAACAGATTTTAACTCTGCCTTTGTACTATGTAGCAATGCAAAACAACAAAAAAATGTTTCAAACAGCAAAACATCATCTTATTTCAAAGGTGGGGTGGTCTTGCAAATCAACAGACTTTGTGAGTGAAGTCAAACTGCTGTACATGCTTCATACATCTGTTAAAAAACATCAGAGGAAGCTTAAACAAAATAAAAACAGCACTGTTTTTCTGGCAAATCATGAATAGTATTTGGCACAAACTTATACACTGTCACGCGCATGGTAGGCAGCTTAAGGGCCAGTTTATCAGAATCAGATTTTTTGGACAAGAAGGAACCATTATAAAAAATTTGGTGACTCTTCAACTGTAAGTTACATAATCAACATACACACAACAGTTAGTCACACACCTCAGATATAAAAAAAAAACACAAAACAGAGAATGTACCCCTCCTCGAACCGCCACCTTATCATGGTGGAGGGGTTTGCGTGTCCCAGTGATCCTAGGAGCTCTGTTGTCCGGGGCTTTATGCCCCTGGTAGGGTCACCCAAGGAAAACTGGTCTTAGGTGAGGGATGAGACAAAGAGCGGTTCAGTAAACCTCCTATGAAGAACAAAAAATTTGGACGGTGTTTTCCCTCGCCCAGACATGGGTCGCCGGAGGCCTGGAGGTGAGGCTCAATGGCGAGTGCCTGGTGCCCGGGCCTGCACCTATGGGGCTCGGCAGGGCACAGCCTGAAGAGGTAACGTGGGTCCCCATTCCCATGGGCTCACCACCTGTAGGAGGGGCCAAGGAGGTTGGGTGCAGTGTGAGTTGGGTGGTGGCCGAAGGCGGGGACCTTGGCAGTCCGATCCTCGGCTACAGAAGCTGGCTTTTGGGACGTGGAATGTCACCTCTCTGAAGGGGAAGGAGCCTGAGCTAGTGCGCGAGGTCAAGAGGTTCCGGCTAGATATAGTTGGGCTCACTTCGACGCACAGCTTGGACTCTGGAACCAATCTCCTTGAGAGGTGCTGGACTCTCTACCACTCTGGAGTTGCCCCTGGTGAGAGGCCCGAGCGGGTGTGGGCATACTTATTGCCCCCCGACTTGGAGCCTGTTCATTTATCCCAGTGGACAAGAGGGTAGCCTCCCTCGACCTTCAGGTGGGGAGATGGGTCCTGACTGTTGTTTGTGCGTATGCGCCGAACAGCAGTTTGGAGTACCCACCCTTTTTGGAGTCCCAGGAGGGGGTGCTAGAGGGCATACCTTCTGGGGACTCCCTCGTTCTGCTGGGAGACTTCAATGCTCACGTGGGCAATGACAGTGGGACCTGGAAGGGCGTGTTTGGGAGGAAGGCCCCCCCCCCCCGATCTGAACCCGAGTGGTATTTTGTTATTGGACTTCTGTGCTCGTCACGGATTGTTCATAACGAACACCATGTTCAAGCAAAGGGGTGTTCATATGTGCACTTGGCACCAGGACACCCTAGGCCTCAGTTCAATGATCGACTTCGTGGTCATGTCGTCAGACTTGCGGCCACATGTCTTGGACACTCGGGTGAAGAGAGGGGCAGAGCTGTCAACTGATCACCACCTGGTGGTGAGTTGGCTTCGATGGTGGGAGAGGATGCCAGTCAGGCCTGGTAGGCCCAAACGTGTTGTGAGGGTCTACTGGGAACATCTGGCAGAGTCCCCTGTCAGAAGTAGCTTCAACTGTCAACTCCAGCAGAACTTCGACTATGTCCCGAGGGAGGTGAGAGACATTGAGTCCAAATGGGCCATGTTCCGTGCCTCTATTGTTGACGTGGCTGACCGGAGTTGTGGCCATAAGGTGGTCGGTGCCTGTCATGGCAGCAATCCCCGAACCCGTTGGTGGACACTGGCGGAGAGGGATGCCTTCAAGCTGAAGAAGGAGTCCTACAGTATACTTTTGTCCTGTGGGACTCTGGAGGCAGCTGATAGGTACCGGCAGGCCAAGTAGAATGCGGCTTCAGTGGTTGCTGAGGCAAAAACTCTGGCATGGGAGGAGTTTGGGGAGGCCATGGAGAACGACTTTCGGTCGGCTTCGGACGAAAATTCTGGTCCACCATCCAGCATCTCAGGAGGAGGAAGCAGTGCAGTGTCAACACTGTATATGGCGTGCTGCTGACCTCGACTCGGGACATTGTGGGTCAGTGGGGGGAGTACTTCGAAGACCTCCTCAATCCCACTAACATGCCTTCCAATGAGGAAGCAAAGCCTGTGGACTTGGAGGTGGGCCCCCCCATCTCTGGGACTGAGGTCACCGAGGTGGTCAAAAAACTCCTTGGTGGCAGGGCCCCGGGGGTGGATGAGATACACCCGGAGTTTCTCAAGGTTCTGGATGTTGTAGGACTGTCTTGGTTGACATGCCTCTGCAACATCGCATGGACATCAGGGACAGTGACTCCAGATTGGCAGACCGGGGTGGTGGTCCCCCTCTTTAAGAAGGGGGACCGGAGGGTGTGTTCCAACTACAGAGGGATCACACTCCTCAGCCTCCCTGGAAAAGTCTATTCGGGGGTCCTGGAGATGAGTCCGTCAGATAGTTGAACCTCAGATTCAGGAGGAACAGTGTGGTTTTTGTCCTGGTCGCGGAACAGTGCACCAGCTCTACATCCTTGGCAGGGTCCTGGAGGGTGCATGGGAGTTTGCCCAACCAGTGTACATGTGTTTTGTGGACTTGGAAAAGGCATTTGACTGTATCTCTTGGGGAATCCTGTGGGGGGTGCTCCAAAAGTATGGGGTACCGGACCCCCTGATAAGGGCTGTTCGGTCCCTGTACAACCGGTGTCAGAGCTTGGTCCGCATTGCCGGCAGTAAGTCGAACCCGTTTCCAATGAGAGCTGGACTCTGCCAGGGCTGCCCTTTCTCACCAATTCTGTTCATAACTTTTATGGGCACAATTTCTATGCAAATCAATATAAATAGCCTTCTGCGGAAAGACAATGGCAAAAGCACGGGGGAAAATAGAAGAATTTCAGCGAATACCAAGTGGAGGCAAGGAAAAACATACTATTTGTTGGTTTAAACAGTGGTATAATCAACAAAAGGAAGTTGATTGAGTGACAGAGTGTCAGAGAAACTCAAAAGCTCAAGTTCACAAAGTTGCACAGTGCCCGAAATAAAAAAGAAATTGTCAGATATCAAAGTCGCCATGAAAAGGTGAGTCAAAGCCCACCATCTGAGTATCGTATGAAAGCTTATTAGGGTACAGAGAAAAAAAATAGGCACACAGTGGGGAAAAAAGCACTAAATGTCAACTTTAACATTGAAATTTCCACTTTAATCACATAGTTTATTTTGTCATTAAAGTAGAACATCATAAACTTCATCTTAAAATCATTTTATTTACTAGTTTCTCAAATACCATCGTAACTAAAGTAGCACATTAAATGCTTTGTTTTCTATTTGATCTTCTATGTGCTCTATGTGTGTGAATCACTACGTGTTTCTTAAACTGGCTTTCTCTTCCTCTGACAGGACACAGAATCCATTACATTCGTGATATTACAGCTCTCTGAATAATTAAAATACTGAGATGTATACTTGATATCATTTTCATGATAATAGTAATTAAAGCATGTTATTAAACATGGGAACACGGTGGTGCAGTGATAGTGACGGAGTGGCACCCCATCCAGAGATTGTTCCTGCCTCATGCAAGATGCTTGCTGTGCCGTGTGCGACCTTCAATGAATAATTTATTGCAGCAGTACTGTCTCTTTCAAACGTACTAACCCCCAATTCCTGTCCTAACTTTTCTTTCTCCAAATACCCAATTGCCACACAATCAGTTCTGTAATAGACGGTAAGCCATCTGTAAGCTCAGAACGCCGATTCTTCAAAACCTTTAAGTAACATCGAAATATCTTTTTAGTACATATTTAATTATTCTATCCATCTATCCTTCCAGTGTCATGCCAGCCCCAGCAAGAATACAACGCGAGGCAGGAACAATTTGTGAACAGAGCACCAGCTCCTTGCTAGCGCTGCGGCACTGTGTCCTCACATGTTTAATTATTAACAATATAGATTATTTAAATGAATTTAAAGTTTTATCTGTATAATATAATAAACATATTTTGCGGCATTTCATCTTAAAAATGATATCGTAATCATATATAAATACGTGCTTTATAAAGTGCCTCAGGTTGTGCAATATTATACTGTAACTGTATTGTAAGTTTACAGTGAGGTAATTGTACTTATAAGTACAGACAGTTCTACAAGGAACACTTGATGGACTGATTGAGTGCATTTATAGTTCTTGGGATGAAACTGTTTCTGAACTGAGAGGAAAGGCTCTGAAGTGTTTGCTGTATGAGAGCAGTTCAATAGACAGCATGGCTGAGGCAGCGTGTGCTAGATGCTGTATACCGATAATCTCTTTCCAATCATCTGCTGTACAGCTGTGATTCACACTCAGATACAGTGATATAAATACTCCGAGTGGTGCAGTGAGAGTGATATGGAAAAAGATGATATGCTGTGGCAACCCCTAATGGAAGAAGCTGAAAGAAGAAGAAGAAGGTGCAGTGAGAGTAACAACGCTAAAGCAGCTATGGTATTTAGAATAGTTTGACCATTCTGTGGACCATTATATTGTTACAGGTTAATTACAATCAGATGAATTAAACTAGGCAGCACGGTGGCGCAGTGGTAGCGCTGCTGCCTCGCAGTTAGGAGACCCAGGTTCGCTTCCCGGGTCCTTCCTGCATGGAGTTTGCATGTTCTCCCCGTGTCTGCGTGTGTTTCCTCCCACAGTCCAAAGACATGCAGGTTAGATGGATTGGTGATTCTAAATTGGCCCTGGTGTGTTTGTGTGTGTCCTGCGGTGGGTTGGCACCCTGCCCGGGATTGGTTCCTGCCTTGTACCCTGTGTTGGCTGGGATTGGCTCCAGCAGACCCCTGTGACCTTGTGTTCAGATTCAGCGGGTTGGAAAATGGATGGATGGATGAATTAAACTAATAAACAATATGCAGTTAATTTCAGGGTATTTATAAAACCGTGTCAGGGATGTGAATCTAAAAAAGGAAGGGAAACCACACTGGAACAATAGCACTGCTTTGACACTGGGTGCCGCCAGTTTGCAAAACTGAGCGGAGAACTTGTGTACACCAGGGTTGGACCTACCGTGAAAATGTGTGTGGCTTTACACCAAGTTTAGGTTTTATACATCGCGATTTGAGCGTGGAAATGGGCGTACGCAACATGTTTGTGCATACGCACCATTTATACATGATGGCCCCAGGTGATGGCCCTTCTATCACTGACGTCAACTCCAGTATCCATTCCACTGGACTCGCCCCTTCCTTCATAAACCAGCAAACCAATTACCTACTTCTGTTCTGCTTGGACTTGTGTCTTTAAAGATATCTCCACAAATAAATGTGTGTTTATTTACACATTATATCTGTCATATTATATGGGGTTACCAAGGTATTCTTTGTGTATTATCACCCTTGTTTCTTGTTAAAGTATAGAGGATCTGAAATTTTGGATAAATATTTTCATTAATAAGAAACTTAATTGGAAAATAATTGAAAGATCAAATATCTGGAGTGACATTAATAGGGGGCTACACAGCATTCCATCACTATCACTCAGTTTATCAACCTGCATGTTCTGAACCTGATTCTAGGAGGCATATCTTGCAGTTATAAAAAAATTACATTTGATTGGCAGAGACACTGGCTTAAAAACTAAACATATCTCAAAATTCATCTGCAAGAACTCCTCATTATTATTATCATTTATAACAATTAAGTGACTTCCTTTACACACACAATGTAAAAATGCAAGACAATTGAATCTTCTTAAAGCACTCTAAGCTCCAACTTATGAAATAAAACAATGGTGTCAGGCCACTGTTCTAGCTTTTAAGCTTTAAAGTCATATGTTATACAAAGCTGTTAAAGTTATAATTTGGAAGTCAACATGCACAATCCTGTTCTTTCATGACCAGAGAGTCACACCTTCATTTCAAGGTTACGGTAATTTCTTTATCACTCACAGATTCCTTAAATAAATTGACTTTGCACACTGATAAAATCCACTAGGTCAAGTCTCAACAAGTCTGCAGCAAGCAAGGATATTAAATATAGATCTCCTTTACTGAAAAGCAAGGAAGCCAAGGTAACTGCAACAAAAAGATCTCAAGAAAAAACATGTTTGTCTGGTTACTGAGTTAAATAATATTTGCAAAAGCCAGTGTGGCGGACGGCCAGAGCCCTTACCCGGCCGGGACACCCTGAGTATGGAAGGACCGGGGGTGAGAGTATTTTCAGGACCGGCAGAGGGCAGACCCCTTGGCTTACAGCAGGGCCATGGGTTATAAGCATGGAAGCTCAATCCTGGACGTTTGCAGGGCCCTATTGGGCAACTGGACTCCTACCGGGTACCCTATAAAAGGAGCCAGTCACCACTACTCAATGGCCTGTGTCAGAGGAAGTGGATGAAGCTCTTGAGGAGGAGCGGAGGCAGAAGGACTGACTGAGAGAGGGGACTGTGTTGGTGCTTGGAAGGCAGTCTCTGTAAGTAAATCATGTGTTGTGTGCTAAACCTGTGTCCTGCCTGTCTGTGTCGGGGTTATGTCAGCCGTACATGCCCTCAGCTTCACACCAGTTTATCTTAATATATACATTTTATTTTAGATGACTTGAACAATTTCACCACAATCATATTAAAAAAATTATTTTTATTTATTCCACACATGAGATAAAATTTTAATTTGTTTGCTTCCAGATGAAAACAAAATAGTGTTCTTTAAAGCAAGACCAAATGACTGTACTATAGCCAGGATTTATTCTAAAGAATTATCAGCATCAAAGATGTCCCCATTTTACAGACAGTGAAATACTGCTAACGCCACATCACTTCCAGCTGTAACCTAGTTTAAGAAAATGCAGATTTCATACAGCGAAACACAGCTGTCATGCCGTCACGTGGGCAGCACAATCAAATCTGCTTGTCATCTGCAGATGAGCACGGCTAAAAGACCTGTGAAACCAGCCAGACAGGCAGTGCAGTTTATGGGTTATTCAAGAACATCTCTCATTAGTTAAAACATACATCTTCAGAGATGGAAAAGAGAAAAGTCTTCTTTATTCAACTCAAATGAATACAATATCAAGAAACCCTTAAAACAGGTCATTAGCATTAAAATATGAAGTGTTCTCTAAGGGTAAATGCTTTGCTGAGGTGAACCCTGAAACATGAAACTCAAAAAGGACACTGTAGCCAATTTCTTTATCACTGTTTGATTGTTTTATTTTTTAAATTAACATTTAGTTTTACCAATGTCTGCACTTTTTCAATGTCTTTTCAATAAATCATAATTTGTTTTGCTTTTCCACAAACTTTTGACTACATAAGTCAAATGTATACTGCTCAGATAATTTTCTACTCCATTTTATACTGTAGATTAAATGGTAACACTTTAGTTTAGATATGCATTATGAGAAATGATTAGCAGTCTATAATTATTTAATGAATTATGCTATTGTCAATAATATTTTTTTGAATTTGTAAGACTCTTTAAATATTTGATTAGTACTTTACATTAAGTAAAAAAAATCCTATAATATACTCTGTGATTGGCTGATGCCCTGCACAGTGATTGCTGGGATAGGCTCCAGAACCCTGACCCTGGTTTGGATTAAGTGGGTTAGAAAATGGCACGCCATGACATAATGTACTCTGTGATGGGCTGACAACTTTTCCAAGTGTTGTTCCTGCCTTGTGCCCAGTGATTGCTGAGATAAGCTCCAGTTGTCCCATGAACCTACCCTAGATAAGCTGGTTAAAATGATGAATGATGAATGGAAGCTTATAATATGCTTTATGAAATGCCTTATATCTGATTAAATGTGACTTATTTATTTATAACACAGTCCTGGAAAATGTGCATAAATTTAAGGAGGCATAACAGTGTAAGTAGCAGACCAGTGCTTTCAAACTGTAGTAAGCGGGCTCCCTCTGGTGGTACGCTGGGAGTGTCTGAGATGTTTTATAAAGCTTTTTAGATTTTTTTTATAAAGATTATATGAACGAGCCAAACTGTTTGGAGAATTATTTTAATTGGTTGACAAGCTGTGATGGCAAGCAGAGGAAGCAAAAACTGTGGCTGCAAACGGTATTAGAAGTACAGTGAATACGTTGAGCAGCACAACAGAAACTGAAGTGGATGACAGTGAAACTAGCACAAGTGTTAGTGGTGACATTACTGGTGAAGCTTCCATTCCATTGCACCAGCTAACAAATGACGCAAAACAATAAGGAAATATGACTCAAGTTACATCAAGTTTGGATTCTTTTGGAGTGGGACAGAAGATGAGCCAAGGCCTCAGTGTGACATTGTGTGGTGATGTTCTTAATAGTGATGTATGAAACCATCACATCTCAAACGGCATCTTACAAACAAGCACACAGTGCCAAAAGACAAACCAGTTGATTTAATTTCTGAGAAAACACAAGGATTTAAAGCAGTCCACATCATATATGCTACATCCATAGCCAAATCACAAGAAGCTTCGTATCATGCCAGTCTCATCATAGCAGAAGCCGGTAAACCACACACAATTGGTGAACAACTCTGTCTACTATTAGCCAAAGAGGTAACACGCAAAATGTGTGGGGCGAAGGCTGCCAAACAGATGAACTTGGTGCCACTTTCCAATGACAAAGTGTCAAGGAGAATAGGAGCCATGACAGACAATATTAAAAACACACTGATTGAGCGCATTAAAAGTAGTCGCTATTTTTCCATTCAGGTCGTTGAGACTACAGATATTGTAGTTATGGCCAATTTGCTTGTTTACATCAGATATGAATATCAAAGCACAGCTCAAAAGGACTTTCTGTTCTGTCAGTCATTTCAGACCAGAACAGCAGGTGAACACATCTTCCTGGTCCTGAACGCATTTATTCAAGAGAATGGACTCGATTGGAAAAAGTGTGTCAGAGTCTGCGCAGACGGCGCTAGGGCTATGACAGGTCACCATAGTGAGGCACAATACAATACAATACAATTTATTTTTGTATAGCCCAAAATCACACAAGAAGTGCCGCAATGGGCTTTAACAGGCCCTGCCTCTTGACAGCACCCTGGCCTTGACTCTCTAAGAAGACCAGGAAAAACTCCGAAAAAAACCCTTTAAGGGAAAAAATGGAAGAAACCTTGGGAAAGGCAGTTCAACAAGAGACCCCTTTCCAGGTAGGTTGGGCGTGCAGTGGGTGTCAAAAAGAAGGGGGTCAATACAATACAATACACAGAACAGAACACAAGTAATCCTCAATACAGTATAAAAATAAAAGTACGGACCAGAATTTAACAGTAGATATCACATAATATGATTTGGATTTGGATTTGGAAGTAGTAGCCCACATTCACGAGTTGGCACTGGAGATATGATAGACACACTGTTTAAAGCAGTACATTTGTTAATAATCTCACTGATTTTTTCTTGACAAAAAATAAACATGGTATAAACATTTGACAGGTACAGGAGATTGACATAAAATGGATATCACCAGGCTATGTTATGCTAAACATGGATTACTACTGATTTTAGTATCGAAAGGACTGGAAGAAGAAACCTTACAAACAAAGCAAGAGGCAAAGTCAAAAATTCAAAAAGAGCATTAATCTTAAACTAAAAAATACCTTTAACCAGAAGTTTGTTGGCAAAAAGGCTGTGATATCCATATACCTGGATAAGGAAAAGTTTTAGCAGATTACATTTTAACTTGTTGTGTCAATTATGTCAGGCACCGTGATCTCCAAGGGCACGACCCCGCAACAGGACTATGTACTTTTATTAACTTTAAATACTTGGTGGTTTTCAAAACTTAAGCCATATTTGAATTCCTTATATGTATAAAATGTCCCTGAAAAATAAAACAGAAAACCTTACAAAACTTTATTAACAAATATTCTAATTACAGGTTAGATATGTCAAGTCTTCTTGCCTGCCAATTAATGTCTCCTTCTATTGCTCAAAAAAGTTGAGGATCCCAAAAATTCTTAAAGCCTTCAGATATTTTTCTCCTAACCAGTTCCATTTGAAATGTTAAGAATGGAATGCTCTAGTATGTTCAGTAGAGTCTTGGCTCCAAAAATGGATCAGGTTCAGTGCGGGAAACTGGTCAGGATTGAGGGAAGGATGAATGCAGCCAAATACAGAGAGGTCCTTGAAGAAAACCTACTCCAGAATGCACACAACCTCAGACTGGGGCAACGGTTCACCTTTCACCACGACAATGACCTGAAGTACACAGCCAAGACAACACTGGAGTGTTTTCAGGACAAGTCTCTGATTGAATGGCCCAACAAAAGCCCAGACTCAAAACCCAAGGAAAATCTCTGAAAAGACCTGAAGATGGCAGCTTACAGACTCTTCCCCTCCAATCTAACTGAGCTTGAGAGGATCTGCCAGGAAGAAAGTTCTAAATTGCCCAAATCCAGAATGGTTAGGTGGATTGGCGATTCTAAATTGGCCCTAGTATGTGCTTGGTGTGTGGGTGTGTTTGTGTGTGTCCTGCGGTGGGTTGGCACCCTGCCTGGGATTGGTTCCTGCCTTGTGCCCTGTGTTGGCTGGGATTGGCTCCAGCAGACCCCCGTGACCCTGTGTTCGGATTCAGCGGGTTGGAAAATGGATGGATGGAGAAATGCAAAGCTTGTAGAGATTTTAACAAGAAGACTCCATGCTGAAAGTGCTGCCAATGGGGCTTCTACAAATACTGAATTAAGGGTCTGAATACTTATGCAGTTGTGGAAACTAAGGAATTACATTTACTTTCATTACTGTACTTCAGCAGATTTTGCAAAGAAGTGTACTTTTTAAAGTATTTTTAATCTAATGCTTTTACTCTTTAAAAATTATATTTATTTAGTAAAAATTCAATTGAAGAATGGAGCGTGAGATCGACAGGCGGATCGGTGCGGCATCCGCAGTAATGCGGGCGCTGCATCGGTCTGTCGTGGTGAAAATTTACCAGTCGATCTATGTTCCTACCCTCACCTATGGTCATGAGCTATGGGTAGTGACCGAAAGAACAAGATCGCGAATACAAGCGGCTGAAATGAGTTTCCTCCGCAGGGTGTCTGGGCTCTCCCTTAAAGATAGGGTGAGAAGCTCAGTCATCCGGGAGGGGCTCAGAGTAGAGCTGCTGCTCCTCCGCATCGAGAGGAGTCAGATGAGGTGGCTCGGGCATCTGATCAGGATGCCTCCTGGACACCTCCCTGGTGAGGTGTTCTGGGCACGTCTAACTGGGAGGAGGCCCCAGGGAAGACCCAGGACACGCTGGAGGGACTATGTCTCTCGGCTGGCCTGGGAACGCCTTGGGATTCTCCCGGAAGAGCTAGAAGAAGTGGCTGGGGAGAGGGAAGTCTGGGCATCTCTGCTCAAGCTGCTGCCCCCGCGACTCGACCTAAGCGGAAGAGAATGGATGGATGGATAGTAACAATTCATCTTTGTTATATTTTCAATCTGCGTCATTACAAAGGACAATTAATTGGCCTTTTTTCAAAATTTGAAAGTGACGTTCTGATGGGTAAATCTACTTCCTCTTAGTTTCCTTGCAATGGATGGAGTGTATGCCGCTTCTCTGTTTCCATTTCTAATAATAAATTTTTGTAATATAAGAAGTATCGTTGAAAACCACTGCATAACAAAATCATCAAAACTGGACAAAGCCAGTAAAATGTTAGTGAAGGAATTCTTTCTAATTACTAAGGTAAGTCTGTTAACTTTCCTATGCCAGTATGATAACAGTTTAGGAGCTGGTGCCATTAGATAGTCGTGTTGCATTGAGAAGGCACCTGCTGTGCTGTTTTCTGTCAGCATAGACTCACGCAGAATAACTCCGAAACAAGCATTTGCCCTTTCAAAAGCTGATTCCCATATCAGTAAAATACTGAAGTTGTTCCACTTCAAAAGGCAGGGTAGCAATTTTAAGCAGCACGTAAACTTTATGTACCCATCAGATTTATAGTCCTTGCTGCATACATAAGTGCTGTAGTGATGTATATAAAACTATTCTCTTATCTCTTTTGATTGTCTGGATTTATGCTTCATTAGTGGGAAAGGCCTCTGAAACTCAGGCAAAGATGTTTATGTTTAGAATTTGAACATGCACGTTCTTTCGTGATTCTGCCATTGTTTAGGCTAACTGAAAAAGAGTTTAGTCATCAATGATGCATCATGGCAGAAAAAATGTGAAAGTGTGGAAAGAGCTAACTGACTAAGGGGGTCCACAGAGGCCAAATAAAATAAAAAACATGCATAAATGTTGGGAGTCATAAGGATCTAGAAGTGCCAAGATTTGTAATAAATTACATGATGGCCATTGGGTTTTCCTGTTTTCTCTGCATCATGCTGTAATGTGTGGAAGAATAATTTTAGGGTAGCATAGCATTCATCTTAAAGAAATGGCATAAAGGGTTAATAATTGTGGGAAACCAAATAAAGGTCAAGTGAACAACAAAATATACACTGAAATATAAGATTTGGTTTAGGAAAAATACTGAGATGTCCTGCGGTGGGTTGGCAACCTGCCCAGGATTGGTTCCTGCCTTGTGCCCTGTGTTGGCTGGGATTGGCTCCAGCAGACCCCCGTGACCCTGTGTTCGGATTCAGCGGGTTGGAAAATGGATGGATGGAAAATACTGAGATGGACAAGTAAATAAAGAATGTACCAGAAGAAATGCTGATGTAATATACAAAATGTACTGAAGGATGACTAAGAAATCAGCAGATATACTATAAGCAACAAGAATGGACAATTGTTATATGCACAGTGGTGGAGCAACTCAAAGGTATAAGAAGAACCAGAATATAATATAACAGACTTTTATTTTATATACAGTGATCCCTCGCTATATTGCGCTTCGCCTTTCGCAGCTTCACTCCATCGCGGATTTTATATGTAAGCATATTTAAATATATATCGCGGATTTTTTGCTGGTTCGCAGATTTCTGCGGACAATGGGTCTTTTAATTTCTGGTACATGCTTCCTCAGTTGGTTTGCCCCAGTTGATTTCATACAAGGGATGCTATTGGCAGATGGATGAGAAGCTAGATTGCTTACTCTTCTCTCTCTCTCTTGCGCTGACTTTCTGTGATCCTGACGTAGAGGGTGTGAGCATGGGGGCTGTTCGCACACCTAGACGATACGGACGCTCATCTAAAAATGCTGAAAGATTATCTTCACGTTGCTACCTTCTGTGCAGCTGCTTCCTGAAACGACATGCTGCACGGTGCTTCGCATACTTAAAAGCTCGAAGGGCCACGTATTGATTTTTGATTGAAAAACAAACTCTGTCTCTCTCTCTCTCTCTCCCTGCTCCTGACGGAGGGGGTGTGATCTGCCGCCTTCAACAGCTTTGTGCTGTGGTGCTTCGCAAAGCCCAAACAGCCCTATTGATTTGTTTGCTAGAGATTGTTTTCTCTATCTATGTGACATTCTGTGCTCCTGACACGCACTGCTTTGAAGAGGAAGATATGTTTTGCATTCTTTTAATTGTGAGACAGAACTGTCATCTCTGTCTTGTCATGGAGCACAGTTTAAACTTTTGAAAAAGAGACAAATGTTTGTTTGCAGTGTTTGAATAACGTTCCTGTCTCTCTACAACCTCCTGTGTTTCTGCGCAAATCTGTGACCCAAGCATGACAATATAAAAATAACCATATAAACATATGGTTTTCTACTTCGCGGATTTTCTTATTTCGCGGGTGGCTCTGGAACGCAACCCCCGCGATGGAGGAGGGATTACTGTAAATCATTTGGGTGTAAACCAATGAACCAACCAGAGTAAAATGGATGCATTGTTTGACACTGTATGTAAATTCAGTAGTTTATAAAATGAACCTCTATTTTTTTTTTTTTTTTGACCATGCTGTAACCAGACTGCTTTGGAAGAGTGCTCCCTCCAAGGCATTAAAAGTTACAATGAACAGCTTTTCTCCTGTATGATTACTGAATTGTCCTGTTAGAGGATGTTTCTTTCTTTAATAAGATGTTAAATTTCGACCACAGTTTGTCTAGTTTATTTGATACTATTGGCCTCTTGTGTGCTGTGACTTTATGTTCCTGTTGTACTTGAGAATAGCTGTGCAATGGAAGACGCAGTGGAAAGTTCTAAGTGTTGGAGTAGCAGTGACGCACCTTAAGAAAAAGAGATGGCATTATATAACACTGGTCACATTCAGAAGAGCTGTTCAGTCTCACAGACATAAGACAAGACAGCTTCATTTTGTGGTATAAACTGCATCTGAAAACTTGTGAAGTGACCTGCATACAAGAACACTTCCCCAAATTTACAAAATCCCATGGAAGGAAGTAGTTTTTCTAAACTTGTGGGAAGTTTAAAATACAGCATGAATGATTTGATAAATTCATAGTTAATCTGCTGAAAAATACACAGAAAATCTCTGATAACCACTTATTGTTATGAAGCTGTACTCAGTTGTTCGAAAGGTTAAGCTAATATGAAAGGTGGAAACATTTTTAAAAAGTTGTTCCCCTTAAGTGCGTAATGTGAGGTGTGTTTAGCACATATGCCATTTCTTAAACAAACGTAGTGGGCATTGGTAAGTTTGTAGTCTTTAGCAGTACATTTCTGTTGAGGAATCTTAAGGATGAGTGCGTTACATCTGCCTTTAATGGCACTCGTGACACCCAAAAACTGATCACACAAAGGACTTGGCAAAGAAAACGTCTTTGACCTTATACTGACGACACACACTGATGCAGTGTTTGTCTAAACACACATTTCAACTGTAAAACCACTGCCAAAATCTAAGTAGTTCTTACTTTTTACCCAATAACCCTTGTACCACCTTCCAACACATTTTCTATTTTGTTTTCTTTTTGTTTTTTGATACTCATGAATTTAAGTGTGTGCAGCACAACCACAAAAATTTTACTGTAGCTTAATAATCGATGTTCTGCTTTGCTATTCAGAGATAACATATTAACAGCAGTTTGAGTTTTTAAAAAGTGCTTCTTTACTCTGGCATTATACAGAATGTACTTGCCTATCGTTTTAAGGCCTTTTCTCTGCCAAGGTAATGCAATTTATTTGCAAACCTGTTTTTCTTTACTGGACTCTTTGCTTACACTTTATAAAGAAAAACTATATTTTGCATTGCCAGCTGATGTTTAATGATGATTTTGATGACTTGCTTGCCATGCATTCATTGTCATGATGTCATTCTTTGCATGTTTTTGTATTTGCAATCCAGGTGACTTTGGTGATGTGCACGCACTATTACTCTAATAGGCTGATATTACATGAGATCAATAATGCCATAATAACAAACTAAATAATACAGCAGCCTTATTGATTTCAAATTGTAATTAGTACAGTGCACATATAGTAAAAAATATGAAATTTCAGTTGTCTTCATAAGTTTAATACTCTTTCTGGGGAAGGAGAGTAGGAGACTTTTTGAAGCTGATGAAGGACCCAGTTTCCTAGAAGTAGGCAACTGTTAATTCAATTTGAAACCTCTGCTGCCGCTTTGCTGATTATTTGGATTTTGTTTTAAAAATGAAAAGGTTTTCATATGCTTAAATCCAGTAGAAAGGCACAGGACACCGGATCTTTCTGTGATATTTCTTCTTTGTTTGGAATTTCATTATTATTTCAATTGATTTTTGACAGTTAATAGAACGGTTTCACTTTTGAATGTAAGGTTTTCTGCAGAGTTCATCTACAGTAAATGAAAACATTTTTAAACAACATCTTAATAAAGAATGTTGTTTAAATTCATAATGTCTGAGTTGTTTGCATTCATATTTTAATTAGCATTGTAATAAATCTGCGGTCTGCTTCCATAACTTTAAATTTTGTTCCAGTGGAGGAGAGTACAATGTGCATTGCACCTGATGATAGAAGTGTACAATAATCAGAGGTGAATTTAATAACTTGGGAGTCCCGTGACTGAGGGTAACCTCGGACCCCCCATGACCTTCCTGTTAATACAAATGCCCCACCCTCTCTGCACCTTACCTTCAGGCAGTGACCCACAGCAAGCATTACATGCAAATCATCGTGTGGCATTTGAGGCACACAATATCACCTTTATAATACCATATATTCTGGACCTAAGACATGTGGGCTAAGCAGCACCAGCCTGGCTTTTAGACTAAGCATATGATATCAGCAACTGAGACAGAAAGAATAAGTGGTGTGAATCAGTTACAAGCCACACAGCATGAGCAACAAGGTCACTTCCACCATACATAGTAGCCTATTGCTGTCTGGACAGTAATCCCACAACATCCACAAAACCTTAGCACAGTAGTGTAATATACAGTATGTCCCTGCCTTCATAAGCTTTTTATTCTGGTGTTCTTTGCAGCAGAATCTTTTATGATTTGTGTAAAATCATTTATTGGAGGGGTATCACTTTCAGGGGGTATCAGCGCTGAGTTTTTTCCTGTTACACTATAGCCAAAGCCTGCTTTGATAAAGAGCGCTCCTTATTGGCATTAGTGATAGGTCCTCAGGGATGGACTGGGATCAAAAACTGATCCATGACTTTTCTCCAGACTGGTATACCACAATTGCCCAGACACCAACTATTCTTGCACCCTTCAATTCACTTCAAAATATTACTCACTGTTGATATTTAAGTAAAGTACTGTAGTGCACTGGTGCTCAGGACCCCCAACCAATGAATACTTTTTTACCTTTTTTAACAAATCCTTTTTAAATTTCAGTGGTCGCATTGTTTAATTATCTAACCTTTATGTCTTCTCTTGTTTTGCATTAAGTGAAGTTATATCTAGATCAATTAAAAAAACTGTATTGTTGCCATATCTTACATTTATTTTGTCATTTTCTTTTTAACTCTGTGGGTTTACTTTCTTAATTGTATCCAAATACTGAGAACTGGTGATTCCAGGGCCAACAACAATGAATGGCAAAGTACAGGTATGTTACCCACACGCGCCCTTATTAGTAAATACTGGCTTAAATAACCAGAACATTAAAAAGAACAAAGCTTCACTAAGCATGTTTGAAAGTTCAGATATTTTCAAAGTAAAGCATAAAACAATTTAGATACACAAGAGAAAATAAAATCAAAGAGAAATCTTCAGACTATGACACTGTCTTGAAAACAGCGGGCATCCCTGATCTCAACTTACCCTTCACTTTATGTATTGTATTGTATTTTTTAATCCTTCCAAGGAGACGTGTGAGAATGAAAGTCACTGTGCTGGCCACTTCTTCATGCTGACCCTGTTGAAGTTTCTGCTGTGGAAAAAAAATTTCCTCCATTTTCAAAGAATCAGTCACGGAGTGAGATGAGAATACAGAATATTTCTTTACTTGCCCATAGATATGCAATCAATTAAACAATTCATTCCCTGTTATGCTTTTTTTATTACCATTACCTCATCTAATACATCACACCCATCTGACTCTTAATATTGTACACAAAGGATTTTTAAACACATTATATTATAAAAGATTATTCTTTTATTCCAAAGTTGAAGCCACACCAGGTGAAACTGGCTAGGAAGATGGACAGAAACATGTGAAAGACAATCCAGGAAAGCTATTTCAAAATGCTGACATTTGCTGACTTAATATATGGCCAGTGTGACCAACAGCTAATATCTGCAGAAGCCATGAGAACAAGAGAAGGTGTTATTTGGACATAGTCCAAAACTAACATGTACGGCTCTGTTGGAACTTGCCCATACCTGGCAAATATGTAACTATGTGTTTACAATGAAGAGGATCCATCACGTACCCAAAAGCTGACCAAGTGCTGCTTCCCACCTGAAGACTGACTGTATGTTCTTTTGGCACTCTCCAGCCTGGATATGTATGTATGTATAAATGAATTAAGCATTATATTCTTTGGGGAAGAAATTACATTTTAAAGCAAGTTAAATACAGATATATCTTTGTGTAACATATTTCTATCATCTGATTATTTCCGCCATGGTTACAGTAGGTGTGGGCATTGGCTCTAGTCTGTTCTGCATCAAGAAAGGACACAATACCAGGGAACCAGCACCCCCTGCTGGATACAGATATGTAGAATGCTGTCACCTTAGCCAATCATTTACAGCCACCAGTATTTTCAGACTCCTGCAGACTCTCCCATTTACCAGAATGCTGCCTCGTTGAAATGGGAGTCATCTGGACTATACTATTGACTTAGTGCTGCTTCCTAGGAGGGGTCTTCCCCATTAGTTTATCCTTGCTTTCCAGAGGGGTGTTCAATACTCATTTACATCATTTTAACCTTAGTAACTACTTTGGTGTCTCCTCTAAAATGAGGCAAAAGCCTCACAAGCTTAAGCTTTAAACCATGTTTAGTTAACTCTTTAGTTACCTTCAGACCTTTTCCTTATGTTTTCATTATCACAACTTCATACAAGTATATACTTGTAATAATTTGTAAATATTATATATTAATTAAAAATTCCATATTCCTAAATCACTTATTTGTTTAACCCATGGGTTCCCAACCAGGTGTGCCAAGGGGTGTGACAAAAAGGAAGGCTATGGTGCGATTCGCCAAAATTCGACAAAACCGAGTAATATGCTTTTTCCGACTTTATCATGGTGCTGTCATTTTTAAGTCATTTATGTGTTAGTCCTGTTCTATGATATGAAAAGAATTCAGCACCGTGTCTACAATTGGCACCTGTGAATGAGCAGCAGAAATGTACATTCTCATGGGTTCCTTACTGTGTGGAGCATTCATAAAGGTGAAGAACTTTATGTAAGAGTGTGGAATTTGGAACTTGCAATGATACTTAAGGAAGGGCGAGGTCGAGTATTGATTTCTATGTAAGCCCTGATTGCGAAACGTCATTTTGAATTTTTTTTTTTTGTATTTCATAGTCATGTACAGGATAAATTTGGTTTGAAATTTAATAGCAATATAAAATACAGCACATCTTTTACTCTGGACACTATCTATCTATCTATCTATCTATCTATCTATCTATCTATCTATCTATCTATCTATCTATCTATCTATCTATCTATCTATCTATCTGCTTCCTTCCTGTTTTGCTGTCTCTGTGTATGCTGGGTGGTTGTCTCTAGTCTGAGTGGGTTGAACTGAGGATGGACACTGAAAAATGAGTGTGGTGAACCTTTTCTTTTTTTCTCTTTTCTCATTTCTTTTTTTCTAGATTCTGTCTTGAATTGGTGTAAACTGTTACACTCGTTTTGAACTGAGTGGCTTAGGCCACAGCAGCCGAGATGGCTGCAAATCTTGAGCATTTACGCAGTCACCATGGGGTTAAACTTATATCAGAGGAGTTTATCCCATTGGAAGAGGGGGTGTTGGTAGTCGGCAAGGTGGTCGGCTGTGAGAATATCAAGTTGGCTTCATGAATGAGTGGGTTGATTGTTATTTTCCTGGGCTCTGATGATTTAATTACACTAGTTGTTGAGAAGGGGGTTGTTATTAATGGCTCCTTCATACAGGTTTCCCCATTAGCCATCCCATTCCGTAGAGTGACAATTTCATATGCACCACCTTTTCTGAAGAACAAACTATAGAAAGAGAGCTGGAGTGGCATTGGATGACTAGTTTTGAAAATTCGTTTTATTACATTAGGTTGTAAATCGCCAGATTTAAAACATGTCTTGTCCTTTAGAAGACAAGTTTATATGGTTTTAAATAGAATGGATGAAGAATTAAATGTGGAAATGAAGTTTAGAGAGGACGGGTTCAATTGCGTGATTTTTGACACTTCCAACAAAATGAAATGTTTTTTGGGTGCAGAAGTGAAGCATATCTCTCTATTATATAAAACAAATCCTGCGACGAGGTGAGACTTTTTGGAAGAGACTTTTTCAAGTCCTGCGAGACAAGACTGTTGACATGAGTCAAGCCCTCCTCTCAACCATATTCAAACATGCACACAGTTCACTCACATCTCATTCATGTGAATGCTTTTGACAGACACATTTCCTGCTCTCTCAGCTCTTATAAATTTTTCCTGAAGGGATATCAACAGAAGAAATGAGTACATGGGCAATCCATGCACAGAGAAACTATGAAGTCAAACTAATTTACGTGTAAATTCTCGATCGGTTACACGGCAAATTGGTTAAATGCGTATCAATAGACTATGCTGAAACAGTTGGTTGTGATTGTGCGAGAGATGAAAACATTAACTTACAATATTCTGAAGAATAACTACAACCGTTAACACCGTCTGGTCTTCCACCGCCCAAATTACTATTGAAAGAAAGATGTATCCAAGAAAGTTAATGTAGTACATCTTCAGGGGATAACATTAGACAACAAAGGAGATCTTGATATGCCATTCATTTTAAAATGTTAACCGTTTCCTGTTAAAATGGGTTTAGCAAAGACGATTAACAAATCACAGAGACAAATATTCAAAAAAGTCAGTTTTTGAGAAACAGTCAAAATTCTCTCACGAGCAGTTATACCTTTTGTTGTCACGATGTAAGTCCAAACACAGAATCAAAATTCAATGCGGTATTGATGAAAATGTAATTCAAAAAATTGTTTTTACTGAAGTTTTACAGTAAAAGTGTAAGTTTAAAAAATATTTGCATGCTAATTTCAAAGCCAAACAGAACAAAATCGTATCATGCAACGAAAAAACTCTAACACAACATGAAACATAATTTACTTTCAAATTATTACGGTTTACTATTTTTTAATATGGTTAATTACTTGCTGCAATGTAAAATAGTTAGTTCTATTATGCATATGTAACAATTCCTATGAAAATAGTGGCGTGTAGTTCCAGCCCGGGGGTTGGCGAGCAGGGGGACAAGCTCCCTAGTCTGATTAAACATTGTCCCAAGACACAACAACAGAGAACAGCCAATCAAATAAAGAAAAAGAAGGACAGGAAGCAGAAGATCGTCCAGTTGTGGCTGATGGTACAGAGGAACTTGTTGAGGCGCAGAGTGACAAGAATGAGAATGTAACTGGATCTGAAGAGCAGGAGAATCAAGTGCATCCAGGTCATGAGATGAATGAAAGAAGTAGTGAGACTGTAGTTCAGACATCGGTGGCAGCAGACAATGTGTGGGGAGACACTGATATGGACGAGGGAGGCAATAACGAGCCTGAGGAAAAGGGTAAATTTAAACATCCAGCTCAAAAGAGGCAAGGAGAAAGAGAAGATCGGCATGAAAAAAAATGTTTAAGTAAGGACTTGTGGGTGATAGGTGCGGATCCCACTGATGGTCCTCATATTAGTCAGGGGGATTTCCCCGTCCTTGTTGAGATTGCTGATAACAGTTCAACCACGGCGATTGTCAGGGAAGAGAATGATGAAGGCAATATCTCCAATGGGTCTGCTGCTTCAGAGTCCCATGAGTCAAAAGCCAGAGGCAGTTACAGCACTCAGAGCATGAAGGAGTTTTTGGTGATGACCGCCAGTAGAAAGGGGGTGGAGGTGGCCGAGTATTTCCCAGATATTGACCTCTTTATATCTTCTGTTCGTGAATTGCGGCGAGACAAAGCAGCCTCTGCAATGTTTGATGTTACAGAGCTCGTGTGGCTAAAGAACTTAAAAAGTAAACTGAGGAAGCAGTCCAACTTAAATACCTCCTAATGGATATGATCCCTGTAAAATCTACTCCGTGGTCTTTGTGGTGGTCCCTGTGTTTCATAATGAGTTTATGTATACATTCAGTTAGCACAGGAAGCATACACATAGGGAGCATAAATATTTATGGGGGGAGAAGTCCCAAAAAGAGAAGCACACTTTTTAATTTTATCAAATAACTAGGGGGCTCTGCCCCCTGCTTGATTTGCTCACCCACCCCCGGGTTTGGTTTACCAGATATACAATGTAAAGAGATAGATAGCGGCTGAACGCATGCTAAGGAGATGCCGTTGGATCATCTGCTGTTTTTCTGCTGCTGTTGCTGCTGTCGCTCTGCACGTCGATCATTTTAAAGCCTGTACAGCAGCTGTCCTTTTGCCACTTCGCGTCTCTGACACTCTCATTGTGAAGGGGGGGTAGGGGGGGTTAGGGTGGCTGAACGCACGCAAGGAGAAGTGGTTGGATCTTCTGGTAGGTTTCTGCTGCTGGTGAGCTGTGTGTTTCGCTTGTCACTTGTCGTTTTAAGAGCTGGGAGCAAGTTAAAGTGTCTCACGCGGGACTTCAAATTGTCTTCCGAGAAGATCACGTCTCATCTCCCTAGTCTCCCTCCCAAAGATTTTTTTTTATAATAGAGAGAAAGGATCTGAATGTCACATTTATACAAGAAACTCACATTGACAAGCAAAATCAGTGGGAGTGGAGCAGGAATTGGAAAGTAGACATTTTCTTTAGTAACATGACAAATGTCAGTGCTGGAGTGGTTGTTTTATTTCGCAGAGGGCTTCAAGCAGAAGTCTGCAGTATTGATGAAATGGTGAAGGGGAGATTGCTAAAAGTGAAGGTGAAACTTCAAGGCGGAATTGTCACTTTCATTAATGTGTACGCCCCAAATGAGGACGAGGAGAAGCTCCACTTCTTTAAAACGTTAGGAGAACTTTTATTCAAGTGTGACCCCGAGGAAGTGTTAGGGGGTGATCTGACACTCAGATAGTTAGGAACAATGGACTGGAACCTACACCCTCACTTGGCAAAAGCTTTAGGCAAGATAATTAATTAATCAGAGCTAGAAGATGTATGGAGGGTTAAAAAAAGGAGCCCACATGCAATACACGTGGGGGAGGATGAGAGGAAACATGATCTCAATGGCGAGACTCGATCGTTTATACAGTTTTAATCACCTATTAGGTTTATTTAAGGTGCGTTCAATCATACCTATGGGTTTCTCAGATCACAGTCTGGTGTTTTGTTCACTTCTTTTTAACACCTACAGACCCAGTAGTCCGTATTGGCACGTTAACACGCTCCTTCTGAAAGATCAGAACTTTAGAGATATTTGTTCATTTCTGGGGTGGGTGGCTGGAAGGCTAAGAAGAAGGAGTTCACCAGCCTACAACAGTAGTAGGAGGTTGGGAAGAGTCCCATTCAGCTTTGTGTCAGCAGTATACCAGAAATGTCACCAAAGTATTATGGACAGAAATGGCAGCTTTAGAAAGCAAAATAACTAACATTCAACAACTGTTAGAGACGGGTCCAAATGAGTGGCTCCAGGCAAGTCTGACAACTGTAAAACTGGGGCTGGCCTACCTTGTAGAGACAAGAGCTCAGGGGGCGTTAGTGAGAGCCCGCTTTCAGCAGTCAACTGAGATGGATGCACCATCTCGATTTCCCACTGCAGTATGGACCCTGTGAAAGTCACTGCTTATGCAGATGATGTCACAGTAATCATCACAGGCCAGAAGGACTTGGACAAACTGACTGAATGTCTGAGGAATTATAGTAAAGCATCATCTGCAAAATTCAGTTGGAATAAAAGCAGTACAGTACTAGTTGGGAACTGGACTGGATGCAGTCCTCCTCAACTGGAAGGGGGTATGCAGTGGACCACTGAGGGTTTCCTGTATTTGGGAGTACATCTTGGAAATGAACACTATATCCAAAGGAACTGGGATGGTATGATGGAAAAAGTTACAGCCTGGCTCACTAAGTGGAAGCGGATCCTCCTTCAGTTATCCTATAGAGGACGGATGCTGGTCATTAATAACCTGGTGACCTCCAGTTTATGGCTCAAGTGTATTTGTCTGCAGCCTCAACCTTTGCTTGTTCAACAAACACAGGAAACAATTATTAATTTCTTCTGAGATGGTACTCATTGGCTGAGAAAGGGTATTTTATTCTTGCCATTAGATGAAGGTGAACAAGGATTGTTTGATATTAACATCAGGATTACTGCTTTCCACTCTCAGACAATTCAAAAACTGCTGTACCCTGTAGAGCAGAGCCAATGGATGAATTTGGCCTTAATCCTCTTTAAACAGGCCAAATGGGTGTTGGTAAAAATTTACTACTGTGTCATTTGGATAAATGTAGAACTTTACCAGAATTTTATCAAAGCCTTCTGGAAGAGTGACAGCTGATGTCGATAAAAAAGGACAGTGATGACCTTTCCCCATTTTGGGTCCTAGAAGAACCATTCCTGTATAATCCTGCTGTTGGCACAGCTACAGGACAATCTGAAAGTTTTTTTCCTCATTTCATAATAAATGGGATAACTACGATAAAGGACATCATTAACTTGGATAATTACACTTGGAAAAGTGCACAAATGATAGCAGAGGAAACAGGGGTGCACTAAGTACGCTTAATGGAGAAGTTTCTGATTTGGACACAATCATCACTGAACAGTGAATCCCTGACACTCCTACACAGAATTTTCAACACACAGATGAAGCCAACTGAGGAGATGCCTTTTCCCACTCTTAATGTATCTCCGGCTGCTGAACTGAGGGATGGAGAGATCGATATTGTTTTATCCTTACATTTTCTAGAGGCTTTACCTTTGCCTTCAGTGACAGGGAAGCAGCTCTACAGAATATGTGTGAAGGTGAACCACCTGGAACAACTGAGGACACGAAAACACGAAACGCCATGGAGATAGAAGTTTGGAGTTCCCCAAGGAAAGAATCCTCCCTGGAGGTCATTGTACAAGCCACCATTGCCCAGTAGGGTGAGAGACCTGCAGTGGAGGTTGGAGCATGGGATATTAGCTGTGAACTCCTTCTTATCAATCATATGTCCCGGGGTTTCTGATTGCCTTTTTGTGGTCTGAGAGAAACAACTTTTCATGCTTTTATACACTGTGAAAGACTCAAGAACTTTTTTAGTACAATAGAAAGACTGATAGAAGGGCTAGCGGTCATGTTTAATGGGATGTTGTTTGTGTTTGTGGTGAAAATCACAAATCAAACCAGAGAAATTATGAATTTAATTAATTTCATTATTGGAGAAGCAAAATTATCAATATGGAAGACCCGTAAAAACAAGATTACTGGGGGTGGGATCCAAGATGTTATTGTCTTTTTTAGAAAGGTGTGTGAAAATAGAATATTAGTGTATTTTAATTTTTATAAGTCTGAATACACAATGAGCGGTTGGAAAATCAAGAGTACACCTTATGAGAAGGATTTAGGAGTCATAGTGGACTCTAAGCTATCAACTTCTCAACAGTGTTCAGAAGCCATTAAGAAGGCTAACAGAATGTTAAGTTATATAACACGATGTGTGGAGTAAAAGACCAAGGAGGTTCTGCTCAACCTTTATAATGCACTGGTGAGGCCTCATCTTGAGTACTGTGTGCAGTTTTAATCTCCAGGCTACAAAAATGACATAGCAGCGCTAGAAAAGGTCCAGATAAGAGCGACTAGGCTGGTTCCAGGGCTGCAGGGGTTGAATTATGAGGAAAGATTAAAAGAGCTGAGCCTTTACAGTTTAAGCAAAAGAAGATTAAGAGGTGACATGATTGAAGTGTTTAAAATTATGAAGGGAATCAGTCCAGTGGATCGAGACTGTTATTTTAAAATGAGTTAATCAAGAACATGGGGACACAGTTGGAAATTTATTAAGGGTAAATTTAGCACAAACATTAGGAAGTTTTTCTTTACACAAAGAACAATAGACACTTGGAATTAGCTACCAAGAAGTGTGGCAGACAGTAAAACATTAGGGACTTTCAAAACTCGACTTGATGTTTTTTTGGAAGAAATAAGTGGATAGTACTGGGGAGCTTTGTTGGGCTGAATGGCCTGTTCGCGTTTAGAGTGTTCTAATGTTCAATAATTTAGTTAAGTGTAAGGAATTGTGGTGTGTAAATATGATAATGATAAGTTACAGTTTGTGTTCTGAGTTTGTAGTTTTGTTTTACTTATTTATAAAATGGGATAATAAATAACACTTGAGATCAATGGGAGTGCAGGGAGAAAACAATGGTATGGGCTTACATAGATAAGGTGTTTTTTTTGAGAGAGAAAGAGAGAGTAAAATCTGAATAGATAATTGATTGAAACAGGGCAATCATCTTTAGGAATGTATGCACATTGTTAGTTTGGAACTAGATTTGAGATTGGTTTATTATTGTGATTTTATTACTGTGATTACTCAATAAAGTTTGGTTTTAAAAATTAAAAACAATATCTATCTATCTATTTATTTAATTGATATGTATATTCTGCTTATACTTTCCAATATACAGCATGGATATTTGAGAATGTTTTCATTTATACTAATCATTTTTTTTCAAGCATATGCTTTTACTTCAGTAGTTTCCAATGTCAGATACTTTTTCTTTTACTTGAGTAAATTTTGTCTTTGTAGTAATTCTTCTACTCAAGTAATTTTTTAGTACTTTTTCCACCTTTTTCTTTATGAATATATGATTTGAGTTTTTGTTCTGATAACATGTTTCCACTTTGTCATTACGGGTTATTGAGTGTAGACTAAAGGGCAAAAATGGAAATCCATTATCTATTTAAAATTAAATCTAACAACACAGTAAAGTATGCAGAAAGCGAAGGGGTCTGAATACTTTCTGAATCTACTCTATGTGTACAACCTAACTAATTCTCTAGCTGTAAAATGTCTGAAAGAGAAATGTCTGAAATGTATTCTGATGAGTGGAACTAAAATATTGCACGAATTATGATGAAGTTATAACCAGTAGCAGAAACACAGCCAAATGAGATAGAGTTTAATTTGGTTAATTTATAAAGTAAAAAAAAATTCTATACTGCAGTACACTGATGTCTGTCAAAAAAGGTTTAAATAAATGCTACATTTAAAAAAAAAGTTCATATAAACTGTTAGCATACTGGCATAAGGAAATTAACAAATCTATCTTGGTAATTACAATGGAATCCATGATAAATGTATAGCCTTTATCCAGTTTTCATTCTTTCTTTGTGGAATGCTTTTCAACAATATTTCTTATACAGTACAGCCAAAATCAATTTTTGTGAGTGAAAGCAGAGGTGGACAGAATAAATGCAGTATATTGCTGGCTAGCTAACAGGAAATTGGATTAATTCATTAATTAAAATGTTAGAACAATCTAGATTAGAACAGGTCATTTAGTCCAACAAAGTCCTATCCACTTAATTCTACCAAAATAACAATTCTAGTTTTGAAGGTTCCTAAAGTTATATTGTCTACCACAACACTTGGTAACTTACTACAAGTGTCTGTGCTTCTCTGTGTTAAGAAAAACCTGGTAATGTTTGTACAAAATTTACCTTGAGGTTTTCAACTGTGTCCCCGTGTTTTCAATCCACTGTACTAATTCCTTTCAAACCACTTCATTCATTTCTCCTCTTAATCTTCTTTTGCTTAAACTGAAAAGACTCAGCTCTTTCAGTCTTTCCTCATAACTCATCCCTTGTAGCCTTGAATCAGCCTAGTTGCTCTTCTGTGAACTTTTTCTAGTGCTGCTATGTATTTTGTATAGCCTGGAGACCAAAACTGCACGCAGTACTCCAGATGAGGCCTCGCCAATGCATTACGAAACTTGAGCATAAACTTCTTGGACTTGTACTCTACACATCAGGGCACTATATAACATGACATTCTGTTAGCCTTCTCAATGGCTTCTGGAAGTTAATAGTCACAAATCCACCATGACTGTAAATCCCTCTCATAAGGTGTACTTTCGATGACCTCCTGTTGTGTATTAAAACCCAACATTTTTACTTCTTACATGTAATACTTTACATTTCCTTACTTTAAATGTAATTTGCCACAAATCTGCCAAAGCCTGTATGATGTTCAAGTCCTTCTCTAATGATTCTTGATTATCTGCCAATCCAGCTACTGTAGCTTGGTATCATCTGCAAACTAAGCCATCTTCTTATATATAGTCCTATCCAAATCATTTCTGTATATTAAAAATAGCAGTGGCCCTAGCACTGACCCCTGTGGGACATCACTCTTAACATCAGCCAAATCGGATAGGGTTCCTTGCGCCATAACCCTACATGACTAAAGTGTGACTTCCAAAAAGCACTACTTAAACATTGGCAAGGCCTGCACACATTTTGTACCCAGAAGTTTGACTCATCGAAAAAAAAATATCAGTACATCCAATGTTTCAAGTAAAATCTAATGAAATTCAAGAAATAATTAAACTTGGATACATCACTGAGACTCAGAATCCAAACACCAATCAAAGAAATGAAGGCATAGTGATTCTGTAACAATAAAGAAATTCAGCGTCCAATCCACTGCCAGCAAGATCACATGCACAATTTTTTACAATATTGAAAGTGCAGTCAGTATTGATTTTGTGCTTCAAAAGACCCACATTACCAGTTGGTATTACAACGATTTGTTTTGCAATTTGTAAGCAGTCAATCAGGGAAAAAAGAGAGCAAAAATTTTGACTATCCATGTTAAGCCACACAATTTCCCTGCTTAAACTGCATGGGTTACAAGGACTACTCTGCCAAGCTATGGATTCAAAGAGATTCCACACTCACTACCTCCATTGGACACACTTTGCTATGCCTATAATGAGGACATGTGGTCAGCAGCAAAAGATTGATTAGATAAGCAAGACGAAGTGTTTTATCTGAGTGGCATAAAAATGTTTTAAGAACAATATAAAAAGTAAACCAGTATTCACTAACTCCAAAGCCAGTCCTTATTGCTAGGGTCTAATCCGTCTTCGTCTTTCCCGCCTATGCCTGCCACTAAACTTTGTCTTGCAGGTGGGGGTATTCATCAAGACAGCTCAACATCGCAATGTGCGTTGCCTGACTGTCAGGCACTCACTGGCAAATGTCATCCCCCAGGCTTTGCTGCAGGGGTAGGTCCCAGTAACCTAGTACTACACTGTCTTCTAATTCATACTCAAACATGAGTGTCATTAATAGCTTTCTTTGTCTGACCTCCCAGCTGAAAGTTGTTCACCAAAGGAGACCCTACCAGAAGTACATTGTTCTACAGAACCAACCTCTGAGCATACCTAAAGTGAAAGAGTACACCTGGGAATTCCTCAAAAAGAGCTGTAATCTTTAATTGAGGACAATGAAAGTCTGGGCAGACCTGCTTAGCCTTTTGCCCTTGCAACCCTCAAAAGGAAAAACAGTTTCAGAAGATGAAGTGAGACGAGACGGCTTTACTGGTATTTCAAGCAATACTTCAAGCTCAAAACTTGTTATCACCCCAACTGTGTATACATGCAGATATTTATATAGACCGAAAGATTTAGGTGTAGGTATGGCTCATTATTCTGAAAATACACATATACCCTACCTGACTTTACTGTTAGAAGTGAACCCATTAAAATGAGGACAATTTTTCTTCCTCGCCACAAGGCTTCATAACACTAAGAATGCATTTTTGCATTTAGCCCTTTGCTTTTTTTCGCAAAAGCACAATGAGGTAATGTGAATTTATTTAAGAAGTATCCACACATAAAGCCCCTTTTATTCACCTTTCACATTTTTATTTTTGAACCCTCTTCACTGTTGTTGACTGGTGTCATGAATACGGAGAATAGGATACCACTGTTAAAGCTTTAAAAATACATCACATATTATTGACAACGAAGAAGAAACATAAAGGCCATTACAGTTACAACAGCACATTTGAAGATGCTTTCCAGCCAAATAAAGAGCTTATAGTTTGCCATATACAATAAAGATTTGTGGAAAACAGAAGGAATACTTGAAGTAGAGCAAAAGTCAGCATTTTAGGCATTACAAAAGAACAGACTGACTGTTGCTGAGAACTGAATATTTATGATAAAAAAATATTTTATTTTAGAAAAAAGTATACTGATTCTTCAGGTGATATTTTTTATGATACAACAAGAGTTTATCCCCAGGCTTCTGTGTGTTTTCCTTTTTATTGTTATTTTTATTGCTTTAGAATTATTGTTTTTTATGTCTTTATGTAATTTCCATTACATTTGCTTATTAGTTGTTATTTGTGTACCATGTCTTTAAACGTCCTACCATTCCTTGTGTTTTGTGGGTGGTACCCCAGGAGTTGGGTGATTTCCAGCTTTGTATTGCAATTAGGAAGTGGATCGCTGAGTATTGTTTGGAGATTTATACAAGCATTGCTTTATTTTCTGGTTTCTTGATATTTTAGCTTCTGTTTTTGGGTTACAATTTCTGGAATTTAAGATTACATCTTGCCTGAAGAAGGGGCCTGAGTTGCCTCGAAAGCTTGCATATTGTAATCTTTCTAGTTAGCCAATAAAAGGTGTCATTTTGCTTGGCTTTTCTCTACATTCATAATGGCTAACACGGTACAACACCCTAGTACTATGGAATTTAAGACAAATCCTATTTGCCCTTATTTTGCCCTTATTTTCAACTTTATTTAAATAAACCATTGATTTTTAAAGACTGTATGTGGGACTTCTGTCACAGAGGTTTTACAATTTTATAGCTCCTCTCTCTTGCAAAGTATTTTGAACTTTTAAAACCAACTGTCCATTTTCTGACCCTGTGTAAGCTACAACATGCCTATGGTAGTTGGGGGCTGGCTACCTGGGGTGAGGCTACTTCCAGGCAGGTTGGTGAAAGTCTGGCCCATTTGTGGCATTTTCTGGAGTTCTCAAATCACATTTGTGCTTTTTCACTGTTAGGATTTCGCCAGGGTTCCTTCTGCGGTTTATGTTTCTTTTCTTTGTCTTTTTCATTAGTTTTTCAGCTTGAATTATTTAGTTTGTTTTTTTCTGTTAATATTGTTCTGTTCCTTTATCATTTAGTTGATATGTTTAATGTATGATTGCCTTTGCTATTGTAATGCTGTGTGGTGCCTGCCAGAGCTGACCCAATGGATTACACTTCTTTTTGTGTTCTTTTTATGACTTGCTATCCTTAAAAGGACTTCTAGTTTTAAGCCACACAAAGATAGAAAGAGAAAGTAAGACTTTGCTAAGCTGCCATTTTTATAGACGCTCCTGCTATTGTCAATGATATGCCAGCTCATTCTTGTCGTGACTCATCCCTGGGTGATGTAACTTATTCGGCACAATTGCATTATGTTTAAAAATGTTTATATTCTGCTTCTTTAAATATCTTTATGTTCCTTGCATTTTGTGGGTGGTACCCCAAGAGGTAGTGACACCCGACTATCACAGTTAAATGTTCCCTGCCCTACAAAGACTCATGGGATATGCAACCCTACACTGTTCATTATATATGTTTTGGAGATGAGTTTTGTTAGCAGTGCTGATTCATTAGTCTCTGCCATTTTTAAAATCTTTTTGCTTCTGTTAATTGTTTTACTCTTTAGGATTACGATTTGAGACTTGTTTTCTGTGGATTGCCTTTAAGGCAAATCCTTTTTGCCTACTTTTTTGATATTTTTGTAATTTGTTATTATTGCTGTCTTTATAAAGATTCTGTACAAGCCAGAGTTCCATGCTACTGCCTCTTGTAAGACATATTTTTAAATATTTGAGGCATATTTTGAGTTATTCAAATTTAAAAGTCTGTTCTCTACTTTTAGGCCTAGACAGGCCTAAAGCCTCCCAATTTCAAAGGGATCAGGCTCCCCTGTGTTGAGACTTACTTTGGGGCAAGCCAGTTAGGATTCTGGCTTGCATGTTGTGGGTCTTTTTGAAGGCCTCAGCTTTGTGTCATTTAGTAGTAGTAGTAGTAGTAGTAGTAGTAGTAGAGCTTTATTGTCATCCTAACAATATACTTACAGTACACAGTGGGACGAAATATCGTCCTCCAGAGTCAAAAGGTGCAGTACACAAGATATATATATATATATATATATATATATATATATATATATATATATAACTAAAAAACTTATACAGTATTACATAGTATTATTTATTCCAGAGAGTGTGTGGAGTAAAGAGTCCAGTGTGGAGGAGGGGCAGCATGGTGGTTCAGGAGCCGGACTGCTTGGGGAAAGAAACTATTGCACAATCTCGCAGACCTGCTCCTGATGCTGCAGAGTCGTCTTCCAGATGGAAGAGGAGTAAACAGTTGGTGGGAGGGGTGGTGGGGGTCAGCCATGATGCTAGTGGCTTTATGAAGGCAGCGTGAGGTGTAGATCTCCTGCAGATTGGGTAGAGAGCTGCCAATGATGCACTCAGCAGTCCGCACAATCCTCTGAAGGGCTTTGCGGTCAGAGGCATGGCAGTTTCCATACCAGACTGTAATACAGCTGGTCAGGACGCTCTCTATGGTGCCTCTGTAGAAGGTGGTAAGTATGGGTTTAGGGAGGTGCACCTTCTTCAGTCGTCGCAGGAAGTAAAGACGCTGCTGGGCTCTTTTTGTAAGATAGTTGGTGTTTTTGGTCCAGGACAGGTCCTCTGTGATATGAACACCTAGGAACTTGGTGCTCTTCACTCTCTCTACTGTGACGCCATCAATGTTGAGTGGGAGATGGACAGCCTTTGTCTTCCTGAAGTCAACAATCAACTCTTTTGTCTTTTTCAACATTAAGAGACAGATTATTGTCTTTACACCAAAGTGCCAACCGTTCCACCTCTTCTCTGTACGCTGCATCATCGTCGTTCTCAATGAGTCCCACTACTGTAGTGTCATCGGCGAACTTGATAATGTGGTTTGTGTCAGAGTTGGAGGTGCAATCATGGGTCAACAGCGTGAAGAGTTGCGGGCTCAACACACAACCCTTGGGGGCACCTGTGCTCAGTGTGATGGTGTTAGATCTTTTATTCCCAATCTGTACTGTTTGAGGTCTTTCAGTGAGAAAGTCCAGAATCCAGTTGCAGGTGGAGGTGTTGAGTCTGAGCAGATCCAGCTTACTGATCAGCTGGCTGGGAATGATAGTATTGAATGCTGAGCTGAAATCAATGAACAGCATTCTTACATGTGCATTGCGGTGATCCAGATGTGACAGGATCAGGTGGAATACCATTGAAATTGCATCGTCAGTTGATCGATTTAATTGATATGCAAACTGTAGAGGGTCCAGTTTTGGGGGCAGCTGATTCTTTATGTGACTCAAAACTAGCCGCTCAAAGCACTTCATAATGATTGGAGTGAGTGCCACTGGGCAGTAGTCATTGAGTTCTGAGGCTGTATCTGTCTTTGGGACAGGTCTGATGGTGGTGTTTTTAAAAAATTGTGGCACAACAGCTTGGCTCAGGGAGATGTTGAAGATGTCCACTAGGACATCAGTCAGCTGGTCAGAACAAGCTCTGAGCACACGTCCAGGTATGTTATCTGGTCCAGCAGCTTTGTGTGTGTTGACCCTGATGAGAGTCCTTCTCACACTAGCTGCAGACAGGGACAAAACTTGATTGTCTGATGAGGGGATGGTCTTCCATGCTGGTTTATTGTTCTGTGTCTCAAACCTGGCATAGAATTTGTTAAGAGCGTCCGGAAGAGAGGTATCGTTAACATACATATGCGGTGGGGCCTTATAATCCGTGATGGTTTGGATGCCCTGCCACATTCGACGAGAATCTCTTGAGCAGGCGAAGTGATCACT